>NC_077222.1:21204451-21804451 GCF_024763615.1 Phlebotomus papatasi
TATGTGGCCGGCTGTGAAGGAGCTGGACCATGTCATGTTCGCAATGGCACATGGGCACAGGTTGAAGCAGGGTTCAGCCCGATTTCTACTCACCACGAACTTCGGTTCCAAATTGGAATCTGGTTGCTGGGAATTCCCATCCCAATTGAGCAACCCGAACTTGCTGACTATGCTTGCCTTATACTCGATGGAGGATGCCCTCTTGTTGCCGGAGAAGGTGAAAGGACTTTCGGTTATTCATTCGAAATCATTTCCCCAATTGTAGGGCCTACAGTACTGATCGAACTTAACCTCATTGATTCTCAAACTGAACAGTCTGTTTCCTGTGGTGGAGTTCAGGTAACGATTACTGCGTAATCTTAAAGCAATTTTAAATCCTTAATAAAAATTTTAGTATTGAAGCATTGTAGTATTTAATCTAAAGTTCTTCAAATCAAATAAAGTTTATGATGTATTAAGAATGATTCTACTTAGGAGGCTGCCAGGGGGTGTAAAACCTTTCTTTTATATGATATGATTTTCTATTAATCACACGTAAGCAATATAATCTTATCTCGTCTTCCAACCTAAGGATTAGTTAATGCACTTATCCCTTATGATTTCAATTTTCAGTGGTTCTCCTTGGTATTTTCGTATATATAAGAAATTGTGAACGCTGCTATATCTATTAAACCATCAAAATAAGGCCCAATAATACTAAAATAATGATAGTAAAAATTGGATATATGCTTCACTGATTCTAAATGAGCTGTGCAATATTCTAATTTTTTGAATGATCTTAAGTAATTTGTGGATACTGTTATATATATTTATCTAATGCAATTATCAGAGGAAAACAAAATTTGATTAGATATCGCGGTATATTGGCTAAATTTAATCGTATCTATGACCAAACATTGCGATAATAGCTCAAAGTAGACCACTAGTATTTATTTTTGCATAATGGTAACTGGGGATTTCCTTATTTTCGTTATCTGAAGAAAAAAAAACATTGAAGTATTATTACATAGTCTATCTGTTCGGAATTCTCTTATAGAGATACAGCCTTTATCAAAGTGTATTCAATCATCATAAAGAAAAGTCTTACTTAAATTTTGCGATATATCAGATTTTCAACCAAAGGTTGTTTCAAAGATAGGAACATAAATATAGATAACATTGAAAAATATATAATAATAAAAAAAATAACAATGAAACGGAAATTGTAAAACAAGAAATACTGGTTAAAAATCCCTGGATTCAATTTTATTACTAGGGAAAGCAGGAATTGTTTTGCATGTTTGCAAAGAAATGGAAAATTCGCATCGTTTGAAGGTTCACTATGTGCAAACCATGCCTACATTCCCCTACTGCTTCCCTACTAATTCATAATTGCATGACTTCAGATTTAATCTAAAATAAGATACAAAGCTTAACTCTCAAATAATTGAGGTCTCAAGTAATTAAGCTTGAGAAGCCTGAATAGGAGACTCTCAACCGAAAGAGTTTGATAACTTTTCTATCACTTTAAACATAATAATGTAATGGCAAAATAACAACCATTAATTATTTTAATAAACTGAGGAAATAGAGACTTCCGAAAGAAATTATGGTACTCGTATTTTGGAACTAGTCCAAAATATGTCTGAACTTTACGGCAATCTATAGCGAATTCTGTGATTTAATTCTTATTCACTTCGCAACTGATACTCAATACTCACATTCCTTCACTTATTCACATACTCAGACATCTGCACTGCCCAAATAGCATTTTCCGGGAAGATTACCTTCGGACGTACACACCGCAGAATCCAAAACACGTCTTTTTATGGCTCTTCGAGTCTAGAGTTTATGCAAGCTTAGGAATACTACGTCAGTTATTGTGACAGTTATATGACTTCAGAAAGACTCAGAAATTCCCAGTTTACGACTGAATCCGATACGTCAAACGAGAACTTCAGTCAGTGATTTCGCAAAGTACCGTAGATGCGGGTGGCCTTGCCCTCCGTGGTTGACTTTGCATCCCCAGTGTTCTTAAACTTTCCTTTAATGTGTAAGAATGGTGTGCTCTAAAAGGGTTCATCATTAGAGCCCCATAAGGACTTACAGGTAGATTAAATTAGATTATAGTGGGGGTGGTTCCTTGAAGGAACAGCTACACCCAGCCCAAGCAGCACAAAATAACTTAACCAGAAATTATCGTTATGCCAACGTTAAAAAACGGTTATTTCAACCAAACAAGTTACGAAAACGTTATCTAACAGTTAAATAGCCAAGATGTGCTGCTTGGGAGGCGTCCTTTTGGGCCCATTATGCATCCCCAATTAAATTATCCACTATTAAGGGCAAGATGGTTCAAGCCAGGTTTTTCAGGTAAACTCCATTAAACAGGACAGGTTTAGTCTTGCTTACAGGTAAGTATTTAATTGTATTATTATTTTTATTATTATTATTATTTTATTTAATCACAAGAAGAGGGTCATCCCTTTTACAATTCTGATAATAAAAAAAATCAGTAAAAAGAGGAACATAAAAAATAGAGAATGACAAGAATTCAGAATTAAGAGTGTACAAGAAACAAATTAATTGCTTCTAGGATCCAGCCTGAAGATAGAAATTACGAATAGCAGCCACAGAAATACGGCAATCACTCGGAAGAGAATTAAACAGAATGATGTCTTTTACAAAAAGCGACCGATAGAGGCAGTCATCTTGAGCTTTACACACTATGAGTCCTCGTCCTCGAACTCTGGCAGAACTCCCCCTAACCAGAAGACACGACAGGTACCCAGGACATCCAGAAATTAGCAAATGGAACAAAAATAGCACTTCTCTCATTCTCCTCAGATGAGATGGTAAATCGCAGCCAACAAATATGTGACTGAAGGGGGAGCTATGGTCTCGACGACTTAAGCCGCAGATATATCTAACACAATCATTAAACGAAACTGAAAGACGACGTATTCTCAAACTTTTGTGGATAATTTGTAGTCAAGAAATACGGTATAGGGTATGGGCTCATAATTTTGGACAGTCTGCTTATAAGAATCGATGTTCTAAGTTTGAAGTGCGATATTTTCAATACTAATTGATTTTTTTTCGTTACTCTCTTTTTCGAAGGGTTGTTAAGAAACTTGGGAAGGCTTTATTGTCTTTGAATTTACCTAAATTAGTCTTAATACGTTTGAAAACGAATTGATATGTAGAGGTGAATTTGACTCTTATTTTGGACAACTTGGTTATTAATTTGGACAACTTGGCTGTAAATTTGGACAGCTAATCCGCCTCAACAGGATGCCCATTGTTCTTCATTTCATGAACCAATCTTACCAAGTCTTCTTCCTGTTCTTGTAAGGGAAACGTAGAATGTCACATGAAGCCCAGAAACTTTCCATATCATTCATTAAAGTGAGTTGACTTCGGTACTCCAAGTACGTGCGGACTAGCGCATTCACTGGTCTTTCCGAGAGCCTTTCAAGGCTTTTCTCACTACATCTCTTTCGAAGAGATGATGCTCCTTTGTTTCTCCAGGCATTTGTCCAACCTAGTCATCACAAAAGCTAAAACTTCACGAAATTTCCAGATAAAAACACGTGTCCAAAATAAGGAGTATCACCTCACTGGTGAATGTTTTAAAAAATTTCCCATTTTTCACATGAAAAATATAATTCACAAGGCAAATCTCACTTCAGGTCAAATGTACAAATCAACATTAACGTGAATCAACACAATATTCAATGAATATTCAATATCATCACTCAAAAACAGCGAGGAAGAATTTTTAGTACTTCACCACAGCTAAATAAGACTGAAGTAAACACAAAGTTCTGTCATATTTCTCGTAAGCAATTGCTCACACTGAATTTTCAACAAAGCAATTTCAACTCAAATCATATTCAAAATTTAACGTATTTGGTTTTAAAATCTTCAAAAAAGAACAAATATTTTGATATAATTCATTATTCATCAAATATTGGAATAAAAATCCTTAAAAGTGTCCAAAAAAAGTGTCAAAACTGTCCAAAATTATGAGCCTTTCCCCTAGACCTTTTTTTTTAAAGAGGTAAGTAGAGAAGTAATAACAGAGAGATAAGTATTTACTTACTTTTGTGGCTAGAATGTACCTTCTATAGACCGGGCCTTTCATACTAACTTTTCCAGTCCTAACGACTCTGCCAGATCACTCTGGTACTCTACTCACTGCAATTTAAGGACACTGTTCAATGCTGATTTCTATCGTTTTCAGAGGTGTTATCACATGAGTCTCCTTAGGTTCCCTGTGTATTAGCTATCTGAATAAGCAGACGGCATTTTGTGGAATTGCACCAGTCAGTAGATTTGATGTGCTCACTGGCCATAATGTCTGGCTCCCAATAATAGACCTCAAAAGTTCATGGTCCGTCTGGATACGGCACTCTCTGTAAAGGTCTCTATACTAAAAGTCTCAAACTTCCACGAATCGATCATGGAATTCTCATCCGACCTTCCTGACATATAACCAGTGTGGAGGTGAATATAGGAATTGAGATGAAAAAAGCTACGTATTATATTGCACCTCCTCCTCATTTAGATTAAAATTTGATTAACTAGATACCTTGAAATTTCGAGTTCATGAGAACATTTCTGATAAACTTCTGTTTCTTCTACTGATTATCAGTTCAGATAAAGGTCAGTTTGGGACCAACGCAGAAAATATCTTTTTATCTAAAGCCCTAGCTCTGGTTAGGTAATATCAATCGAGTATTTTATTAATTTACAGTGGGATTTAATGCTATTATCAGCATCAACCTCTGTCCCTATAATTTATGATATATCACGAAATGTATATGACAAATTCTGTTGATTGAGTGCATTCCTGGTAAGTGTGGATGGTGAGTATATAACCGGAGAAATCTTTTAACTTGCAGTCAGTTTTACCTTGTCCGTGAAACCTGAAGCTCAGTGAAAAATGAAACTGTTACTCCTTGCTCTTCTCTTGCCGGCCGTTGCTTACGCGGACCTGGTCACTCATTATCCATGTGTGTATTTTAAATAAGAAACTTGAGGAAGGATGGGTCAGTTTCATAGAGCTCAGTTACTTGTGATACTAACTCTAAAGAAACTGTGCAGTATATTTTCAGATAGTCAATAAGTACGGGAAAGTAATGAAACTGCCTCAGCCTCCCTTATTAGAAAAATACATTAAACAAAGATCTTGAAGTTATGAATACGTGAACTGCCTACCATTCCTATGTAGGAAGGATGATATAGAATAAGAAATCGTCTCCACATACACAAGAAGTGTTTTTAATTGCAATCATCTGATACTAAAATATTTAATGATTGATATCAGATTATTAATAATAGTAATTATAAGATTTGACATAACGTTACTGGTGAATATATAGCTGCATTTATTTACCGCATGTGTAGTGATTCGCTTGATTCCAGTAGAGTGGTTCTAAAGCCTTATCCTTATTGGTAGTAATGTGCAAACGTTCCGTTGTCAGGACGTCTGTTATAATTCTTTGTTATACCTAGTCGTCAGTAAATCTAGGCGTTAGTTAACCGTTTGTCCATTCTTGTATTTAAAGAATTCTGTAATCCATTCAGAACTGATCACGGATAAGGATGCTTCTTCAGTGTTCCCTTTAACTTGCGGTCACTTGAATGTTGGCCCAATTAATCCAAATTGCAAGAGAGTACATTGCGATAGATTTAGAATATACTTCCAATAGAAACGATAACAGTGCTACATAATGTCTTTACGGGGTTAAGCGAAGTCTTGATGAAGTCTTCAATATCCATCTGACTTCTGTTATCCGCATACAAACTATTTATTAAAATATTTAATATCCGTTATTACAAAACCTATTTGTAGTATTTTGAATATATAAGATAGAAACAATCTTCTTCTATTTTAATTCTTTTATAGGCACCAACAGCTATCCTGGTGGCAGCCCCGATGTTCCTGCATGGGTTTCTGTTGAGGGATGCAATCAGGATGGATGTTATATCACACAAGGCGAAGTATTGAACTTGGTTGCTGCTTTTGCACCACAAACTACTCATCACAGGCTTGAATTCTGGGTACGTGTCTTCTTGGTGGGAATTTCGCTACCAATTGAGCAACCCCCAGGTCTCGATGATGCCTGCCCACTTATCAATGGCGGATGCCCAGTTGTAGCTGGACAGGGTGAGACTACCGCTGAGGTGGATATGTTGGTAGACCTACCACCAAATATTCCAATTGCTGTAACGGTTCGCGCTGAAGTTAGTCTTCGCGATCTTGATGATGGCAGCACTGTTGTATGCGGTGGTGTTGATATTACTGCTAGATAATCTGGAAAGTAGTACATAACAGCAGTATCACTTCAGTTTTGAATCACACATTTGGATAAACATAAATCAAAAAATACAGAATATTGTCAATGTTTTTTAAATCATCAGAGTAAATAGTTACAAATATTACGATGTTCTTTTTTATTAGCGTTTTATTCGTAAATTTATTTACGATTGCTTTAAAACATTAATCGACGAAGGTACTCAGCGTTCCCAATAGGATATTTAGTGCCACTAAAGACTAAGAAGGCGTTGTTTTCTGTATCAGTAAGTTACGTCATCTGGTATCTTTTGCTGATAAATTGTAACAAAGATCGTAGATAGATTCTCTGCTCCAGATACAACGACTTCTCGGATCTCTTGCGCCTTGTTATTTAACACGGTTAACAGAAGACTTACTTATTTAAGTAGCTGCAACGTTCTTTTAAGGAACTGACCTCTCTCACCAACCTGCTCAATGTCCGGCGACTCTCCGCCATCTCCCTGCAGCACCTCATCATCCCCTTAAGGACACTGACCACTAATTTCTTCAATCGTTTTTTTGGCGTCCCACATAGCTCATTGTCGTAAAGTCCGTCCTATCCGAGGCTCCTTGAGAGTTTTCATAACAATTAAAATCAATCACCTTTATGCGGATGACCTCCAATTTTATGTTGAGGGTGATCTCCCAGACCCCTCATTAGCATTTCGAATAATGAATGAGAATCTCTCAAAAATTGAGCACTGGTCAATCTCCAATGGATTACTTCTAAACCCTAAAAAGTCGCATGCTATACTCATTTCTAAAAAGTCTGTTCACATTACTCCTTATCCTCCGATTCCTCATGGAGAAGTTATTACTTTTTGTGAGCAGGTCAAAAACTTAGGAATCATCTTCAATACAAACCTGTCTTGGTCAGATCATCTGTCTTCTATTTGCCGTACGGTCAATTACTCTCTTTACACGCTTGGGCGCTACCGGGACATCACACACCGTGACACACGGCTGCTTTTGGCTAGAGCACTTTTGCTTCCTTTTTTCAATTATGGGGCCGAGTTGTTTTTCGAGCAGAATCGATGCGCAAACTCTTGATGACCTTCAACAATTGTATCAGGTATATCGTCGGTTGCGTCTACCTCTGTCGTATCTGCATTTGTTTTGTATCTGCATTCGGTGCAAGCTACAATACAAACGTCCCCTCTTGCGTGAAATGCTGACACAAAAGAAATGCAGATACGACAGAGGTAGACGCAACCGACGATATATCTGTTGGCTTAGACCTCGTGATCACATTTCCTCGTATAGGGATGTGTTTGTCCGGGTGTGACCTACCTTCACACTTGCAAATGCGAGCCCTCACGTTCATTTGTCGGCTTCTTGTGTCGCGTCGCGGTGTCCTGAGTATCTGGCGGACGGTGGTTCGGTTAGGTTGAGGGGGCTCATTGTGCCGAAAACTGTAAGTGTGACATTCCGTCGCACTCTCTTTGTTAGGGGAGTCTACCATTACAACTCCATTCCTCCTTTTGCGAGAAGATCAGTTGCTGCTATAAGGGGGCACTTCCTGAATACATCTAAGTAGTTTTTTGAAACTTAACAATTTTTCTTTTTTTTTTCAACTAATTTTTAATTATTCTTCCAACACCTTTTTTTTCACTGATTATTTCTTTTTTGAATTTTTTATCCTTCATCTGCCACAAATTTTGTAAAAGGAAAACACCCTATTTTTTGTGATGAATAAATGAATTGAATTGAATTGAACAATCTTGAGTTTACGGAGAGGGGTTATTAGCCCCTCGCCTAACACTCTCTAGAATGACCAGATTTATTATTAGTTAACTTCAGGTTCGTGACTATCAACTGGGATCGGTTACTTAATCTTCTGTTGGAGTTGGAGGTGAACATAGGGATTAAGGGCAACAGACTGTGTGTGTATCGCATTATCCAACCCCCCCCCCCCCTCCACCATTTTGATCCCTTACCGAAGGCTTGGCTCCACGAACAAAACTGTGAAGGACTATGATAATACCAATTTCGTAGTTTGTACTGCGACATCAGTTGAAACTGGATTCGACTTTACTGATATTAAACACCGCGAATTCTCAAGCTAACTGAGCCACCCGAACTTGCTGACCAGGATTACCTTGAACTGGATGAAACTTGCTCTCTGTTAACAGAGAAGGAGAAATGTCTTTCAGTTATTGCTTCGAAATAATTTTCCCTATTGCACTATGATACTGTTTGCAAATAACTGCATTGTTCCTGAGGATGTGGGCGAGTGATTGGCTTCTAACACGATCTTTCACATGGCGGTTTCGTTGAAAATCTCGACTTCGGAGGAACTTGAAGAGCTGCTTCAAATTGTATTGCCTTATTTACAAAAGAAGACTGCGAAAATGAGGGAGCCAATATCACCCAAATCCCGAATTATGTGTGATTTTTGGCGATTGGTGATGATGACTCAATTTGTCGCAAACGGATTGAAAGCCATCAGATCGGTTGCCTTTATTTTTGTATTCCCGACATTTTGTAGTCCCAAATGACGGATTCCTGATGCACAGCCTCAATAAATTTGGCCACCATCTCATTTGACCACGAAATCCTAGAAGTTTATGAAGGAATATATAAAATGTAGATCGAACACATTTTCGTTTAGATTTTTTCTTACGTATCTTCTTGACCGATCTTTTTCAATGTCTTTTATCCTTTCTCTATCCCGTTCGCGATAAATAATAGGTATTGGAACTACTTATGTGGGAAAATTGTGGCGCAGAAACCACCCGAATAACTGTAATAAAGTCTTACCCGATGAAAATTTAATGAGCAAATGTTGCTCATTATTTTGCTCATTAATTGTCAATCATATTTACGCTATTTTAATATATTGCAACCAATTTTTGTGACCCGAGTCCACTTTTTTATCACTGAATGAATCAATTTCTAAAAGCTCTAGACAAAAATTGCACATTAGGACACATATCAGCATCAATTAATGTGAATCACATTAAAATTTTAATGTGAAATTCTCTTGTGTCATACAACGAGGCTGGCTTGCAAGTGTGACATAAAAGGAGAGGATTGATGAACAGGACCCGGAACTCCTGTGAAAATACACCCGATCTAATCTACGAACGGCACCCTCTAACCAGATTCACAGAGGCATCCCAGTTATGGGGACTGATTTTCTACAGTAGTATAGCCACTCGATACAGGGGAAAGAGGGAAATATGATTCCTGTTTACACTCAAACTTATATAGAGGTAATGTGGGACATTTTTTTGGATGGTACGACTACAGAAGGTTTAATGTTTATAATTTGTATTTTTTTAGTGCCCTTGAATTTGAGCCGGATGGTCATTTGAAAAAAAGGTTCAGTGTTTCTGTTCATCTACTATTACATTCGATCGAATTCAAAGTCTTCTGAATCTTATGCCAAAACAAGGAAGTTTTTACTTAAGGCCAAATTTATTATTCTCAAAATGATCTGATTAATTGGTAACCTTGAAATTTCAGGTTCACAAGAACATTTCTGATAAACTTCTACTTCTTCTACTGCAGTATCAGTTCAGGTAAAGGTCAGTCCGGGACCAACGCAGAAAATATTTTTCTATCTAAATCTCCAGCACTGCGTAAATAAAATCAATGGGGCAGTTTAATAATTTACAGTGGGATTTGATGCCATTATCAGCATCAAACTCTGTTCTCATATTGTCAAAAATTTATCATGAAAAGTAAGTGGTTTTGTTGATTGAGTTTATTACTGGATGTGGTAGGTGAGTATAAAACCGGTGAATTTTTTTAGGATGTTTGCAGTTTTACTTCGTTCGACAAACCTGAAGCTCAGTGAAGAATGAAACTCCTACTTCTTGCTCTACTCTTGCCAGCCGTTGCTTACGCGGGCCTGGTCACTCATTACCCATGTGAGTAGTTTAAATAAGAAACTTGGGGGACGATGGGCCATTTGATCGTAGCTCGACTAACTCTTATTAATCATATTGAGATATTTTTATTCTATTTTTTCTATTACAATTATTGTATAATTCTATTACAATTTATTGTGTTTCTACAATTACTATTTTATTTCTTTTAAAGGCACCAACGGCTATCCTGGCGGCAGTCCTGATGTTCCTGCCTGGGTTGAGGTTGAGGGATGCAATTTAGAAGAATGTACAGTACAAGTTGGCGAAGTAATTAGATTGGTTGCTGCTTTTGCCCCACACACTACTCATCACAGACTTGAATTCTGGGTACGCGCTTTCATATTGGGAATTAATATACCAATTCCGCAACCACCAGGTATTGATGATGCTTGCATACTAATCCAAGGAGGATGCCCAATTGTAGCCGGGCAGGGTGAGACACCGGCTGAGGTGGATATGTTGGTAGACCTACCACCAAATATTCCAATTGCTGTATCAGTTCGTGTTGAGGTTAGTCTCCGCGATCTTGATGATGGCAGTACTGTTGTATGCGGTGGTGTTGATGTTACAGCTGTATAATTTATAAAACATTACATCACAGCAGTATCACTTCAGTTTTGAGTCACAAATTTTTATAAGTCTAAAGCCGTAAATTAGGATAATGTATTTTTTAATAATCAGAATAAATAATTACAAATTTTACTGTCTTTTTTATTAATATTACATTCGTAAATTTATTTACAATTACTTTTAAGTTTCACAGTAGACTCTCGCTCAATAGGCTCTTTGTCAATCAGGCGAAGAATTTTGTTGACAATTTTCACGTTTGATTTTGAAGCAAATTTGCTCATTCACTGTAATTCCCCTTATTTTATCGTGATACTTTATAATTGAATGTTTTTTTTTTTGTGGAATTTACAATGACAGATGCCCGAATCTTTCGATAATTTGAATGACATTTTGCCCCATATGCTCGATTGAGAGAGTGTCTACTGTATTCAGGCGTTATTATAAAAGCACAAAATAAATTTGTCTTCGTTTCCCCAATTTTCCGGCTTACCGTGGCACATAGCGTAAGGTTCTTGATACATTTAGGACTTAAGCCGAGAGACGGCTTAGTGGAAAATAATAGAAATGTGGTTTAACCATTATTTCGAATATAATTACGCTAAGCCGTCTCTCTGCTAATCCTCAAGTCTTTCAAGGCCCTAAGATGGGGTAATTTGGAATGATATCTATTTTCGAATTTTGAGATTTTCTCATTATGCCAGATAGTCAATAAGTAAAAGTAAACCACAAAGAAGTAAAAAGGACTTTACATTCAAAAGTACTTCTTGATTGTTTCCTCTTTTGGGAAATTTGAAAATTCCGACTGATGGTTTCCCTTCCCTGTTCGCGGGAAATTCATGTTGCCCGCCTCTCGCTCCAAGCAAGTCCTATTAAGCTGGCTATACACTAGACACAATTTATTGCAATATTTCTTTTCAATATCCAATATTGACAAGGATTGCCTCAACATTGCAAAGATTTATTGACATATATAACAGTTTTACTATTGAAGAAATTTTGTCCAGTGTCAATATATTATTGCATATTAGTCAATTATTGCAAAATTTGTTTTAATATGGAGCATTTTTTTCAATATTTTATTTCATTTCTTTTTTAATGGCTACACACTTGGCCAAATAATATCAATAAAAAATTTCAAAGTCACATTGAAATAAAATTTCAAAGAAATTCTAAATATCAAATTGATTTGATATTTTCTTCAATAGTTTTTAATGCTCAGGAATCTTCTTCGTTCAGAACATCACAGAACCGCTGGGATTCCCTTGTTCGTCAATGAAAATACATCTAAGATCAAAATTCAAGTCAGGACACATCTCTTCCTGCTTCCCCCAGAAAATCTCATATTCTTGGAATTTCGTTGTACATTTTGTCAAATCTTTCCAAGAACCCAGCTTGATTAGCAGTTCTCACCTACTTACTCCAGGAAATCACAGTTCCTCTGGAATTTTGTTGTGCACTTGGTCGAATATACCCAGAATACTCAAATTTGTCAGACGATTTCTCCTGGTTCCTCAAGGAAATCACAGATCTTCTGGGATTTTCTTTTGTATTTTGTCAAGAACACCCAAGGTGCCCATGTTGGTCAAAGAATTTCTTCTAGTTCCTCCAGGAAATAACAGAAAACCTCAGAAGATCTGTGAATTGCTGGAGACACCAGGATAAATCTTCTGACCAACTTGGGTATTTTGGGCATTCTTAAGAAAAATCTGTAATTTCTTGGTGGAGCCAGGATAAATCTTCTGATCTACTTGCGTACTTTAGGCGTTGTTGACAAAATACAGAAGAAAATCCAAGAAGATCTGTGTTTTCCTGAAGGAACCAGGAGAAATCTTCTGAATAATTTGGGTATCTTCGGTGTTTTTGACAAAATTCGAAAGAAAATCCCACAAGATCTGTGATTTCCTAGAAGAGCCAGTAGAAGTCTTCTCACCAACATGGGTATTCCGGGCGTACTTGACAAAAGATACAACAAAATCCCAGAAGATCTGAGATTTTCTGCAGGAACTAGGGGAGAAGTCCTGACAAAGATGGGTCTCTGAGAAGAATTGAGTAGGATATACAGCAGAATCTCTGGTCTTGTCTACGAAGATATTCTGAGATGTCTTCCTGTTCATAAACATGTTAGTTCTAGGAGTTTTTCGATGTTTGTAAGGACCTGAATCTCTGACCAAAACGGTATTTTAATAAATTGTAATATTGAAATCAATTTGTTCAGTGTGGAGGCAAATATTGAAATATTGATTTCAATATTCGCTTCAATATTGAAGTTTTATTTAAATGTCACTTTGAAATGTTATTATTGCAATAATTTGCCTAGTGTGTAGACAACTTTACTGGCGATATAGCTCTAATGCCCGCCGTGTAGGGGATTGGCTTACTGTCAATCAGTCAGTCGGTTACATGGCCTGGAAACGTTCGGATGGAGGCACAGAGCTTGGTTTTTTCTTATATATTTATTTGTAAAGCCACGGGGATTCACAGTGGGGATATTGGGGACTCAGGTCTTAAGTGGCATGAAACATCGACCCATCGTATGAGTCTAGGTATTCCTGAGCTTGACTGACTATCTGTTCCTGCTGATCGATAGATCGGCAGGGGGCTTTACTGACTGTAAGTTTGAATTGAGCGCAAAGCACTGACCATTGCCCTATGTGCCTGTGAAGGAAAGACAAAAATTGGTCTAAATGGACGGGTTGTCCAAGAAGCGAATTTGAGTCCCCGTTTAGGCATGGCTTAACATTCGGTCAATCGCGACATTCACCGTCTCGGTGAGAAAGAAATCAGAGGCCCAATTTTTGAAATTCTCACTCGCACCCGAGAGCTCTTTAGTGGCCGAGAGAAATCCACTCGCACACCCCGTAGATTCAAATACTTCTGTAACGACTTCTTTATAACATAAAGTACTCGTTGCACGTACTCAAGAATTTCCGGGATGTGCGAGTCAATTTCCCTCGGCCACTAAAGAGCTCGCGGGTGCGAGTGAGAATTTCAAAAATTGGCCCTCAGGAATCAGGATCGAACCGTTTGTATAATTATGTTAGGGCCATTAGAGGACATTGTATTGCAGTACTCAATCAATATCACGAGGAACGCATCAAACTCGACACGAGCCCCGTGGCATTATGGCGTAACTTGTAACACTTATCAGTTACATGATAGTAAAACGAAGTTGTGTCCAAATTCGCCTACCACTGGGATTGATGCCAGATTTTTACATCCAATCTTTCGTATGATACATCGCAATATTACAAAGAAACTCGAACACTAACAGCTAAGTAACTTTCTTTATTCAATGTAAAAAAAAAATCTAGAGGCCATTTAACCTGCAGACGTCTTTTTGACATATTTTTGATCATCAGACAATGGCTTATCGGAACCTCTTGATTGCCTAGAATCCCTGCAACTTGAATCACATGTTCTAGAAGATTATCATCAGTTTCCTATGCAACAAGGGAAAGTTACAAGGAAGTGAATTGGATTATGTATTGTGATACCATTTAAATCAAGGAAGGTATTGTTTGCTTTCTCCATAGATCACATCAGCCGGTATCTCTTAGCTATGTAAAGATCTTATGAAAGATAGTCAGTTGATTTTCTGTTTCAGATGAGACGGAAGCTGAGGTCTTCTACATCTCGTTTTTGACATGATGAAAAGAAAATTTTGCTTCACGAACAAAGGTTCTGAGGCATCTGTTAGAGCTGGATTTAGTCCTACTGATACTCACTTGTATGAGTCAGGTTAGAAATTGGACTTCTTGAGTGATCTTCGATAATGTCACAATATATAACACTGCTATATAAATTTACCTGTAACAATTAGAGGAAAACAAAATTTGATTTGCTATCGCTGTATTTCGGTTAAATTTAATCGTACTTATCTATGACCAAATCTTGCGATAATGATTCGAAGTAGACCATCGGTATTTATATTTTTTATGCATATTTGTTGACTGGGTATTCCCATATTTGCCTTATTTGAAGAAAAAATTATTGAGGTATTATAACTTGGTCTATCTATTCTGAATTCTCTTGTAGAGATACAACCTTTATCAAATATGTATTCAATCACTATGAGGCTTTTTAATGGATCAATGAATAGGGTGCTTTCTCTTTCAATTTGATGTTTCAGGTTCAAAGCTGAGCAGCAGCAGATATTGGATTTGTGGTGAGGGTGGTAGGGGAAAGTGCCCATGTTTCATATGATCCTAAGCTATATAATGACTAAATTTTTCCTGTTTCTGAATAAATGTGACTTCGCAGTACATTTTAAAATCAGGGGCAATTCCCCTAGTTTTTAAAATATATGTGCGATAAATAACATTTACTGAGAAATACACGAAAAATTTTTTCATTACGAAGTTTGAGATTGAACGAAGCATAGGCTCTTTCTCTCCTATACGTTAGCGGAAAATTAATCGTCTAATTTAAACAATTGAGGTTGGTGGAGGAACGACCTTCGACATCAAGTACTAGTTCAGTCAATGTAAAATCCACTATCACTAAATTCATAACGCACACCGAGATGAACTGTTATAAGGGTTGGAATGGATAAACTTAATGGTCAAAATAATGGTCTACATGCACCAGTAATTCGAAACATATAACCGACCTCTATACAAATCTTGATCTTACAAAAGTTTCTTAAAAAATATTGACACAAATATAGGTAAACACCGGTAATACGAAAAACTTTTTATTAGTCTTTGTTTATTTAAATCAAATGAAGAAATAGGAGTTTTACGAAAGAAACTAGGGTACTCCTATTTAGGAACTACTTCAAAATACGTCTGAGCTTCATGACGTATTGTTAATATACTTCGTTACTAATACTAAATAGAAGAAGATGGGGCAGCGTAGGCATTACATTCGAAAATACACAATTTTTAGAATATTAAATAATTATCTAAGAACTGTGTTGTACATTTTCAGATAGCCAATACCCAACCCAGACTAATCAGACTTGGTTAATTTGAATATAGTTCATGAGCCTTTGGCAAATGAATTTTGTAAAAAAAAACAGTTTAGCTGCGTGAAACTGCCCCACCAATGAGGTCTTAGTGAATCGGTGAATAGAGTAGTGTCTCCTCCATAATTGTGAGGTCTTGTGTACGAGTCTAGGCAGCTACAGATTTTTCAACTGTCGTGTTAGTCTCGAATTCGTTTAGTGAATAAATGGATTAGTAAAAAGAGTTGAAAAATACACATTCACTGTCCAGATTCACAAACCGAAGCTGGTTTACCGTGATAAGCAGTACTGTGTGTATCAGAATGTACATAGAGTACCGTCATATAAAGGAGGTTCACCTCCATGGAGGTTGAAATAGAACAAGAGAATGGGATTGGGAGTGCATACTGGACCTAAATAAGTCTGAATGCAGCGGTTCCGAAAGGAATATAATCGATCTACAGCTAAATCTTAACGACCCCTACTACTATAGGGGTACTTATATTTACTACTACAGGGCTACTTATATTTCTACATATTACTTATATCTGACGACAGTCATCTTCACTGCCTAAATCCCAAAAAGCATTTGACAAGGAGATTACCATCGAATATACGTATTCAGGATCCCAAAAACGGGTCTCTTAACGAATTACTAAAAGTGAGGAGTAATAAGTCAGTGTTATTGTGGAAGTCATTTGGAGTTAGAATGATTCTGAAATTCTCCGTCGACGACCCCGTCGTTAATAACATTTCGAATGAGCACTTTAGAATAACTTAGTACATTGGACTCGCAAAGATACTACTAATAGAGTTATAAAATGCCTCACATGGAAATTTTTCTTAAGGTCAAACTTATTTGTCTTACAATGATCTGATTAATTAGGAACCTTTGAAATTTCAGGTTCATGAGAACATTTCTGATAAAATGTTGTTACTTTGAGTATCAGTTTAGATGAAGGTCAGTTCGGGACTAACACAGAAAATATTTTTCTATCTAAATCTTCAGCACTGCGTAAGTAAAATAAATGGGGCAGTTTAATAATTTACAGTGGGATTTTATGCCATTATCAGCATCAAACTCTGTCCTCATACTTGAAGATTTATCACGAGTGAAATTAGGCAAAACAATTGTGGTTGAGTGCATTTCTGGGTGTGGAAGGTACATAAGTATAAAACCAACAAGATCTTTCAGATTGCTGTCAGTTTTACTTTGTCCGTGAAATCCGAAGCTCTCAGTGAAGAATGAAACTCCTACTCCTTGTTCTCCTCTTGCCAGCCATTGCTTACGCAGGCCTGGTCACTCATTACCCATGTAAGTAGTTTTAATTAGAAACTTAAGAGAAGGATGAATGAGTTTCATGGACCTCAACTACTTGTCATATAGAATACTAAGAAAAATTGAACAGTGTTCAAGATATTTATATATTTAGTTTCTGATTCTCTTTGAGAGTTCTATAATTTTATAAGTTTTAAATTTCTTAGTGAAGTTATGAAAACATGAACTGACACACTGTAAGTCCTGTCTTGGGAATATGTCATCCTATCTAGTAACGGACAAAGCGTTTTCGAGTTTCAATTATCTATTATTACAATATTGAATTTTTATTATTAATAATTAGAAATTGTAGTTTTTACATCACGTTACTGGTGAAGTTGACTTTAGATGTCAGGAGTGATACCAAGTGATAGCGTTAGTGTGAACTAAAGTGAACCATTTCATTAAGCAATTGTCAAGTTTACAATTTCATTTAGCAATTATAACTTACACCATAGTCAGTGTAAATGTAAAGTAACTAAATTCAGTGTATTTTTTTAATTGAAAAAAAATCCAAGTTTCGTGTACTGACCCAAATCAAATTCGAACTGGATAAGTATTATCTAGACTCTGCTTGGGCTGTTAAAATGATCCAGGCATGATGTCCGAACCAGTTGAAACACGGTACAAGTACCGATAACAATGAACGTTCAAGTTTAATTCTACGTTTAATACCCAAAGATGCTGATCACGGATCACTGGGTATGCTATTTTACTGAAGTTGAGGCCTATTTGAGAGAACTTCCGAGAGGATAAAAACAGACTGAAACGAAACGTCTCTGAACCAGTGACCTATGCGCCATAGGTCCAACACTCTATCCATATGAGGATAATGGTTAATGTCATCCTATTTTGCTAAATCCCAGCATTTTCGATAAGAGATTGTTTCAATATGTTTTTAAATTGAGAAAAGCTTGAAAAATTCTTTTCGATTCAGACGATGGCAGAGCTAGTTGTTTCATTTGGAGTTGCACAAAGTCCTACTGAAGTCCCCGAACAATTAATTCTTTATTTATGATGTATCGAATAGAGATGATGAAGACAACTATAATTCCTTTAATTTCTTTTACAGGTACCAACAGCTATTCTAATGGAGTTCCTGATGTTCCTGCCTGGGTTGAGGTTGAGGGATGTGATGAATTCGAATGTATAGTTCATGAAGGCGATATATTGCACTTGATTGCTGCTTTTGCTCCACAAAGTACTCATCACAGACTTGAATTCTGGGTACGTGTCTTCTTGGTGGGAGTTCCGCTGCCAATTGAGCAACCACCAGGTCTTGATGATGCCTGTCCACTCATCAATGGCGGATGCCCAATTGTAGCCGGACAGGGTGAGACTACCGCTGACGTGTATATGGAAGTGGACTTGCCAAATATTCCAATTGCTGTAACGGTTCGAGCTGAGGTTAGTCTTCGTGATCTTGATGATGGTGGAACTGTTGTATGCGGTGGTGTTGATATTACTGCTGGATAATTTCAAAAGAAAGACACCGCAATCAATCCGCTTTTGAATTATACATATTTCGGCAAAAATTAAGCAAGAATGCGGAGTACTTTTCTATAAGTGTTTCTACAACAATTCTTTTTATTTTGATTAAATGAAATGTTTAAACAATTATATTAAGTATTTTATTTTGAGAATGCTATAGAAGTCATCTCTACCCAGAAATTATCGCGGTTGGGTCAGCTTATGCACATAACACAATTAATACAGTGCTTAAGTGACCACTTACGTCCCTTTAAGATAACAGACCTCCTGGACAACAATTCATCATTTCACATGATCCAAAGTCAGCGTCCGCTAGCGTCGCAGCATCCCCAGGGTTTTGAGAACATCGTCCACTATGTTTTTTCATCTCGTCCGTGGACGCGCTCTCCTGCTCGTCCCCTACGGATTTCGCTTATACAGTTTCCTTGTCATTCTCTCTTCTGGCATACGGCAAATGTGACCGAGCCAGCTCAATCTTTTCACCCGAATAGAGGTTACAATGTAAAGCTCCTCCAGTTCGTGGTTCATCCTTGTTCAGAATTCCCCTGGAGTTTCCTCATGGAAACGCCCGTAGATTCGTTATAAGACCCGTCTCTCAAAAATCAACAGCTTTCTCTCTTCTGTACGGGTCAATGGTACTGTTTCCAGACCATACGTAATGACTAGCTTCAGTATGGTTTTACATATTTTGATCTTTGTTGACTGCGAGACGTCCCTCGATCGAAATATCGACGAAAGTGCAAGTAAATTATACCTCTATTCCGACTTCATTTACCCGTCGTCAATATCGATCCGAGGTATTAGCTGAGATTCTTTACAATCTCAGCTTTTGTGGTTACAGGTGAAATCCGACGGGCCAGATTGAAGATGGTTGGGTAGAGAGCATCCCCTTGCTCTCTTCTACCGCCTTAACTTGACACACGGGGATTTCAGTAGCCCAATATGCAAGACCGTTAGCTCTTCGGCAGTGAGATCTCTGACTGACTACTCTCTCAGCTGTGAGTTCGAGTCCCGCCTGGTGTAAGCAACTGAATGTCGAGAAAAAGACATTTTTCAGTGCGATGAAACGTAATAAAATACACCGCCTCTGTCAAAAAATCTTCAGAAGCACGGAATAAGCATTCACTACGGGGAAGGCTTTCCTGGGCGATCTACGATCATCAGATCCTTCCAACACGAGGCACATTGTAATGCTTACATTGTAATGATTACATTGTAGTACTAAATAAAATAAAGTGTCTGGATAAGATTAATAATAAGAACTTGGCACATATAAATGTCCATCATCACTAAACCTATCAGCTTTGGGGAACAGCCCAACTCCCGCATAGCATTCCACAGAACCCCTCTATCCCCTCTATCGATCGTGTCATAGGTCTGTCCAAAATCCACGAAAAGCTGTTGTATTGAGACGTTGTGCTTCCAGCATTTTTCCAATATTTGGCATATACTGAAGAGGTGATCAGTCGTGAAACTCGGAAACCTGCCAGGTACACTGCGAAAAATTTGGGTGTGAAATGTGTACAAATCGGGGGTTAATTTTTCACACCAAATTCTAACCCCGAATCAACCAAACCTCTCCGGTAGTAAATTTGGTAATAGGCGGGGGTTAAAAAGATTGAATAGAAAAATTAAACCCCATCGAGTGTTTATTTTACACCGACGCTATAAAACGAAATGGAAACCCCCATAGAGGGTTATTAGGTGAGATTCTTAATAATCTCACCTACTATAATCCTAACAAAATTTCATGTCGTCCGATCGACCTCAAACTTGGCCAAAATGTGTTTCAGCACTTCCTGATCACGAATATATATGTGGCTAATTTACGTTCCCGGCCGGCCGGCCGGCCGTCCGGCCGCTCTTTGGAGCTTAATAGCTCCTAAACTAAAAGAGATATCGACTTGCGGTTTTCGGCAAAGGTTATATATCGTATTAAAATTGCAACTTGGTGCATTGACCCCCCAACCCCCCACCCCTCCTTCCGCCATTTTGAATACCCCCCTTTTTTTGTTTTCTCAATAGCTCAGCCTCTATGGCATCGATCGGGCTCAAATTTTAGTATATTATAGCTGGGCCTTAGGGCTTTCCATAAATACCAAACTTAAGGTCCCCCGACCCCCCTGACCCTAGCTATAAGGGTCCAAAAATAATTTCTTAAAATGGCCATAACTCCGGTTCTAATTGTCAGATTTTGAAAAGTGAGGGCTTTTTGGAAAGCTCTCATGAAATGCCACTTCCCCTTCTAGCATCGCAAGTTCATAAAACCACCGCTAGGGGCGCTATTATTAAAAAGAAGATTTTTAAATTTTCTAAATTAAATAATTCAAAAATTCCATTGTGCATCGGGCTGAAATTTTAGTATGTTGTAGCCCTTGATTATACCTATCAAACAAAAAAATACTTAAGTCGATCCATAACCCCTGACCCCAGCTATAAGGGGACAAAGTTTGAACATTGACCGGCCTCTATCTCCGGTTCTAATTAACATAGCGACCTAAATATTACCTTTTTGGTTTCGTATCGATGAGCACCTTCAGATGGAAGTTCAAAAATTCACCACAGGTGGCGCTGCGATAGCGTCAAAATTCATCGAAATTTAAACTCATTTTTCTCAAAAACGGCATTGTGCAAGCTAATGAAATTTTAGTATGTTGTAGTCCAGTCTAGGACGTTTCCAAAATGGTGCGTATGCGCGCTGTGGTTTCAATAGAACCGGAGATATGAGGGGTCAAAGTTCACGAAATTCAAAAAATCATATCTCCGGTTCTATGTGACCGATTTTGATGAATGAGGGCTTAAACGAAAGATCTCACCAAATGCTACAACTTTCTAGAATATTTGAACTTCGTGGGACCAACACCAGGGGCGCCACAGTCGAAAAACCAATTTCAATATCACATAACCTCAATTATCTCGACTGTCGCTCAACCGATTTTGATGATTACTTCGACATAATTGTAGAACACATTTGTCTCTACATTTCGTCCATACATCATTTTCCGCTCAGACTACGCTATCACTCCGATTTTTCCGTTTAAGTGTGAAAAAATTGATTTTTCCCATAATAACGCTTTGAAATCACTCAGATGCCAATTTGACTGCCTCTACTCCAGCAAGACACTTAAAATATGGTTTTAAATGGAAAGTCCCACAAAATACAACAATTCTTTGATATAGTTGAAGTTCAACAAATGACTACTTGGGGCACTCTGGATGAAAAAACGAGTTAAGAAACAAAAGACCTCGCTTATCTTGGCTTCTGAGTAATCGATGAGATCATGTTCTATGGGAAAATTATAGAGAACATTCTGGTCTACATTTCACCCATATATCACTTTTCTATCAGTCCATTCAAATCCTTGATATTTTGGTTTAAATACAAAATTTGTATAATTTCACGAATTTGATTCAAGATAACTGAATGGCGTCTCCCAACTTTAGTTCTAATTCGAATTTGCATGCACTCCGAGTTAGCTCACGTTAAGAATCTCACCTACATAAGCCGGTTAGGATTATCTGTCCCTTTTAAATCTTCTATAGCGAATTATTTTCTTTAAAAATAATGTTTTTATGACTTTTCTATATGATAATGAAATGAAAGTGTATTAAATTAATATAAAACAGGACCATGCCTTTTTTTGGATGACGAAAACTACATTTTTCCGTGGCTTTTCACAGGTTGTATGAACAGTGCAGATATAACACTCGGCGGAGTTAATTTTTGTAAAGAAAACTTGGTGTGAATATTACTTTTTTCTTGATTTTTTGGTGTGAATCTAACCCCCGATTGCCATAGTGCACATTCAACATATTTTTCTAACCCCGGCTCCCAGATCCATTTCCCTGAGTGTACCCTCCAATAGATTTCTCAGCATATGGCTTCAGCCTATCCAAGATCAACCTTAGTAGAACTTTTTACACAGTGTCCAGGAGCCTAATTCCTCTGTAGTTCTTATAGTCTTGGCCTAGACGATCATCTTTCCTGTTAATTGGGATTTTGAGTGCCATGTTCCAATCTTTTGGCATCTGGATGTGGTTAAACATCTATCTGATTCAATTCATTTAATTTTTTTCGAAGAACCTGAGATAAGTACGAAGATACATTTCATTAATAGACTGGAGGAATGTCAGGAAAACAAAGTTTGATTAGATATCGTATAGTACTTTGACTGTTACACTTATCTATGACAAAATATCGCGAATATACTTGAAGTAGACCACCAGTATTTATGATTTTTATGCATATCTAATAATTTGGTATTTCCATATTTTTTCGTTATCTGAAAAAATATATTGAGTGTTATGAAATGGTCTATCTGTTCGGAATTCTCTTGTAAATACAGCATTATCAAACGTGTGTTCAATCATCATAAAGAAAAGTCTTTCTTAGGTTTTGCGATATATCAAAATACTGTACCAAAGGTTGTTGCAAAAGAAGAAGGACATATTATAGATTACAAGAACAGAATATATATGCTTTTTTACTCTTGCATAACAAAGTATGTTTAGGTTTTATTAACCAAACATGATGTTCAATGGTAACGATTAGCATTATTTAAAAACAATATTTTGGGGGTGTGTATCTCGAGTGGAATATTTGAAAAACACAAGTTTTTTTGGGTCAATGAACTGTAAATTAACACACTAAAAGAATAAAAATTTATAGAGAAAAAGTTATAACTTTTAATACTTTTCCTTAAAACTGGTTTAAACTTGATATAATGGGTTTATAAGAAAATTTCTATTAAACTCCTGCGCAATAGCAGTTAGCATGAAGGTATATTCGGGACCACCATTGAAGTTAGTCTTCCTATCTAAAGCTATAGCACAATGTGGGTGAAATTAATGGGACACTTTATTAATTTATAGTAGGATTTCATGCCATTATCGGCATCAACCTCTGTCCCCATACTTCAAGATTTATCAAGGAAAAATATTTTCAAATTTCGTTATTGATTGCACTATTAGGTGAGGAATGTGAGTATAAAACTGGCGAAATCTTTTGGAATGCAGTCAGTTTTGCTTGTTCCGTGAAACCAGAAGCTCCGTGATAAAATGAAGTTGCTACTTCTTGCTCTCCTCTTGCCCGCCCTTGCCCATGCCGGTCGCGTCACCGTTCATGTGTGTAAGTATTTTAAGTAGTAAGTTTAATCAGAAAGTTTTAAATTTTTTATAGCACTAATTCCCATTTGTAGTCTATACAACAACTGGCTAAGCCACAATGCCAAAGTTATAGAGGATGATCCGATTTTCGGATTACCTTCAAATCTGTAAAGGTCTTTACAGTGCTGAAGCAAGACAACGGGATTTGTACCACTATAAACGTATCTATCAGTGCGCACTTTCTTCATTATGTCTGGAGCCATGGTAAGATTTGTGGTAGCGCTCCTGAAGCCAATATAATTTTCTCAGCGTCCTTGGTATCAGCCGTAGAAAAATTATTCGCAATTTGGATGAAGGATGAAGTGGCTCCCCTAAAATCATCTCAAAAATTTGGCACTTTAATTAATTTAAGAAATTTTAAGATAATTTAAGGAATTTTATGTTATTTAATTAATACGACCCCAATTTTCTTTATTTTCTTTACAGGCACCAATGGGTACTCTATTTTCAACAGACCACCCGTTCCAGACTGGGTTGAGATTGAGGGATGTGATATGAACGAATGCTCTATTCAACAAGGCGATACATTGAACTTAAGAGCGGCTTTTGCTCCATCCACTACTCATTATAACCTTGAGTTCTACGTACGCGTCTTCTTTACGCTCATTCAGGTCCCAATTGACCAACCACCAGGTCTCGACGATGCTTGCCCACTCATCATTGGCGGATGCCCAATTCGAGGTGGAGAAGGCGAGAGGGTTGCCGAAGTGGATATGTTGGTGGACATTCCAAATGTTCCTGTTGCTGTGACAGTTCGCGCTGAGGTCAGTCTTCGTGATCTTGATACTGGCAATACAGTTGTATGTGGCGGTGTAGCAATTTCAGTGTAACAGTCTGAATAAGTACAATAGCAACAGTATCATGTTTTGAAGCAGACCTTTCGATAAATCTTTTTGGCAACTTTGGAGATTACCTCTTTGTATGGATTTCTTCAAAAAAAAAAAATTAAGTCATGAAAATACATTCAAACATTTGTACTGATTTCTTTTGTATTCTATTGTATTGTCATATTAGGACAACGACAACTTGACTAAGAAACTAACAAATACTGTTGTTAACATCTCTAACCCAGTCAAGAATTTAACATCCGGTTAACCCTTTTGAGAACGAGAGAGTCAAAAATTGGGGAACAGAAAAAATCACTTTTTCAAACTTTTAAAAGCAAAACACAAAATCAGCCTTTAAGGATTAAATAATTAACCGTATAGAACCGAAATATACAACCAGGTCCACAATCCGAAACCGCGGTCGTAGACCGATTTCAAACTTTATCAATCCGGAGGTTTGCAGGCTCGTCCAGGTTGAAGAGAGAACCAGCTGAAGGCCTGAAAGACACTTTGAAAATAAAAAGAATTATTAAAGCATTCTAACAAAATCTTTACTTAAAAATTTCCAAATTATTTGAAAAGAAGAAAAAGGGACAGATAATCCTAATCGGCTTATGTAGGTGAGATTCTTAATATGAGCTAACTCGGAATGCATGCAAATTCGATTTAGAGCTGAAGTTGGGGTACGCCATTCAGTTATCTTGAATCAAATTCGTGAAATTATGCAAATTTTGTATTTAAACCAAAATATCAAAGATTTGGATGGAGTGACAGAAAAGTGATATATGGGTGAAATGTAGACCAGAATGTTCTCTATAATTTTCCCATAGAAAATGATCTCATCGATTACTCAGAAGCCAAGATAAGCGGGGTTTTTTGTTTCTTAACTCGTTTTTTCATCCAGAGTGCCCCAAGTGTTCATTTGTTGAACTTCAACTAAATCAAAGAATTGTTGTATTTTGCGGGACTTTCCATTTAAAACCCTATTTTAAGTGTCTTTGTGGAGTAGAGGCAGTCAAATTGGCATCTGAGTGATTTCAAAGCGTTATTATGGGAAAAATCAATTTTTTCACACTTAAACGACAAAATCGGACAGATCGCATTATCTGACCGAAAAATGATGTATCGACGAAATGTAGAGACAAATGTGCTCTACAATTATGTTGAAGTAATCATCAAAATCGGTTCAGCGACAGTCGAGATAATTGAGGTTATGTGATATTGAAATTGGTTTTTCGACTGTGGCGCCCCTGGTGTTGGTCCCACGAAGTTCAAATATTCTAGAAAGTTGTAGAATTTGGTGAGATCTTTCGTTTAAGCCCTCATTCATCAAAATCGGTCACATAGAACCGGAGATATGATTTTTTGAATTTCGTGAACTTTGACCCCTCATATCTCCGGTTCTATTGAAACCACAGCGCACATACGCACCATTTTGGAAACGTCCTAGATTGGACTACAACATACTAAAATTTCATTAACTTGCACAATGCCGTTTTTGAGAAAAGTGACTTTGAATTTCGATGAATTTTGACGCTATCACAGCGCCACCTGTGGTGACTTTTTGAACTTCCATCTGAAAGTGCTCATCGAGACGAAACCAAAAAGGTAAAATTTAGGTCGCTATGTTAATTAGAACCGGAGATAGAGGCCGGTCAATGTTCGAACTTTGACCCCTTATAGCTCGGGTCAGGGGTTTTAGATCGACTTAAGGTTTTTTTGTTTGATAGGAATAATCAAAGGCTACAACATACTAAATTTTCAGTCCGATGAACAATGGAATTTTTGAGTTATTTAACTTATAAGATTTAAAAATTTTCTTTTTAAAAAAAGCGCCCCTAGCGGTGGTTTTATGAACTTGCTATGTTAGAAAGGGAAGTGGCATTTCACGAGAGCTTTCCAAAAAGCCCTCACTTTTTAAATTCTGACAATTAGAACCGGAGTTATGGCCATTTTAAGAAATTTTTTTGGACCCTTATAGCTCGGGTCAGGGGGGTCGGGGGACCTTAAGTTTGGTATTGATGGAAAGCCCTAAGGCCCAGCTATAACATACTAAAATTTGAGTCCGCTGAATGCCATAGGGGCGGAGCTATTGAGAAAACAAAAAAAGGGGGGTCTTCAAAATGGCGGAAGGAGGGGTGGGGGGTCTATGCACCAAGTTGCAATTTTCACCCGATATATAAGCTTTGCCGAAAACCGCAAGTCGATATCTTTTTTAGTTTAGGAGCTATTAAGCTCCAAAGAGCGGCCGGCCGGCCGGCCGGCCGGGAACGTAAATTAGCCACATATATTAGATGAGATCATATATTCTGTCAGTAGAAGAGGTAAAAAGTTTGGAGTGGTATATCTCAGCTCCTGATGAACATAATTGGATGAGTGAACTATTGTTGGAAAGCTTGGTTCATTAGCTTTCAGAATCTGGTATATGTAATTGGCTATGGGTAAATCATGGTCATCCAGAACCATTTATGTCGAAGAAGACACTTTTTGCAGCGTCATTTTTGACCATCTACTGCTGGGACCAGGAGTGACCCACAATTCTCGCACTTGGACTGTTCGTTAGAGGAACTCAAAGGGTATAATTTGTGGAAGAAACTTTTTTTTTGGACGTCTTACTTTTTTTTATTCATCGACTTTTGCAAGAATTTTAACATTTTATACGCATAGAAAAAAATGACAGAAATCCTTCTATCTCATTTTCTGGACAAACTAATGAAGATATCGACTTGGAATGTTCTAAGTACTCCCCCATAAGTTGATCCAAGGAATCCAAATATCATATCAATTTCATCCCCACGTCTATCCTTCCCCTCCAGAAACCACTCTTTTAGGATTTTTGTAATTTTTTCCTTGCGTATAAAATGTTAAAATTCTTGCAAAAGTCGATGAATAAAAAAAAGTAAGACGTCCAAAAAAAAAGTTTCTTCCACAAATTATACCCTTTGAGTTCCTCTAACGAACAGTCCAAGTGCGAGAATTGTGGGTCACTCCTGGTCCCAGCAGTAGATGGTCAAAAATGACGCTGCAAAAAGTGTCTTCTTCGACATAAATGGTTCTGGATGACCATGATTTACCCATAGCCAATTACATATACCAGATTCTGAAAGCTAATGAACCAAGCTTTCCAACAATAGTTCACTCATCCAATTATGTTCATCAGGAGCTGAGATATACCACTCTAAACTTTTTACCTCTTCTACTGACAGAATATATGATCTCATCTAATATATTCGTGATCAGGAAGTGCTGAAACACATTTTGGCCAAATTTGAGGTCGATCGGACGACATGAAATTTTGTTAGGATTATAGTAGGTGAGATTGTTAAGAATCTCACCTAATATGACAACATTGCATGTCGCGTACTAAAAAACATAACCTAACTTAAAATCAGTGTTTTAAATCAACGGTCGATAAATTGTGGACTATAGAGCGATGGCCTATAGCGGGGTTCTACTGTAGTACACAATTGAAGAGTCAAGAATATCGAAATTCGAAATGGGAGAAAAATCAGCGCTGAAGCGGCGGGTATATGAATTTGCACTTTAGGCTTTCGGTAGATTTTCGAATACTTTTGGCTTGGCTTTGCAGTGTCTTTGTTTTTTCGAAAAGTTATTACTGAACGGAGCCGGTGTGTCTATGGCATTAGGAAAGCAAACAGCAGGTATGGTAGACTTTGCATAACTATTTCTACGTAAACTCTAGTTCTCTTATGACCTATAAAAATTGATCCAGAATTAGCTGAGATTATTTATATACGGAAATGCTTTAAGTTTAAGACTTCACAGATAATCTGGCTTCAAACACTTCGTATTTTTCCCATATTTCGCATATTCCTTAATTTGATTCATCAATGGGCAATATATTTTAAAAGCTAGCCTTAAGTATTTAGTCCCTTTCCGGATTTTGACCGTTTGAATTTTTGGATGCTATGACTGTCTACAATCGCTAGCTTCTTAATATAGAAGTAATGTGAATTTGGATCTCGTCCTATCGTTCTTAATCCACGCAGAAACATGTTTTGTCACTCAAAGGTCATGATTATCATACTCGATAGGCATTGATTATTCTTGCCGTCCGCAGTTTTATTTTTGGGCTAACGTTTGGGTTAGTCCCGAACATTTTGATTGATGTGTTATTGACACGACCTAAAGCCCCACTTTTTAATAGATTCGTAAAACAATGCTTAAATATGTGAGTAGAGATATGAGGAATAGTCGATAATAACTTAATTTACTTTTTATTGAATACTATGTTTTATTGCTGCTTGTTTTCAAAGTGAGAGTAAGGAGTAAGTAAACAATTCTTTAAATTTTAAATCAATTAACCCATTGAACCATCAAATAGACATTATAGTGATAAAAAGCAAGAGAGAGAGAGAGAGAGAGAGGATAAAGTTTAATCAGACTGAGTGACTGACTAACAGATAAAATCTATTAATGTTATTTAATCATTCTATGTCATATCAGCCATGATCATTTAACATGATTGGAACACCCTACATAATGCAATGACTGTGGGGTACAAGTAAAACTCGATTGTCTGCGGCTTAGAAATTGAACCGAGCTTCCAACTAAACAATCTAATCTGAGTGGAAACCTTGAAATGTTAGGTACATGGAAAAAATCTGATAAACCCCTGCGCAATATCAGTTAAGATGAAGATTCGGGACCAACGTCGAAAATACTCTTCCTATCTAAAGCTCTAACACTGCATAGGTGGAAATCTATAGGGCATTTTATTAATTTACAGTGGGATTTGGCGCCATTATCAACATCAACCTCTGTCCCCATACTTCAAAATTTATCACGAAAGAAATTTGTCCAAATTTTTTTGAGTGCACTCTTGGTGGCAGAGAACTAGTATAAAACCGGCGAAATCTTTAGATTGCAGTCAGTTTTACCTTTTCCGTGGAACCCAAAGCTCAGTGAAAAATGAAGTATCTTCTTCTTGCCCTCATTTTGCCAGCCCTTGCTTATGCCGGGCGGGTAACCCACTACCCATGTGAGTAATTAAAAAACCTAATTTTAAAATATGTAATTCTCTATCTGTATTGGAAAACCTTAGAGGTTCAATCATATGAAGAATGGTTCTTTCTTGAGTACAAAAGTGAAGCAAAGTTTGTGTTTAATACCTTCAAGAGGAATTTGAAATACTTTGCAACGAAAGTAAATAATATTATAGATTTGAAAAAAAAACGGTATTTGCATTTTAGGCAAAACTTGTTGCAATGAACGAAAGATTGATCTTAGGTTTAGTGAATCTCAGTATCAAATTTGAAAAACAGTGATCCTAACGCTCAATAAAGCTGTGCGATTTTTCGCAGAATCCTGATAGTAGCAACATCACAAGCAAATCAGGGAGAAGGATTTCCTTAGGATGCATCAGGGATGTGTCAGGCAAATCACAGATTTGACCACTGAGAACATCTTTGGCAAAGAATTTTGTGTTTTTCTGTCCTGAAAGGATTACACCCTCTAATGCCTCTGGAGGGAGTTCCTTTCCTTGATTAACTTGTGCTAAAGCTCTGCAATGCATGGCAATGGATAGTTCCTAGTCGGATCACTTCGAGCCATGCGGAGTTAAGGCGACAAAACCATAACTCTGGCTTAAGTCCCTCAGTATTAAAAGCTCTATACGATCTCAAATAGGATCATTGTAAATTTAATGAGATAATTTAACTCGGATTATTTTTGGTTCAATAAATTGGAACATTACATCGTTCATTTCAAATGGAACAGTACAGTAAAATGCTAATAAGTGTGTTTACGATCATGATAAGATATTTGATAGTGAAAAAAGTTCGGCCAAATTAGAATATTTTAAAAAGATGTATATATTTTTGCCCTGGTTCGGATTTATTCTATTGTATGATATTTTGGGTGCTTTTTTTCCTATAAAAAAGAAGAACTAATGGGACAAACCGAGCTTTGGGATTAATTGCAACTACGCTCTCCTTGGAATACTTTAATCTCAAACAACATTTTGGTCAAACGCAAAATGATTTGGTAGTGTTAGAGGGATGTTGGGTTGAAATTGGACTTTTTTCTTCCACTTTTAAATGGAACTAAGCTTTATTATGATGTAATTTAGCTTCTTAATTGGTTTGCTGAGCTAAATTATTATTAGCTAAGGTCCAGATTCATTTCGAAATAAGAGAAAATGCTCAATTTCAAAACTGCCACACTTCAAAGGAGACCCATTTCCTCCAACTCGATGCCGTGTCTCTGATTAAGTAATACTCAAAGAAAATTCCACGGGACATTAAGTCTTCAGACTTTGAAATATATTTTTGCAGAGTAATGTTATTTTATGAATACAATCATTAATTTCTTTTATTTCTTCTACAGGCACCAATGGCTATCCCGATGGTAGTCCTTCTGTTCCTAACTGGGTTGAAGTTGAGGGATGTGATGAATCCGAGTGTACAATTCCACATGGTGGTACATTGAACTTGAGAGCTGCTTATACCCCAACCACTAGTCACGAGAACCTGGAATTCTTCGTGCGTGTCTCCTTGCAGGGAATACCACTCCCGATTGAGCAGCCACCTGGTTTGGCAGATGCTTGCCCACACATTCAGGGTGGATGTCCTATTGTTGCCGGACAAGGCGAGACCATTAGCGAAATAGATATATTAGTGGACTTCCCATCAGTTCCTATTGCTGTAACAGTTCTCGCTGGGGTCAGTCTCCGTGATCTTGATACTGGTGAAACAGTGGTGTGCGGAGCTGTTGAGGTTACCATTGCATAATCTGAAAAAGTAATTTGTGGTAGAATCAGACAAGTTTTCAAGCACATATCACAATAAACCTCAGACAACGCTGGAGATTGCCTTTACAGATGAGTTTTCCGCGAAAATTCATTTTATCTTGGTTAAAATAAAACACAATATTGGAAATATTTGTTTTAATCGATGGATCAGTTATCAGTTCCTATCCAAATTCCAAATATTATAATTTTTTTGCACATCTTAAGATTACTTAGTATACAGTTATACTTGAATATTTACTGCTCGAACTGAAAACGAGTGTAGTAGGGGGAGGTGGGGATACTTTGAGCTCTGGGGCTAAATTATTATACATATACATTGTTTAACATGATATAATTTGGATAGACAAAATATTTGTGGATCTAAATAAAAAAACTGTAAGGATTAGTTTCATTTAGAAATATGCGACAAAATCAATGCAGCCCCACAGCTCAAACTAACCCCACCTCCCCTTATAAAATTATCCTATTTATACAACTATAATAATCCTATTTTTACAACTTGTCATCGGATTTAGAGGAGAAATGGTAAGAGATATTGACTTCCGGTCTTCAGTGACCTTAATAAAAAAAAATAAGATTTACTTCGCATGTTTTTTATCTTACTTGCCTAGTATCTCTCCAGTCCTACAGCTATCTACGGTTTTCTTTATTTTTGCATATGCTTTAGAGATAGTTCATGCAATCATTTCGTCCATACCATCAACCTAACAACAAGTCATTTTAAATTTTCGTTGGTCAAAGTTTAACCGATATGGTTAATTTTAGATTTTTTTTTGGGAAGGTCTTGAAATTTCCAATCTGGTTGCATTGTGCTTAATCGGTAATAAATCGTTTAAACATTGCATTGATAATTAAATAATTTTATTCGAAAATTATGTTTTTTACTTAACCTTCCAAACTAGAAATCAAATGGTAAGATATATCGACTTGCAGTCCTTTCAGTATTCGGTGACCCCCCTCTACATGGGCGTACCCAGCTAGGGGCAGGGGGGGGCAGCTGCCCCCCCCCCCTAGAAGCGTCAGAAAAATTCAAAAACAAGCGAAAAGTAAAAAAAATATACTTATTCAGCAAAAAAATTTAGTTTGACCGGTAAAAAAATCCAAATCTTTCCAAAAATGGGCTTAATTTTCAATTCATAAAGATAGAAAATTTCATGAAAATTCTATTGCTTTTAAAGTTGTAAATTTAGTCACTTCTCATATTTGATGTTTTACTGCTAATTTGTAGAGGATCAATACAAAAATGAACTTATATAAACTCAAAAACTATTAAAAGCCCAATGGGGGGGGGGGGGGCAGGACAAGGCACTTGTCCGTACTGTATTACATTCAAGAATTTTAAAAAAAATGTAAAAATGGGCAAATATTTCGTAACTATTTTTGCTTTCTTTTTCTAACGTAATTTCAGTAAATAAATTCATTCAGTAATGTATTTTTCGAAAAGAAGGAAGTTGTCACGTAATCTTTTTCATATATTTAAGGTATATTTAAGAATTTATAACGAAAGCCTAAAAATCCACAGAGAAAGTAAAAATATAGTGTTAGAATATGTTTTAGAAAAGTCGTACTTGAGTCTTCTAAAAATCGTATTTTTTGCCACTAACGGTTCACCATATGAGAAGAAAGCAAGTTTCTTAAAATGATTCTACCGATTATTTTTAATAATCTTCTTCTTAATGGCCTATACACATTGGGAACTGTTTTCGTCAAAAATTGCATTTTTGACAGAATTGTGATGTTTCCACCTAGAGAAGTGCAGAAAATTTTCTTCTAAAAAGCATTTGCTTTTTTGAAAATTACTCCCAATGTGTAGGCCTTAAGACATCTTAATAACTTGTCCTGATGGACCTTTAATTTCCTCGGGGGATATGTTTAAAAAAAGAAGCTCCAAGGACTCCGGAAGTTTATTTGAAGCCATCAAATGGAGCAACAGACGTGAAATTTAAGAATATGTAATTAAAGCTGAGGCCGTATATTGACTTTGAACTTTGATCTGATGAAGGGCTATGCGGGTCAAAAAGGCTGAAAATAGCATATTTTCTAACTTTTTTTCTCAACATAATAAAAATTTTATTAAATTCAAGCTCCTAGGCATATAAAATCATAACATTTAAACTATTTTTTCACATTTTTATTAAAAAAATAAATAAAAATTCGGCCGTTAGGACCTGATTGTCGGAAACGTTTATTGGAAAACTTTCGTTATTAACGATTACATAGAGTAGATTCATCTGACCCTAAAAACCGTTTTTTTTCTGTTCAGATGAGTTAAACCCGTACTTGAACTTCAGGACTTTTGAAATAAAGATTAAATTGGGTTTTTGGGAAAATTTAATACATAAATATGATTTTCGGAGTATTTTTGTTTCGCCTTGCAAAATAAATTGTTATCAAAGCAACAAAAAATCCATGGTTCAAGTTAGTGTAACTCGTAGTCTAATAGGAAATAATTTGTTTTTTTTTAACGTTAGATTAATCCACACTGAGTCATCGTGATTTCCAAAAGTTTTTTTTTTTGAAAAAGACGTTTCCAAAAATTAGGTGCCAAGTTCCAAGGAGTAAAGGTTAAATAAAAATTTAAAAGAAATGCAGTTGAAATGTTGTATTTATACATACTTAAGGGCTTTAATTGAAATAATTTTATTACGTTGACAAAAATGAAAGAAAACGTGCTGTTATTAGGCTGCGTGATCCATGTAACCCTTTAAGGGGTTACGTAGATCAAACTGACTAAAAAAAAGCACATTTTTCTATAATATTTTTACAACATAATAGAAAGTTTATTTAATTCAAGCTCTTAGGCATATAAAAGCACAACATTTAAAGTATATTTTCTGAAATTTTCTTTTAAAAATTCAGCTGTAGGGATCTGATTTTCGGAATACGGAGACCTTTTTGAAAAAAAAAAAACTTTTCGATGGACAAGATTTCTTGAAATAAATTCATCCGAAATTTAAAAACCAAATATTTCCTGTTAGCTAATGAGTCGAACCAGTCCTTAGTCATCAGCATCATTGTCATTTTCAACAGCATATCCCTTATTGAAGTTTGCGTCCTTGAACGAATGGCATTTTTGAAGTATTTTACACCATGTTTTGTTTTATAGAATAAGTTATGATCAAGTAAACATAAAATCCTTCTTTCGAGGACTAGTTTTATTCATCACCTAACAGGAAATATTAACGTTTTTAATATTAGAAAACATAGCTAAATGGCTGAATTTTGATTTTTTTCTTAAATTAAAATGCAGCAAATATAGTTTAAATCTTCTTCTTATGTCCAAGAACTTGATTTTTTTTTTATTATGCTGGAAAAGAAATTTAGAAAAAAACATTCAGTTTATTAGTCTTAAGTAAATTTCGTTAAATAAAAATGTCAAAGCTGGAAATTTTTAGAACCATATCATTAATTCTATAAAGACTGATAGTCCTTTTTGCCTTGAAGGGTTTCACAAAACGAAATGTTAAGACCAATGTTCCATATTAAGTTTAATAAAATATAAGCTCCAAAACATTATTTAATGTTTTTGTATATGCTTATTATTATCAGAAATGAATAAAGACAGGTGTAATAGTAAAAATGCACTGTGTTCTACAGATCGGAAGGGGCTTTATCAGATATTTCAGATTAAATATGAACTAACGAAATGCATCCTTGCTGTAGTTATTTGGTAAGAAGTTGCGAATAATTTCTAAAAATTAATTTTATTTTTGGTCAATAATATGAGAGACAATGCACACTGGTCCGAGGAACACTGATGATCGTTCCTTAATCAATACCTACAAATTGGGCATAGGCTAATCTCTCGTGAAAAGTAGGACCAGTTTGTATATAGATATTTTTTATCTCATTTTGTTTTTTATGTTTTTTTTTTTCAAAATAAAAATTATGTAGCCCCCCCCCCACCGCCAACAAAATTTAAGACTTAGCCCCCCCCTAACTGAAATCCTGGGTACGCCCTTGCCCCTCTACCCCATAAAGGGACATTATAGAGATTTCCGGGTTAAGTAACGTTGGACTGAAACAATTTGTTATGACTTGCCTAATTGGAAACTAATTTATAAAATATTTTTTTTGAAATTTCCCTAAAAGTAAGAGAATTGGGCATCTTTGAATTGATGCGTATTAAAAATTCTAATTCAATAAACTGTTCTCGGCCGTCGAAATGGATAAAATTGGCTCGACGCGATCCTTTACCCCCAAAATTCAATTTACAATCGAATTTTCATGCATTCCGAGTTGCTAGCTCTCTGCTAAGAATCTGAGCTACCATAAGCTTATCTGGGCTTATCACTGGTTAGTTTCTATTTTAAATAGTCTTAGTGGGGAAAGCCAACAAAAGAAAGAAAAGTTCATTGAAATCGGTTAATACACATTGGAGATATAGTCCGGTCCATATGGATATAAGGTAAAGTACCCTTTATTCGACCGGTTCCTCTATTCGACCGGTAGATTTATTTATGCAATTTAATATATTTGCTATAATATTTTGTGTATGATCTAACATTAATAGGTCAATTATTCTTTAAATAATACGAATCAGGGACAAATTCATAGAAATTGATGAAATTCACCATCAAATATTCAAAAATTGATCCACCGGTCGAATAGAGGAACCCGGTCGAGTAAGGGTACTTTACCATAGTAAGGGTCGGGGTACAGTGGGTTGGAGTAGAGACGGATGGGACCCATTATTAGAAAGATCTTGCTCTCACGTGCAATATATGCTAAAATTTCATAGAATTCTCTTCGTAAATACAGAAAATGCAGTCCGGGATCTGGCCAAGACATTTTTGGTTATAGCTCGGGTCAGGGAACATCGAGGGAGGGGTTGCGACCCACCGTTGGAAAGGTCTTGACCTCAGCTACAACATACTAAAATTTAAAGAAAAAGCATCGTCTAGTTTTCGAAATATTCGAGATCGATTAATCGAAAATCGATTTTTCGATTAATAGATCCTTCGATTTAATCGGATAAAATTGGGGTGTCACAACGGCTACAGTTTATAGTACTCCACAAGAGCTTTCCAAAACACCGATTTTTTTCTAAATCCGATAATTAGAAACAGAGATATAACCATTTGAAAATAGAATTTTTGACCCCCTATAGTTCGGATCAGGGGGGTTGGAGGGGATTAAGTTTGGTATCGATCTAAAGATCTTAGACCCAGGTATAACATACTAAAATTTGAGATCGATCCGTACCATAGGGGCTGAGTTATTGAAAAAACAGAATTTAGTGGTGTTTCAAAATGGCGGGAGGAGGGGGTGGTGGGTGGATCGGATACCACCTACTTCTAGCCTCCCATCGGACGGACGGGACGGGACGTCCACAAAAATCGATTTTTGGCGCAAATAATATTCGTGATCTATGAGTGTCAAAACGTGTATATGCAAAATTTGGGCCCGATCTGACGAGGTCGGACTTCACCTTTGACCACAAAAGCTGAGATTGTAAAGCATCTCAGATAAAAGTATATTTAAACAAAAATTAATTATCGGTGAGTAACTGGTTCATTACCGGTTCACAACCGATTTGAACCGATTTGAACCGATTTATAAATCACTCAAAATATTTCCCGAAATACACATCAGGAGTAATTTAATTGAATTTCGTATAAAAATTATTTATCGCGGTTATGAACCGGCTCATTACCGCTTCACAACCAATTGGAACCGATTCAGTTTCAGGAAATTCCAAGACTTTTGCAACGAGCCCAAATATGACCCCATTCGCGGAATGATTCAACGGTATTTTCATCTAAGGACGAAATGTCCACCTGGGCACGCGTTTTCGAGCAATCCCAAAAAACATGGTTTTGGTGGGGTAGCGGAGGGGTGGGGGCAAACGAGGGGAATGTTAACGATCCTTAGGTCTACTTAAGAGGGGTGGTCCCCCGAAGGTTCCAAGTCGCTATATCGTAGCGACTTGGACTTTGGCCTCTAGAGCTGGTGACAGCCAAACGGATAGACAGACAGACGGACAAACAGCGTGACGACATTTCTCAGAAATCGTCTGAAACGTGAGGATTTGTTGACAAAGGTGGTCTCCGGGGGGTTAAAGGTGGAAATTTTGGGAGGGGGGGGGTGAAAAAATCGACGGATTATACTGCTCTATCTCTGAGGAGTTCGAGCAGTATTTAGTTATTACGTATCTTTTGAGATCGTATGAAGCGTGCGCATTTTCCCTTTTTTTACTCCTAGACATGGCATAACAATAGTTTTCTTTCAAATAGACTTCTATTGTCATCGTGTTTCTGGGCACCATACTACATGTTTAAACTCAATGGTAACAGATTAAACAGCTTTGTTACTAACTTGTATTTTAGTATAAAGGAATCGTGATATTAATACGTGCTACAGAAATTAAATTCTTTCTGTTGCTATACACAGCAAAATTTTAGTGTCTTTTGTTTAGTATATAAAGTAGCTTATGTGTGATCTAACTCATCAGTTTTAAGTAAACTTGTGCCCGAAAACATGTGTAAAATTTTCTACATTGTTGCAGCCTTCTTGTTTAGTACAACGTTGGCTGGCCCAGTTGCCATCACTCCATGTAAGAAATTTTATTCAATTTCAAAATTCCGTGATAAGAGTTTTAAAATATTGTAATAGTTTTTGATCATTAATGAAAAATTTTTAAAGGCTATGCGTAACAGTAAGATGATATTTTCAGTGTTTTTAAACTCTTTAACTTCAACTCTTGAATTTTCTAAGGGTTTCTTTTTAACATATCTGGATGATAAAAATAATATTCAAATAGTACAGTTTTGGAAAGTGCGTTAAGTAAGAAAAATAAGTAAAATAAGAAACTCAATAATTCAATCTGTGCAATAGCCATTTAAATTTTATTTTATTTTAATTTCACCTTCTTCCCTTTAACATATTCTAAATCCAAGACGATGTGTACTCTTTTTAATATTTGAGTTAAATTAAGATGACTAAATAATTTTTACAGGTGGTGACAACAACGGTATAACAGTTTCAGTCGACGTGGACTTATGCTCTGGTACAACTAATCCTTGCGAACTTCAGATAGGTGCTTCCGTTACAATAGTAGTTTCAGTGAACATACCCGCACCGCAGAGTTATAATTTAATTTACGCTTTTGTGACCGTTAATGGTGCTACATTGTTTGGGCCCTATGATGTATGCGCGGAGGCACCAGGACTATGCCCAGCAAGCGGAACGTTCTCTTACCCGATTACAACGACAGTTCCACCTTTTCCAGGAACATATAATGCTGATATTGAGCTACGAGTCGCCCCCGACCGTGCATCTGATTTAATTTACTGTGGAACAATTACAATTCGTATTGTTTCATAAAATACAGATAAAAAAAATGATTTAAAAAATGGATTTCAAATTGCAATGATTAAAAAAAAATATTGATAGCGCATGATTATAGTGTTTTTTTTATTGAAAAAATTAAATGGGTCTTAGCTGCGATCATGGTTATTTGTACTTTCAAGAGTACGTGGAGGATCGACCCTTTGTTCACGCCTATAACACACAATCCGATGTCCCCAGTCATCCTCAAGCCAGAATTCCAAATTAACTGTAACCCCAGACACTGGAGCTTCAACTTTCATTCCCAATCCGTAACGTGCTACATCATTTGCAAAAAGTGGACAGGAAATGTCACCAATAAGAGAATTGCAGCCAATAAGATATTCCTCAGGTAGTTCGTATGGGATTTCAAGTGGTCCAAGAACTATTGACACTCCAGGAGTTATGGTTACCGTGGAATTTCCTGTAAAATAAGGTTTAAGTAAAAAGTGTGAAAGCATCATAAATTATTCCAAACTCACTGACAAGGAAATCCATCTCAAAATAAACGATTTCTCCATTGTGAACATGACACGGAAGTTGTTCGCAACCGTAGACATAGACGTCGAGGGGTAGTGGCACGTTATTAGGACCTAGATAATTTTTTTCTATAATAAATAGCAAAATTTTATCTCCAAAAACAAAATTAAAACAAAATTGTACACGGTGATGACCTTTGTTCTTTCTTCTCCTTTATTCTCTCATACGACGTTTCGGAGGCAGATTTCCTCCTTCCTCAGGTACGGAAAATTCGGGAAAAAAATGTCACAATTTTTCGTTACCACCACTTGCACCACAGACTTCTCCAGTAACTCGACCATTGGCTTTCCCACCAATGGTGGGAATCGCCAATGGTCGAGTTACTGGAGAAGTCTGTGGTGCAAGTGGTGGTAACGAAAAATTGTGACATTTTTTTCCCGAATTTTCCGTACCTGAGGAAGGAGGAAATCTGCCTCCGAAACGTCGTATGAGAGAATAAAGGAGAAGAAAGAACAAAGGTCATCACCGTGTACAATTTTCTTTAAACAATTTTCCTTGACCGAAAACACACTCAAAATTAAAACTCACATGAATATATCCCATCCATAAGATCGCCAGATATTCCGCCAGCAAGGAGTATAACAGCAAAAACGTAACGAAACATAGTTAATCAATGTAAATCAACAATTGCACTGTGCCAAAATGCCTCAATTGAAACTTATTTAAAGACTCGTACTTGCGACTAGAAATTTAATCCAGTCTGCATGATAAGATAAAACCATTCTTAAAATGGACTTATCATCCAGATGTTCAGCATTAGGTTCCCATGCACCTGGCATACAATTGATAGAACGTTTGATTTAAGGATACCGTCATAAATTTTGCAAAGAATTTAATTCAGACCATTTATCGAGAATGCTTAACAGGGTTTTTTCTCACTCACAGTATTGCAAAATTAAATGCTGCACGTATTCAAGTCACGACAGCAAATGGGTTAGTAACTAAAAGAAAAGCATTATTCAAGGATTAGCATGCAATAAATCGTTAAAATTCATCAAATCTAAACTATTTGTTACCATACCGTATTCAATGGGATATGAAATTGATTTTTAAATGAGTTTTTTCTATCCTAAATCGTTCTAACGCCATTTACAAACATATCTTCTCAATATCTAGGTTACATGCATCTTAAAAAGATTTTCAAGAAGTCAGAATCAACAGATAATGATGCTGCAATTTATTATAAAGTCTTTTCAAAATTTTTACGCAACTATAAAAATTCAAAACATTCTATAGTGATTGGGTTTATTGCAAAGTTTTCGCTCTTTTCCCATATACAACTCAAAATTCTATACCAAGCATAAAATACCTATCATTTCCCGTAAAGATATTTAATTTTTTAAGTGTAACATTTGTTTGATCTTATGCCAAACTTAAAGATAATCACTTTGTTCTTACCTTTAAAACTTGGTACAATGATTTTTTAAATCTGTGGAGTGAGAAAAATTTAGGATGATCCTATAACGAATGAAGGGACGTAAGCCTTCAACTCAGAATATAAATTTCTTGAGGAATAAAAGCAACCGGTACAAGAACAACACGATTCATTTTGATCCCAAGCAGCACACTTTGGTTAGTTAACTGTTGGATAACCGTTTGATAACTTCGCAAAATGTAAAATGGAGTTGTAAAAACGTTGTCCGAAGACCCAAAACTTGGTTGTGAGGGAGTTATGGAGCATTGAAATATACTTACAAATAACTTTGTGAAATAACCTTAAAATAACCAAACGATAACTTCCGATTAAACTCATCGAATTGACGAAGAAGAGAATTTTCTTTTCGCCACCGTTGTGTGGCGCAAGGGGCAAATTGTCAAACGCCTGGCGAATTGTGTTTAGTAAATGGTGCATTGAGTGACAAGTGTGGTGACAAAATTGATAATTCATTGTGCGTATTTGGTGAGTTTTCTTTAGTTTCCTCATGTGAAATGTTTATGCCAAAGTGCCGGTCGTGTAGAGAATTCACCGGCGCATTTAAAAAGTAGCTTCCCGTTGCAAAATACACAAATGTTGTTAATAATTTTTCTGAGATTTTGAGTAGTGCGACAATATTTGCAAATTTTTGTTCATCAAAGTAATTGATTATTTTCAAAATACCCTACAAAATCAATAATTAATCTGTGGAGACTGTGTTTAGAGAGATATTCAGTGTTAAATTTTCGATATGAGCCACTGAAAAAAATTTCATAGGTCTCTCTCTCTCTCTTTCCACCATTGAAGGGGCTACTAATTGCAAAAAGGGTGGAACCTGAAATAAATTTTATTTATTTAATTTTTTTTTATAAAAAATTGAACGTTTTTTTTATTCAATACATAATTTTTATTTTGGTTCCTATTGGTGCCTTTTTTTATAAAAACTGCAACTACAAGAATATTTAGATACTTTGTTTTTAGTTAAATATTTACCATTTGGCATAAACATTACTAAAAAATAAATGTATATTGTACAATTAATAATCATTTGTTTTGTTTTTGTTTTTTTTTTTTTTTGGAAAGAAAAGAAAACCTTCAAAGGGACACTGGACAGAAAATAATTTTTGGGGAACACCAGGCGTCTTAGAAGAAAACGGTCCAGCGAATTCTAAATATTAAGGTAAAAATTATCAGTTAATTTGGTGTATAGTTTTTCTTCTACTTTTGCATAGTATATTTGAAAAGCCCAAAATATTTTTTACAAAAAAAAACAACTTTACAAAATTTTTACAAAAAACTTTTTTCATAAAGAAATATTTTTATTAAATCCCAAGGCACTCTAAGGCAATGTCCTGAATTTGATTCAGCTACCTTGTCATGGCATCGTATGACATTGTGATGGCATCGGAAAGACTCATCTGACACAGGGTAAGGGGGACCCAGCGTTGAGCCATTAATTAGTACCCAGCTTTAGGCACTATCTTAGCCCTCGTCGGAAAGATCTGAGTGGTAGGAACGAATCAAGGACTGGATTTTACCACGTACATCAATGGCGGTGAAATTAAACTGTGAATTGCATATCCTACAGTATTGCTACAAAGAAAGTGATATGTTTTATTTAACCAGTATGGACGATTTAACACTTTAGAAAAGTAAGAACAGTTGTGTAAAAAAATTGTCTCATAAAAAATACCTCCAAAGAAAATAAAAACACGTATTTCAAGGTTGGAAATTTGTTTATAGTTATCACAACACTTTTCTCTATATAAAACACACCCACGCACCCACGAATCTTTGTGTAAATTTTAAAAACAAATAAAATCTTTTGGAAAATACTCGATCTTGTCACTGACAGCTGAACAACACGGTTGGCAACATATCTTTTGTAGTACCAATGCTTATCTCTAGGACCGCAAAACAGTGTCCCTCGCATATATTTGGTAAGGGGTATTTTGTATAAGAACTTCTTAAAAGTAAGGTGTGAAAGATAGGGGTTAATTCAGGCTATAATCCACGCTTATTTGGTCAGACGGGGATCCGAGGAACACTGTCGATCGCTGGTACTCTTCCCTTATCTTCCCATACTCTATCTAAAATTAATTAATTTTTTTAATGGGACCAACTTTTTAGCAATTAGTTGCCCCTTCATGAAATTAACCACGCGGCATTCATATGTCATTGGATGTAGTGCGGAGCGCGCAGAGCAAACATAACCTGTAAATTCTGTAGTCATTGGAAATTTGTCAATAAACACAATTATTTCCTAAATTCACACAAATTTGTCTTTTTTTGGCCTTCTTTTGCGTTATAAACATACTGATTGTTGTCAAATGGTTATTTTTCAGTTATTTTTCAGTAATATCGATGAACACTTAAAGCCGCAAAGTTATTTCTCAGTTGTCTCTTAACGTTATTTTAAAAATTCTTATAACCAATTTTTAACGTTGATACAACGATAAATTTTGGTAAGGTTATTTTGTGCCGCTTGGGATGGCAGTTGAGATTTTTGAAAAATTCAATCAGTCAATCATATTGTCATGCTATTCGCTATTCTATCTTTTATCCAGCAACAACCCGGCCGACCAATGTGTTATTAAATATGTATTTTTACACTTTAACGTTACCATATAAAATATTAATAATAATAATTTATTCATAATTCATTTATTCAACTCTACATTTCCCACCCTTACCATGCGTCCGCCGCCGTCTCAGCGGTGATAACCAGCCTCCGAAGCCAAACGGCGGAAATGCTTCTTCTTAGGCTGTATAGTCTTTTGTCGTTATAACGATCTTTTCTTTGCATACAATATGTCGCGGCAGAGAAAGTCTTGCGCAAAGGCACGGGGGTGTAGAGTGCGATTTAGAGAGGGAGCGCTTAGCCCAATGGCTGTTAGCGACCTCTAAAGAGGACATAAGTCCTCGAGAAACTATTTATATTTAAAGGTAGACTGGAATTAGTTAACCTGACTTAAACTAAGATTAAATTAATACAAAATAAAAAAGAACAAAAATAAATTTGATCAAATAAATCATGCTTGCTTAGATTGTAAAAAGTATCTGCTTTAATTCAATTTATTTAATTCAATTAAGAAAACAGAGAAAAGAGAAAAAAAAAAGACTACAATTCCAAAATTTGCCAAACAAACCCCAGCGAGGACGTGCAGGAGCCCCGAACAGACGCGGCACGGCACCACGACCAACCAACCCAACACCGCCGGGGATGGATCCCACCACCGAGATGCCCCTCCTCCAGAAGATCGCAGGTCCGTCCCATCACAAATCATAGGGCAAGAGAAACCGGTGAAGCCGGAAAAGAGAAACCCTCAGGACAGAACCGCGAGGGACCAGGAAGAACGGTCAGACTCCTGGGCCACCCGGCGCTGAACATTTAGCAGATTACCCCCGGAGGTGAACAGAGCAAGATGGAAACCGATACCAGGCCACGTACATCCAGAGTCACCCACCGCCACCAGGAGAGCCGCTCACTCAAATGGCATTAAATAGGGATTCTAAGCAAACCTTTTCGACACACATGAAACTCATAGGGTCAAAAAGCGAAATACAGGAAAAAAAAACATAATAAAAAAAACGAAATCTCCAACAAAAAATCAATATAGATAAAAATTAAACATTAGTAGCAAACAGTCCTCTCCTGAAAAGATCTGCGAAGCCAGAACATAGAAACTATTCAAATCTTGACGATAGTAGTGTCAGCAATCTTTCTTTACTCAATTTTCGGATTTGTGCCAGGACCAATGATCTAAGTAGCGGGATACCATTTCTAAACAAATTATTTATTAACGTGGGACCTTTGAAATTTAAGGATCTCTTAAACCATTGATATTTAGGTCGAGGAACGGGAACCACCTCACCCGACCTTGAGAAGCCCGCACCTGAAACAAAACTCTCCAAATCATTGTGCTTGCAAAAATTATTAAAAAGTGCAAGTATTAACAATGCATGCAGAGGCAAAATATTCCACCCAGAGAAAAGAGGAGCACTGTGATCAAACCTCCCCGACCTCGACATGATTCTCAAAACCTTCTTCTTAATATTGCTATTCTTCTTAATATTGCTATTTATATGCATAATATTTATTAGTCATAATATTTTTAAAATTGTAATTTGAACAAAACATGAGTATTAATGGAATAATTAACACTAAACCTACCAAGACCCGGTCAAATTGACAGGTTTAAAAACTTTTCAAAATTAACACATATTTAAACGGTACAATATCACTATCAAACTTGCATGTAATATATTTTTCAGTGTCTAATTTTTTTCCTCTTTTCCAAGAAAAGCGTATTGAGTATCCTACCCTATCGCGTATTATTTGACGAAGTCCGCTAGGAAAAACGACCAGAAACGGTTGGTAGGTTTAATGTTAAATATTTGATCGATAGTAAATGGAAACATCTACTTAATTTATATGACAAATATTCTAGGGGAAAGCATCCTACTTTCGGACGACTCAAGCTTCGAACAATTCATTCTTTGCGACTTGTTTTTAAGGAATTTGACCCATTATAATATTATATCTTAATGGGTCCCGGTCAAAATCCCGAAAGCCAAAATCCCGAAAGCCAAAATCCCGAACGCCAAAATCCCGAAAGCCAAAATCCCGAATGGGCTAAAATCCTGAAAGCCAAAATCCCGAATTCTTAAAAGTGTCATAGCTACTCCCGCGATTTCACTCGCGCTTGCTGGAGGCAAAGGGAAATCTTCTGTGTCTTGGAAAATTATTTTAAACATTTTCCTTCATATAATTTCATCCCTTTCAGGATTTTAAAAATTCGGGATTTTGGCTTTCGGGATTTTGGCTTTCGGGATTTTGGCTTTCGGGATTTTGGCTTTCGGGATTTTGGCCTTTTCGGGATTTTGGCTTTCGGGATTTTGGCTTTCGGGATTTTGGCTTTCGGGATTTTGGCTTTCGGGATTATGGCTGCCACCGATCTTAATAGCTAGCCTGATGCTTAACGTTTCCAGAAAAAAGCCATGGATCAAATCCATTAAGAACATTGAGTTATTTGAAGCTAGAGTCGTCCAAAGGTAGCGCGCTTTCCTCTATATGCATTACTGTAGAAGGAGCTACCAATGGTTTATTGTTCTTAGCTCTTTAGTTTTATTTAACAATTTTGTTTTTCAAGATCCGGGATCAGTTCATTGGACGATACATCGTTGGAACAAGTGACCTCTTCGGCATAATACTCAATTAATTGATTCATTAACGTCCCGATCAAGGGGAAGATATTAGGGTTAGAAGTGGTGTACGATTGAAAATGAAGTGCTTGGAAGTCTTTGGAAGTGGAAGTGCCCGAATATAAAGTATTTTCTGCCTTATTCCGTGTTTTTTCAGACTACCGTCGTTGCGGGTGACTTTGCACTCGGGGGGTGACTTTGCACTCTGCTGTTCGTGAAAGTTTGAACAATTCTAGCACTTATTGACAGTCTTCGCCGATCCAGTCTACCATGTCAAAGTATATAGGGATATGTTAAGTACCAAGTAAGGTACAATGATCCTCAAAAGGATTCTTGTAGTTTCAGTAATAGTCAATGAAATCCTGGTATAGGTATTTTGTCAAAAAACGACTCCGCGAAAAAGTTATCTGAAGATGCAATTCCAAAATCGATTACAGAGAAGTAAATTGCCCAAATCTATTCTAAATTTATCTGGCTAGAATAATCCACTTCGATTTTGTTCATTATTTTTAGTAAATTCCTTTTTTTCACTATAGTCTCCCTAAGAACGCATGATTTATATTATAAAATTACATATAATGGACTTTCTTAAGCTTTATTATAGAAGTATTTGGCCAAAAATTATCCAATTTTTTTTATAACTTAAGATAAAATGATCGAGATCTACAAAATGGTGTGGTCGCCATCTTGATTTGACGATTCTGTCCGCCATTTTGAATAACTGTCAAAACAAAAAACTTATCCGATTGAGCTGAAATTTTAGTATGTTCTGGCTGATGTCAAGACCTTTTCAGAACATATATAAAATCTGACCTAGGTCAAGCGATTGTCTGGGTACTGGGGCTCTAAGTTCAAAATTTTGACATTTTCATTAATACAAAACTACGGAGAGCTTCTTTTATCGAAACCATCACAAAAAAGGCAGTATTATCGTTAGGCGATGAGATCTAAATAACAAACAAAAAGAAAAGTAATGTTTTTCTTTATAACAGCATATTATTTGAAGATCTGAAAAACTTTTACAAAGATGAAAAAATAAATAAATGCACTTTTCATTTTTTTATAATTACGTAAGAGTAAATAAATATATAAAATAAAAGCCTCAACCTCAACCATTTCTAATGGTTACTGAAGCATTTCGTTTAGGTTTTAAAATTCAGGATTAGAAAATAAAGATCGCCAAAATATGAATATTTCAAATTTTTAAACTTTAAGCCTCTGTATCATGGTAAATACTTGACGTAGACCGGAACATAGATACGTTCTGAAAAGGTCTTGATATCAGCTACAACATACTAAAATTTCAACCCAATCGAACTTGTTTTAGATTTTGACAGTTATTCAAAATGGCGGACAGAAACGTCAAATCAAGATGGCGATCATGTCATCTTGTAGATCTCGTGCATCTTACCCTTAGATGTGAAAATCTTCATTGTCGTTTATTATCAGAAATTGTTGATTTTTTAGTATTTATTAAAAAGTGCAAAGTCACCCGCACCTTATCCCCAGTGCAAGCCTTTTTTCTTGATTTTTTTAAACATAATAAAATTTTATAAAATTAATGCTAGTGGCACAAAATCCATTCATTAACAACTGAATACAAATAATTTTACTCAAAAACCCCCCTCCCTTCACTTTAACTATCCACTTTTAGAGGGCAAAGTTGAAAAACAACGAAAAAACGTGCAAAGTCACCCGCAACGACGGTACGCTACTTTTTGTTGAGATTTTTAATTTTAGCGGCAGTATAATTTGAAAAGATCTTTTTTGACATTTTACAAATTCGGTTATGACAATGAAATGGAGCAAATATGCTCAATTTTATTACAGCATAATTTGTGTTGTGGTTTTTCCGAGAAAATATTCAGCTGAATAAAAATTTTCTTTAATTTTCACGGGAATTTCAAATGCGTGTAATTGCTCGGAAATAATGGCAGCTATTGCAATTGACTTTGAATCAATTTGATATATTTTTTTTAATAATTTATCGTAATATGTATTGGATGATTGCATAAATTCGTGAGACTTTTTCGCAAATGCAGTTAACTCTTTCGCGTCACACTTTTATTCAGCAGATGAATTCATGTAAAATTGAGTTTTTCCTAATGCTTTATGATCAAATATAATAGTTCAGAGAGGAAAAAATTTTCCATTGCGTGAAAACTCGGAAAAACCCCGGGTCATATATGACCCTATTGTCCTCAAGGGAAGTGTACATACCATTTTCAAAATCTATATCACGGGCTTTTTAAGAGTTTTTTTTTGCTTGAAGTTACTAATTTGGCCAAAACCATGGCAAACTGGATTGTCTTGATGAACACTGTACTCCTGGTGTTCAAGGAATCTTCCTGGTAATCCCTTGAACAGACACTTTCACAATATTTTGAGTGGTATTTGACAAAAAATACACTTATCCACATATTTATTCACACACAATACAATTGCACAATATGAGACGCTTGCAGAATACTCTAAAATATTGCAAAATATGTTATAATTCATCAGATATAAGATGAAATATCCAGGAGCAATTCGTCCCACCTGCATTTCACAAAGAAAAACAATGTCCCAACTACATTTCGCTATAGGTTTGGGACGAAAACACTGTTACCCTTGCCGACAATAGGGTCATATATGACCCAGAAAATTCTACACGCTTTTCTGAAAAATTGAGAGTAGTTTATTATATCAAAATATGCAATAAACAATCTTTGGATATTCTATTTTGTGTTTCTAAAGAACTTTTTGCTGAAAAAAATAAATTAACATGAAAAATTTTGAAAAAGAAAAGTCATTTCACAAAGTTCGAAATTAGTGATTTTTGATCTCAAATATTTTCTTTTCCTGAATTTCTGGAGTCTTGAGAAAATTAGCCAAGAATCTTACATCCTTCTATTATGATGTCGTGCACAAACCGATAGATTTCAATTAATGTAAATAGTCAAAAAAAAAGTTTTTCGCCCGGATCATATATGACCCTAATGACGCGAAAGAGTTAAACCCATCATTATCTAAATTGTCTTTCAAAGACGCAAACAGAATTTGTTTTAGTGATTATATTGTTGATATTTTGGTTTTAAGATTTTCATTTGATTTTTTTAAAGTTTGGTTGGAGTTCAGGTCCTAGGTTCCACGATGATTGGCATCTGACCACAAGCTACACTTCGTTCATTGTCGTCAAAGATCGCAATGCGAACAGTGAATTCCTTATTAACTGGTACTCCGGCTGTCATTATTCTGGTTTTGAAATAATATTCTCCAGCTGGTAAGTAGGGATCACAATATCCCTCGATATTGATACAAGCATCTCCGTATTCCAGTGGAAAGGTTTCCTCGACATCGTCGATTATGATGACAACGTAAGCCGGGAGACGTGTTGTTATGTAATCTATGGAGTAGTCTTGGTTAATAAACTGGGACAACATAATGAAATGCAAACTTACTGGTCCTGATTCCAATTCTTAGTGTCATTACGGTATCTTCAATAATTGGCGGACATGGGCCATGGCTACAAGATACCAATTCAAAGACAGTTGGGAGATTTCCTTGTGGACATGGTTGAACGTTGACTTCAGTAAGGACAGCAGGAATCAGGAAAAGAGCAGCAGCAATTAGACGCAGCATGATGAAAGGTTTTTTTTTGGTGGTCGACTTGTGACTAAATTGTACTTGATCAGAGCATTTATACTTGAACCCTGGTAGATTGTACATAAGATTTTTATTGCAGTTCAGCAGTGATAGGAAACCGAATTGATAAACCATTTACTTACCGCTGTGAGATAATGAAAGAACTTTCGCTATAAGATCTTGATAACATCTGAATTGACGCATATACTTCGAATGACCTTTGATCTAGTGAGATCCCTGAGATAATGTGGCCTTAGATTCCCCTCTCATGGAGACAACTTAGACAATAGGACGCTTTTATCACTCATTCAAACCTTAATGCGACTAAAGTACAATATTTAGCAGAGATAGTACCAAACCTTTCCTGTATACGTAATCAAATCATAAAGCTCTTTTGTTGAGCATCTGAATTAATCTCTTTGCAGGTGGTAGAAAATTTTTCGATAATTGCAACCTTAGATAAGGATCACGTCGTAAATCAGGTCTAACACTGGATTGGGGCAGTGTGTTATATATCTGCAGAAGGAAAGTCACAATATTTTGCTTTAATCTATCAATGAACAGTGATAAGATTAAGGCAACAATTGCGCAATGGTAAGTCTCAAGTTCCTGTGACCTCGATTTCAAGATCAAGATTGTATTAAAAGAAAGCATAAATATTGTAAATCAGCATCTTTATTCCTTAAAAAAAAACTTTTTAACCTCCAAATTCACCAATGACGGAACCACAAGCCATAGCATGACCATTCTGATCACTCATAGTTACGGTAATGGTGACTTGTTCATTGGCAGGAACTCCCTGGATAGTGAGGGGGAAAACAACTGTATGGACACCAGCATCAATAGGACATCCTCCAAGAACGGCGTTGCAGCCATCTCCAGTTGGAAGTTCAAAATCTATGACTTCACCATTGGCCAAGGTGATCTCCGCAGTGGTTGGAATTTCAGTTACCGTTCCAACTGAAAGTGCAAGGAAGAACATTAATATTTTGTCGATATTTCCTTCCAAATTAGATCTTACCAGCTTCGAATCCTATTTCCAAAGTAATTTGTTGGCCAATATAGAAGTCACAGGGAGGACCACCGGGGCATTCAGGAATATTGAAAGAGATTGGCGGTTGAACTCCGGGACCTGTTAAGAAGTTTTATGAATTTATAAATCACTAATTTTATAAAGTCATACAATTTAAGTGTATTTTAATTTACGTACAGGGAATGAATGGAAAATCGGCCAAGGCAAGAGCCGGCAGCAAGGTGGCGAGAAGAAGGAATCGGAACATGATGTATATTTTTGTCGGCTTTAGATATAAACCACAACTGAGGGTATTTCGGCAAAATGTGGCCTTTTATACTAAATGTCAGTTAACGCATTATCTTCGAATGACTAAGGAATTCTGCTGATTTGATAGAAACTAGCAACTGCACAGGGTCCTTATCACTTACCTTTCAATCTCAAAATTTATGGTCTTGCAAAAAGGGCACTTCACGATGCTTTTATGCCGCCCAAAAAAAAGATAACTAAGAGATTTTTATTCGCAACTTTGGCATTGGTTTCAATTCAGATCTTTCATTTTGTTGCTGATTAAAAATCGTGTGTAACGATAAGAACTCAATCTCCAAGAACTCCAAGTCTTCTTTTTTATTGCTCGACTGAGATCAGTATATAATATATATTTACATATATTCTGTTATTTATAAACGCTATAAATCTATATAACGCATCAATCCACTGATTGCAAGGTATATCAACTACTTGACTCCTATACCAAAATGGCAACATTTCCGGAGAGCTTTTCATAGATAAAAATTTTGAATTTTGCCTGTATTTTTTTGAAAAAAAAAATTATCTCGTGACCTAAGAACCAACATTTCAAGACCAATTTTTCAGTGTTAAGTATTCAAGACACTTAACACTGAAAAACATAATGGGATTTTGACCGGGACCCCCAGTAATGATATGTTTTTCAGTATTAAATGTCTTGAACACTTAACACTTAAAAATTGATCTTGAAAAGTTGGTTCTTAGGTCACGAGATAATTTTTTTTTTCGAAAAAACACGGGCAAAATTCAAAATTTTTATCTATGAAAAGCTCTCCGGAAATGTTGCCATTTTGGGTTCCCGGTCAAAATCCCAAAAGTCAAAATCCCGAAAGCCAAAATCCCGGACGCCGAAATCACGAAAGCCAAAATTACGAATGGGCCAAAATCCAGAAATCCAAAATTCCGAATTCTTAAAAGTATCATACCAACTCCCACGATTACACCCGCGCTTGCTTTTGAACATTCGGGATTTTGGCTTTCGGGATTTTGGCCTTTTCGGGATTTTGGTTTTCGGAATTTTGGCTTTCGAGATTTTGGTTTTCGGAATTTTGGCTTCGACCGATTTTCTGGGTAATTTGTTGAAATTTCCCTACAAAAAAAAGGAAAATTAACATTAAATCGTAATTTATATTATGAAAGATCATAATCGTAAATACAGGAATTGCAAACAAAAATTTGTGACCCGTGACAAATCCTGAAAATGTTTATACACAATATGATTCTTTGGCAGATATCTTCATGGTGTTATTTGTCGATACACACATCTTGGAATAAGTATAATTTCGACAAAATTCTACGATCAAATACCATTTTTTTCGTACTAATTTATTTTTTGACCTCTCTCTTTCAGAAATATTCCTCATTTAGAGTAAACCTTCTATGAATATCTTTAAATTGTAGTATCTTGGTAATCCCAATCACTTCTGAGAGTTTCTGGGATATGTGTATTTCAAGAAAGTAAAAATATTATCGTCCTGAAATCTTGAAATATTTGTTCTAGAATTACAAATTTGAAACCCATACGGTTTGTATTTTGGATTTCAAGATTTTGATCTCAAAATTGAGGTCACTGCTTGGTGTGAAAACTTCAAATAATTGAGGGACCCTAGTGAATCATTTAAACGTTTTAGATCAACGGGGTCTATTGAGCCCTGGGTTCGATAGACGCATTCATCGAACCTCTTACTCGACTCGGAAATTTAATTTCAGCCATTTCATCGTTATCTGGCCAAGAACGGCAACTGACCACAACGAAACTTAGAAGAGACGGTTAATAGAGACAAATCCATATTCAAAGTAGGGGAACGGTTCCAAGATTTATAATAACCCAGCGAGCACCAAATGCTAACCGATTGCAATTCAGCTGAAAACATATGTATTTTCAGCTGAATTCTGCTAACCTTGAAACAAAATTGGCGATTCAGTGCCATTTCCATATATGTGGTTAGCACTTTTTGTTCGACAACTGGTGATCAGTCAGCAAATTTTTGCTAGTTGATTCAGCCAAAATCTGCTGAAAACGCTACTTTTTTCAGCTAAGTGTGCTCGCTGGAAACTAAATTTTACTGCTCGAACTCAAAGAGAGAGCAGTTATATAATCGACTTTTTTTCAACTCCTCACTGTTCTGGAGCTTAAACGGTAAGAGATATCGACTTCCGGTCTTCGATGACCCCTCCTCAAATGATATTATCTCGTACCCACCCTCTTTACTTTCCCCCCCTCCCCTCTCGTACGCTCCCTATCCCTCAAAAATAGGTCAAAAATGAGGTTTTTACAATTTTGCAAAAAATTGGCCCTAGCTTTTTCAATGATTTTTGGATATGTTTCAGAGCTGGTCCTGGCGAACATTTCGCCCAAACATACCTATGTCCGGAAAATTTGCCACTTTGAATTTTTGAAGGTCAAAGGTCAACCACTTTGAAAGGCTCATTTTTCAACCGATTTGGTTAAATTTGAATTTTTTGAAAAGGTACTGCAATGTCGAACCCGGTTGCATCGGTCTTCATCGGTAATAAACCGGTTAAGTACCGATTTTTGAATAATTTTACATCGTCAATAATTAATATTCCCTAAATATAATGTTTTTTGGTTTTTTCTCAAAATTGGCCCAAGCTTTTTCAATGATTTTTGGATATGTTTTAGAGCTATTCCAGGCGAATATTTCGCCCAAACATACCTATGATTGGAAAATTCGCCATTTTGAATTATTGAAGGTCAAAGGTCAAATACTTTGGAAGGCTCATTTTTCCTTTTGGTTAAATTTGAATTTTTTAGAAAAGTATTGCAAATTAGAGCCCGGATGCATCGGTCTTCATCGGTAATGAATTGGTTAAGTACCGATATTTTGATTTTCAAATGCTTTTATGATTTATGAATCAATTTGATCTCTAATATATCAGTGATTCCAAAAGATTATGCAAATGCAAAAAGCTAATTCACGGTGAGCTCTATCTCGTGAGTTCGAGCATTCCGCAAACCTGGGACGCTTTGCCATCTCTTTGGGAGAGTTTCATAGAAAATATACCATTTTTGACGTATTTTACATCACGTTTCGTTTTGTAGAATAAGTTGTGTTCAAGTAAACATAAAATATTTCAATTGAACTAATTCCGAGAATTCTTGTCCGTCCATGTGATCTCAAGTCGTATTTGTAATAAAAGGACGAGAAGATTATAGGTCTAAATCCGTGTCTTTTTTATTTAATCCCACCTAAATACTTTATTTTCCTCTATTTTACAGAATTCTAAATAAGACAATGCAAAATCTCACCTGATAAGGATTCTGAAACTCTACCTATAAGGGAAAGTACTCTCCCTTCGAACGTTCGCCTTCGAATAATGTGAATTTTCTTTTATTTTTCCTACGAGATTTACACATTTTTCTTAAATATTAGTTAGTTTATCATCAATTATTTATAATAATTATGTGATAATTGTGTATAAGTCTCTACAGGAAAAATAAAAGAAAATTCACATTATTCGAAGGCATCAACGTTCGAAGGGAGAGTACTTTCTCCTATCAATTTCTGAACAGGCATTTATATACAAAATTTTCATCATAAGCCCTTTTAAGTTTCATATTCAAAGACCCTATGAATGATTTTTTTCTTTTATTATAATAATTCTGCTGTTATTTAATATGAATCTTAATTTTAGTCTGTAAGCGGTATAACCATATCTTGCTGGAAATTTTTCTTTTCCAGGTATCAGAAAGTTCTGATTTGATTCGAGCTTTTGTTATTGTAAGCTCCTAAATGAGTTCTATGAATTTTGGCGCACTCGTTGTTGTTAATCTACACGAAGAAAGCTTTAGCAATTTATCTTTTCCATCAACTTATCAGGATTTTCCCCATGTGCTACAATATTGAGTTATCAGAGAAATAACGTCTGATAGTAATGAAAAGACCACGTCTTCGCTATCGACAAGACATTAGTGTTTATATTCGTGCTACCGTGAAATGTGGCGATTTTTGGTTGTAGGAGCTCTTGTGTCAGTGGTGTTTGCGGTCAAATTGGAGAAATGTGAGAGAGAATATTAAAGAAAATTTACAAAAATGATTAATTTGAAATGTGTTACCAATTTTAAATATTAATTTTAGGTCCTGGGCCTCAACCACTTGGCTTCCGATCAAATGCGTGCAATGAAACTCATTGTTTTATCTCACTTTCGTCTCCTATTGGATTTGAAGTAGATGCCAAAATAAGTAAGGATGAACCAATTTTGAGTAAATCGTATTGATACCAGACTGAGAGAATTTAAATGTTTCCAGCTAAGAACACAATCCATGTCTTTCCGAGTATTATGTTTCTTTACTACGAGGATGGTGTTCAGCGAGGAGAGCTTCCAATTAACATTGATATCAGGCGAGGATGTAAATTTATTGTATCCCATACCTGTCCACTCAAAAAAGGTGATATCATTACTTGGGCCATGGATTGGGACTTCCTTCCAGCTGAAGTAGCCAGAGTTGGTTCAACATTTAAAGGACAAATTGTCCTACATGATGAATTTCAGAGGCATGTTGTATGTTTGAAAATTAATCTAATTGTTACAAAATAAAATTTTTAGTATGACTTTGCTGGTATTTAATAGAAATTGTTACACTTTTTAGCTTTAACAGTTTCCAAATTATTGTTCTCTGTATTTGGGCGCAATCAAGAGAATCACTAAAAATCTTTCTAATCGGTTTATCAGACTTTGGTGTTTGTAGGTGTGAGCTTTGACTGAGATAAGGGGAAGACCGCTTTGACCACTACCTCAATAATTATTCTGAAATTTAGTGTTGTTTTACTTTTGATTGAGAAATGTGGCGTTTTCTGATTGTTGGACTTCTCATATCTGTTGCATGGGCCATCAAATTGGAAAAATGTGAGTTATTGCCCAAAAGGGATTTAACCAGTGTATCCTAATAAATTACATTGCATAGGTCGACGTGGAGCCCTTCCTCTTGACATACGGTCAACCACATGCAACGACACCATTTGTGAAGTCTCAAAATCCGTTCCAGTTGGTTTTGAATTGGATCTCAAAGCTCGTAAGTTTATTTTATCAAATTTTGCAAAATCCAGATTTAATTACTTAAAACTCCCCATTTTCAGCAAATGACACAATTTTCGTCTTCCCAAGCGTTTTGCTCCTCTATAAATTACCAGAAGGTAATAGAGGAGAGATTGGTGTTGAGATTGACATGAGCCGAGGATGTGACTACCTAATATCGCATTCTTGTCCCCTAACCAAAGGAGATATTATTACATGGGCTTTTGATTGGGACTTTCTTCCAGATGAACTTTTTCCAGTTGAAGGCGACGATGTCAGATTCCGAGCTGAAATTATTTTATATGACAAAAATGTGGATATAATGACGTGTTTTAGGATTAATCTTGTTACCACTAAATAAATTTAAAGACACTAGTACAATGACGAAGTTTTGCTATCTATAAATTTCAATTGAAGCTTTTTCTCAAAGCTTCTGTGAAAGCTTTGTAAGTTCACAGGCAAGTAGTTTTGTAGCCAAGACACCTTTATATTTCACTTATTTAGTCTATTTGAACGTAAGAAAAATAAATGTAATATAGGGAGGAAGGAGCAGTTTCACATGTATTTGAAATAAGAAAATAAATATTTTAAAATATAGGAGATGCGTTTTATATTAATTAATTTATTTATTCACACTCCAGAAAATATATTTACAATGTAGGGGAGCAACCCATGCTTCGTACGATCTCAAGCTTCGTAATGACTAAATTTCGCCGTGTTTCTGAATAAATGTGACTCCGCAATAATTATAAGCCCTGATGGGGCTAACTTGATGTAAAAGTACAAACTTATAGAGGGAAATTGGAGAACTGAAGGTGCCACCTATTTCTCACTCCGCAAGAGTGATCCGTTTACGGCGACTAATGCTCACTCACTGAAGACTGAGGACAGTTACCTAACAATAAAACCTTAAACAACCTTTCAGCATTCATAAGGATGGTAGGAGATGGGCGTGTCAAAGGAATAAAGGATTATGAATGGTGGGTTATGGCCGTCGACTGGGTTGACATGTGTCGAATAGGTCATACGCTCTACAATATATTTTAAAACCTGGACACTTTCTCGCAGTTTTTACAATTATGGGTGCGATAAACCACATTTATTGAGAAACAAGGAAAAATTAAATCATTACGAAGCTTGGGGCCGTAAGTAGCCTGAGCACTTTCCCCTACAATCCTTTTTAAATCAATTTGGAGAGAAAATACCTTTTTCAGTCAATCGATGAGTATTAGTATTCAAATCAAAACACAGGAAGTACATTTAAGAAATCTACTCTATTTCCGAAAATTAGGTCCCAATGGCTGAATTTTTAAGATTTTTAAATAAAAATTTCAGAAAATTTCAGTTGAAATATTGTACTTTTATAATATGTTTAAGAACTTTAATTAAAATTAAAATTTACTACCTTGAAAAAAATTAGAGAAAATATGGTGTTTTCCTATCTTTTTGACCCACGCAACCCCTTAATACTAAACCTTCCGACTGTTTTCAGTTGTTTTTCCTAGCGCGCCCGGTAAAATGATAGACCGCGGTAGGTAGGATCCTCAACATATTTTTCTTAAAAAAGAGGAAGAAATGAAAATTTAAATACTGAAAAATATAATGTTTAAATGACGTCATTAGAATTCAATTCCATCTCTGGCTATATCGTCAGTTAAATCAGCATTTATCGTAACTTCATTTTTGCGATTTTGAGATATATACATATTTGGAATCAGCGTAATTTTGTTTATTAAACGCACTTGTGAAAAAGAAACTTTTATAAGCCCAATAAAAATTATTTTAAACAAAAATTATCGTAAGTGCTCTTAATTAAGAAAAAATTATCAGAATTTATCGTAAGTTCCATTTTTGGGGAAGTTACGACAAATTTCCATACAAAATTTTCAATAATCAGCATTTGCCGTAACTTCTTTTGCTTATTTGCGTGGCTTATAATTTGCAGCAAAATTGCAATATTTCTCAATAAAACGTTTATAAACTCTTCCAAATATCGAAAGACAGTGCGAATAGTGTAACATGAAATCATTTTAATTCAATATTTCCGAGAAAAAAGTGAGAAAAATCCCTATCCATCTGTAATTAATTCAAAACAAAACAAGCGACGTGGCGCACAAAATTTATTACAATTTATTTAATAAAACTTATGAAATAAAAACTTTTAGGGACAGGGATAAGAGTATTATTGACTAATTTAGTCAAATAAAGGCGCTTATTATCACTAGAATAATTCAAATTGATATAATGCATTTTAGAAAATTGTCGTAACTTCCAGAATCTCCATACATTGGAAGTTACGGCTTTATAAACGATGGAAGTTACGATAAAATATTATTGAGTTTCTTCTAAGATATTTCTCAATATTGCAGCTTTTAAATAATTTTATAAAGATTTTCTCGAGGCAACTTACAGTTTATTAGTGCCACTTTTATTATTTTTACTCAAAAGTATCGTATTCGGGGCTCATTATTAAGGAAAATAATATTGAACTGAAAATTTCCTCTCCTGAAAAGTTGTCAAAAGGAAGTTACGACAAATGCTGATTTAACTGACGATATAATAACATTTCTTTTCATTCTTATTTCTATTAAAATTCCGAGTTATGACCGATCCTTGAGGCATATTTGAAGAAATTCAAAGTTTGATAGTGATATTGTACCGTTTAAATATGTGTTGATTTTAAAGTATTTTTAGACCGATACATTTGACCGGTTTTGGTAGGTTTAGTGTCAATGAAATTCTAAGTTAGATATATTGAAAAATCTGATGAGAAATTAGAGAGTGAAATGGCCAAGCTTAAGTCTAATTGCCGTATTTATAATTCATTATTTTGGATTATTCTTGAAGAAAATATAGACAGAACTAATAAATAAAAAAAATATATTTTAATTTCTGATAGATCTCTAGATAGATCGTTTTATATTGTTTTATACATTCCATAAGACTTTTTTTCTGGTCAATTTACACTTAAAATGAATTGAATTTTAAAAATTAAATAGTATGGAGCCAAGATGCACGGTATAGACCTTTTTTAAAAACTTCTCTATTTCCTCCTTCTACGACGTTTCGGAGATTGGTTGTCTCCTTCCTCAAGTATGGGTAGGTATGGAGAAGCTCTTATCTGGTTTTTGGGGAATCACTTGGACAATTACATACACTTGGATTTCATCATACACTTTCTGGGACGATGTCCCCATTTGGACGGTTTGACACAGAATGATGGGCTGCTGGATATCGACCATCCAGCAGCCGATCATTCGCGGTTATCCCTATAGTCGCTAATAACCCTAATAACGCTATAACCCTAAGCCCCGCGGTTTAGGGGTAAAGAATCGCGTCGAGCCCATTTTATCCATTTCGACCGCCGAGAACAGTTTACTCGACGCGATTCTTTACCCCCAAAAATTCAACTCAGAGTTGCAAGCACTCAGAGTAGCACGCATTTCGAGGTCGCCTGTAAAGAATCTCAGGTACCATAATTTTATCTGGGCTTATCACTGATTTTCTTCTGCGAAAATAGGTTTTTTGCTCTAGAACTTTTTCCCCATGGTTTAGAACTTTGGTCCCGGAACAAAAGTTGTTACCTATACTATAGCCTATTCAATGATATAGGTCTCATTGGTGGTCGCATCATAGACCACTTTTGCCCAAATTGAATTGTAACAATTGGATCTTAAATAGCGCAAGCACCATTCATCACAGTCAACGGACTTTTACAATTTGTAAAAAGCTTTTAAACCTTTTAAAGCTTTCAAGTTCAATGATAAACCATCTATCCGAGGGACTATCAATTATTTACAAATGTTGATATTTATACACCATTTCCAGAAATACGTTAACATATCTTTAAATATAAATAAATAAAATATAAAATATTTCTTTTGGTATTATATAATCATATTTATTATTTACAAAATTGTGTGCTTCTAAAAGAAGTAGAGGAGTTATGGAAATGTATTACAAAACTTGAGAAAAAAATTTTAATTGACGGCATTAATAGGTACACGGATGCAATTGATGAGACTGTCGTCTTCCATGAGAGAGAGTTCAATCTGAAGGTTGTTTGTTGGGGGATAATTAGGTCCAACAGGGAAACGGAACACGTAGACAACAGTAGAACCAGCTGCAATAGGACATTCAGCGCCCTCGAGGTTATCGCAGGCAGTGTCTCTAACGTTTGGTGGGAGTTCGTATGGAATTGGGATGGGACCAAGGAAAGCAATGGTTCTTGGACTAAACGTAGCGATATCTCGGTCTGGGAAAGCAAAAAAAAAATTATTATGGCTTTGTCAAGAATTTGGATTTCTTTTTTTTATATACTCACAAGCAAAGAAAGTAACTCTCATAATAGCGTCTGATCCAAGTTGAATATCACAGGGAGCTTGATCGCATCCTTCGACGATGACTTCAAGTGGTGCTTCATGCCCTCCTGAGCATTGCATAAGCCCTTCTGTGGCAAAGATGGCAGGAATGAAGGTAGCAACGAGAATCAGATACTTAAACATTTTCTTTGGACACTTTTTCACTTGCTGTCTTTAAACAATTTATCTCCACAACTAACTGCTTTTCCTTCAGAAGAAGACCTTTTATACAGCTCAAGACGTTGGCTCCTATCGACCAAGATTGAAATCTTCCTGTGGCATTTCATTGATAAAAGGTTTTGGAGGCACAGGTGTTCGAGATTATGTAAAAAGTCACCGTAAATATCTTTTATGACCCATTGATAACAAAAAGAAATCTATAAATTTATCTACGAAAAATCTTAATTTGAATGTGTTGACGAACTCTGTGGGTTGCGACAGAAAAAATGTTGATCTTGTTGCATTCGCTGTAGTATGGATCACCTTCTTTGACTGATAAGATGATGTTCAGTAATGACCAGGTGGTCTTCGTAGAATAAAACCTATCGGGTTTTTCCAAGACTTTCGCATTTTTTATGATTAAATAGAAAACTTTCGAAATAACGGAAGCAATGGATTAAGGTACTTTGATATTGTCACAATGACTATTTACTTTTCGTTCATAATTTGGTATTTCTAATGCTATTAAATATTTTATTAATAGTAAAAGGCAAATCATAATCTATGGCATGGTTATGCTAATTATAATTTAGGGACTCTGAATAGGGCTAAGACAACTTGAATTTAATGCTATGTCGATTTCGATTGTTTTAAGCAGATGTGGACAAGATAATCAAAAGCTTACTAAAAGTCTATTGCAAATCTATTTGAATGGCATGCTTTTAATTTTAATATATATTTTATAATTGTATCTTTACGAAAATTCATTATAAATTCTAAAGGACAATGGGCAGAAATGTATGGGAGCTGGTCCAACCCTTCGCCAGAGATGGGACTATGCCTATTTTGTAGGTATTGGTGTCTGACTTAAAAATTACCGAGACCCAAGTCAAAAAGGACTGTCAATCTTTGGGAAATTAACGATATCCTTCTGAAAATTCGCAACTTTGACAATTTATTGCTCGAAAACGGCTTAACCGATCTTAATGCAATTCGGGACAAAGTCGATGTATGACTTAAGCTTTAAAAAAATATTTTCAGATTCTTCCTCTGACTGCTCTATCTGGTAGCTCCCATACAAAGTTGCCATGTTTTAAAGCCATCGCACATTACAGGGCAACAAAATGAAAACCTATTTTATTTAATGTCAAATCATAGATATTTTCGGAGTCCTTGGTGTATCTTGAACATATCATCCGAAGAAACTTATACTCCATCACATCAAATTTTTCAGATACCTTAAGAAATGGGTAGAACTATTTTTATGAAACGCTTTTTTTAAGTAACGGCATATCGTAAGTTGTTGGCACCAAAGAACGTTTTCTAAAAGGGTACTGAAGTCAAGAATCATTTTCCTAAAAGAAACCGTATCCCTAACCCGCATTTCTCTTGTATCCAGGAGTGGAATGATAACTTTTCGATACTATCGAATCGATAGTATCGATAAATCTATCTGTTAGATTAAGTGAATGTAGACTTTTTACGTATTGTTGGGCCATTCATTGTGACAATCTTAAAAGAATATGACTGTTGATAAATATCTATGTTAGTTACAGAAAGTGCAGCTATCGTTTAAAGTTTTCAGAATTGGCAGTCGATAGTATCGAAAATAAGTTATCATGTCACCCCAGATTTTGCTCAAATAACATCGAATATTCTTTAATTCCGTTAAAAGTATTTCCTCGATTGCATCCTTTTGTCGTCTTTAGGGAAATATTCTCCTTAAAAAAGGAGCTAGGATTGCTGAAGTTCATAGGGTTGTAAAGGTACCGTTACTAAAAAATTTTAACAAAAGGTTCTGAGTATAATTAATTAAAAAAGATTTTCTCTGAATTTATTACACAAAGTATTTAAATAACGGTATCTTTTAGGACCCTGTGATCTTTAGAGGTGTTAACTCTTTGTTCAAGCAGAATATCACTGCATAAGAGACATTTCACTAGATATAATCCTTTTTTGAATGATGAATGAATTTGAATGATGGTAAAAGATTTCTAAGGAAGATCTGGAAAATTGCAGGGAAAATGTAGAGATAAAGATATGGTTTGTTCCAGGAAATTTTTTTTTAGTCCTTATTTACAAATTATTCTTAAAAAGAACCAATATACGATTAACCGTTATAGTATAAAAGGTGTTTTGCAAAAAAAAATCATTAAAATTCTTATACATATGTTTAATGCTTTAGTGGTTTTTCTACATACTTTTGAGATTGGTCCCGGAACAAAACTTGTTACCTTTGCCAATACCTATTAGATGGTATAGGTCTCATTCATGGCGAAAGGTTGGACCGTTTTGCCCATTGTCTTTTATAAGACTCAACATTTAGAGCCATAAAGCCCTCTTTTGTAGCTTCAAAATTAATGTTAATTTAGTTTTTTTTATTTATTGAATATCGTGTAGGGGGAGAGCAACGGCCCCCTGACCCTTTTTATTACGTTCTTCGATTCTTGAACATTTCCTAAAAAGTTAAAAAAAAAGCATAGAGTAGTGGGGCCAATCGCGAATTTAATGGTAAGATAGTAATATTAGAAAAAGAGTATTAGAACAATCATAAAATACATGCATATAACTTTTTTTCAATAAAAGTATTATTAATGCCTGAAATTCGCGTGCTTTCCTTTCTCAAAATATTTGCATAAGTCTATCCCACTCTTTCGGTTTCGAAATTGGATTGGATTGGACCCAAAGTCCAGAAATGGCCAAAAACCTGAAAGCTTAAATCCCTAATAGGTAAAAATTCTGAATGGGCCAAAGCCCCAAATGGGTCGTAACAAGGGGTAGATAACTGATAGATAGCTCACGGTTCACTCGAATGCCGATCTGTCAATCCCTTGCCGGTCTGCCGCAAGTAAATTTACACAAGATTAGTGTTTGTAGTATAGTAGGGTAAAGTACCCTCGAGTCGGCCGGTTTCTCAATTCGGCCAGTTGAATTATTTAATTTTATTTACTGGTTTACGTTATTATAATATAAAAGACCTTATAATGTTAAATCGGTAAGACCATATTAACAAATCTAAGTAAATTGAATAAATAGTCCCACTGGCCGAGTTGAGAAACCGGCCGATTACAGGGTACTTTGCCTTACATTAAAATTTACCACTGGAGTTGTCTGTAGGAAATTTATAATGTTACACGAGATTAAACGAACGCTATACTTTACAAGAACGAACTGCCGTATAAATCCGCTGATTTTACACTAAAATCGTGCGGGTTTACCGATTTTTGTCAGTGAACTATGTATGTTCAACTATGTATGTATGTTCTGTCGATTTCTAGTCAAATTGCGCCGATCTGTAGATATCTTAGCAAAATAGTGCCAATTTATTTTACCTCCAAATCGGCACAATTTTGCCGATCGCCGCTCACGGTTCTGAGAGCCACTTATTCACCCCTTTGGTCGTAATATTGAACGATAAAATCCCGATCTAGAAAGGACAAATCCCAAAAGCAAAAATCCGGAATGAGCCAAAATCCCAAATAGTTCGTAATCCTGAATAACAAAATCCCGATCCCGAAAGGACCAAAATTCGAAAGACAAAATCCCGAGAGGGTCTAAATGCCAAGAGTCAAAATCCTGAAAGGGCCAAAACCCCAAGTAGGCCGAAATCTTGAACGCCGAAATAGCCAAAGAATCGAAATCCCGGAATGCCAAAAACCTGAAAAAGCCAAAATCCCAAGAGGGACGAAAATCCGAAAGTCATAATATCAAATTCTTAAAAGTGTCATAGCCACATCTACGAATGCATCCGGGCCTTCCGGAAGCAAAGAGAAATTTTCTGTGTTTTAGGAAATTGTTCACACTGTTAAGCCATGCCTAAACGGGGATCCAAATCCGTCCCGTGGGCAACCCATTCCTTTAGACAAGTGTTTGTCTTTCCCTCACAGGCACAGTGGGCAACGGTTAGAGCTTGGCGCTCAATTCAAACTCACAGTCAGTAGAGCCCTCTTCCGATCTATCGATCGGCAGAGAGAGACATTCAGTATGGCTCAGGCTGTCGAGTGGAGTGTCACGGCTCGTGCGGTGGGCCGTTGTTTCACGCCACTTAAGCCCTGAGTCCTCAAATTCCCCACTGTAAAGCCCCGTGGCTTTACAAATCAGATAGTGGGATAGTGTCCGTGCCCCAAAAGTGGCCGCGAGTGGCGAAAATAGTGAGAAAAATGGGTTGTGCAAGTGCCGATTGCGCAACACATGTGTTCGTGAGTGCTTGAAAAGTGAGGAAAATTGGCCCAAAAAGGCAGAAAACCCTTGGTAAAAGGGCAGCGGAGGGTAGTTGCTGATCGTAGGAGTAATCCTGGGGAGGATTAGGAGCATATCCTACGAGAAAAGTGGCCAGAATCGCCGGAAAAATCAGATAAGTGGTGTCATAATTCTTGGAAATCACCAGGATTTCCAAGAATTCCATATTGAATGAATGAGAGTGAGAGAGAAATTAATCACATGAAATTGCTTGTGATTAGTTTTTAACTCTTTTTATCACAATTTAGGGATAATTTTCAACGAGAATTTGTTAGACTTTTCTTAAAATAATTAAAAATCCCTAATGCTGCATAGTTTTGGCGATTTTAAGCCCTAAAATGTCATGAAAAGTTGAGATATCGCGACAATATTTGTGTGGGCGATTTAATTTTAAATTAAAATAATTTTTCCTCAAAGTTTAAAAAAAAAATGCCCTGAAATGATTGAAAACTCATAATGCATGTAAATTAAGCCAGAAAAAGTCCCTGAAAACCCAATGAGTTGGTAATTCCTTGGATGTGCGAAGGAAACATCGAGTTTTACACAAATATTTCGTTCAAAATTACAAACTTAAGAAGTCCCTTCAACATTTTAGCTGAGATTTTCTTGCATTGTGAGTGATATTTGTCTAGAATTTTCTAATATATCCTTTGATAGTCTCCAGAGTCTCCAGAGTCAATTGTTATTGTCATTTCTAGTGTGACGGTGGCTGATTGTGTGAACTGGTTCTGGATGTACTTCACACAAAGTGCTTTTAAATTTAAAGTTTCACACTAATTTTCCAGATAAGCAAGTATATGCTGACTGTAATGTCCTGAGGAAGTCTAAGTCGCCAAAAAGCTATTCGGTTGGCTCTCGAATAACCAAAAGATGACAACGGTTTCATTTCGGCGGTGGAAGTGAAAGGAGCTTGTGAGGGATACATCGTGGATCAACGAAGGCTTTCAGGAGCGAGAAATCTTCCAACGTGGTTGAAATGAAGCACGTTGCGGCGACACTCTTCGCAGGAAGTATATTCCTTGCATCTCGTATTATATAGGAGCAAATGATATCAAAACAAATGTTTTAAATGTGAACCCGAATACTAAAGTGAATCAGTTATATTTGCAGATGGACATGGAAATGACTGAGGCTATGGGACCATGTGATTGGATGGGTGATCATCTTCAGGAAATTAACCATAGGGGAATAGCCTCTATCAAACGAAAAGCAAGCCACAGAGATAGAGGGCAGGAAGATGTTAGAAGGAAATGCATGGTCGTTAGTAGCAGAGTTCTGAACATTTACTGGGATCGATATATCCAGCGCTTACGGATTTGCATGAGGTATTTGTTCCTGGGGGTGAGTCAAAATAGTCATTTTGCTTGAAGTGTTTAGGATCAAGGATGCACGTTTAGAAAATTGTGGCGTAGTCAGTACGCAAACCTGTTAATTTTCTAGATGTAAGGGTATCATCCTTGATCTTCAGCAATTTATTGCAAGTATTGGATAATTACCAGTCAAAGAATTCGGTAGTAGAATAGATTTTTAATCCAGATTTCGAGTGAGTTTCGTTAGCGTTTTGAGATGCGATAGTAATTAAACAGACAAAAGAAATAAAATCGTATCCAGAACGGAAGTAAAACCTTAAGCGGGGTTAAATATTCGACAGACAATAAAATAATATTTTGCAAGCGATTAACTAAACCGAACCAAAAAAAAGAAGACCCGTTCAAGTTTATTCAACTAAACGTCGGGAAAAAGATGTCCTAAATTTTAGATGAACGCTTCAACGTAATGTATATAGCCAATTGCAATTCGCTGTTTATGTTATCTGCTGTAAGAAGCGGACTTGTCTTTTTTTTTATTCCTGATCCATTGGTTGAAGTGTCAGTTACAGTAGTTGGGTATTCAAATTAGGAAAGCCAAAAACATTTAAAGCTATAAGACAAGGGTATAATTTATTTGAATACGGGTTTGAATGTCCTATATGCTTGAACAAAAGAAAGGTATATTATATCCAAAGATGATTCAAAGTTAATAGAATTGAAAATAGATTGTTGACTAAGTTAAAACAAGGATTAAAGATTAAAACAAAAAAAATAAGTGCTGAACTTAGTTAGTTAAAATATCTCAATTCTAGATGGTTATATCGGTGCTAAGTTCGAGTAAAGGTACAAGTCGGCTAATGGAGACTTGTATTTAAATTTTTAAAGATTTGTTAATTATTTTCTTCTCATGAATGATGGCTAGAATTGATAATCTTTAAACGTCGTTGGTGCTGACAAGTTTGAATGGTATTTCAGAATTTAAAATAATTCTAAAAAGATGGTCATTTAAAGATGGTAATAGACTCATTCTCGAGACAACAAGTTTTATTAAACACGTAATGGTTCTTGCTTAAATTTTGTCGGTCAATAGCTCCTCGTCGACTAAGGTCACCGCATTCGGAAAGTTAAAGCAACTGCAGAACTATATTTGCTTGGATTTGACCGGTTATCATCTAGTCGTTTAGAAAATTGTGGCTTAGTCAGAATGCCATCTTGTTAATTGAATAAGAATGCCATTAATTGTGAATTAATTGAGTTAAGAATGCCAATTTGTTTAAAAAGAAGGATCGGATAGATTTATTCGATTGAATATGAGACAAATATCACCTAAGTCTTGAATAAAAGCCCAATAGTCCGTAATTAAATTTAAAGAACGAATCTTGCCATAGATTTGCGATTCTTTGAATAAAGTTGCAATTTCCAGCGGTGGGCTAAGGTGCTATCTCTTATCCAATTGTAAATAAAAAGTTAAATATTGCAGGCAAAGCAGAAAACATATTAATTCAAGTGATAAGTTAAAGTCAGCAGAACTAGATTTAGACTGTTGATTTGTTTTACTAAAGAAATATTAAAATGTTAGACTTGATTAGCAAAAATGTCTGAGACCTTTTAATATAGTCTTGTTGGTGTTCAATTATGGGGAATAGGAAAAGTCACCGAATTGACCCTTGTACTTAAAGGCCAAATATCTGTTGAGTTCGTATAAAATAAATAAATAAAGGTGTTGGATTGTTATAAGCGATAATTTGGCAATAACACAGTAGTTTACCAAATGTCGTCGACTAAATTGGACGACCAAATCGTCGTCGGCTAAACCTTGAAGTCTTCGGAAAGTTCAATCAAATGAAGAATTAGTTCTACTTGAATTTGGCTAGTTGTGTACTAGTTGTTTTGAATTTATTGCCTAAATATCTATTAGTAGCAGATTAAGTCAAGAATGAAGTTTACCTTTTTACGTTAGTCTGTATTCGCTAGTAGAGTAATTAAATCGAATACGATCTTCATTGTTTTAAACTAGATATGATTGGTAATAGTAGTTAGAGGGAATACCTCTTAATTGATGGTGTTAAATTCAAGAAAAAAAAACAAATTCAGAATCCAGATACAGTATGTAAACTTAGCATGTATGTTATATCTAGACATGATATAAGGTTATGCAGTAAATGAACAGTTCCATGAGTGTTCAAAATAAGTCCATAGTAAGATGTATTGCGAAATGAATACATAAATATGGATCAGTATGAACAGCAGTACAGCGGAAGAGTGAATGCAGTGACGAAGGATGGCCGAGTCAGGTCAAGTCAACCCTCAAACCGTTAGCAGATTTCTGGAAGATGGACAGAAAGACGATATGACGTTGATATCAACCCACAACCATAACGACAATCTAAGGACGAAGAAGACAACAGGGAGATGACGTTATCAACCCTCAACCAAACCAGCCGAAGGACGAAGGAAGTAGAAACCAGATAGATTCTGGATGAAAACAACCGGACGTAAATGAGTGAAATTGGAGTTACTAGAACAGGAGGAGACCATGTCATCTAAATGGGTTTGAAGCTGAAAGTGGATAACTTTAGTTATTGCAGCTTTTGAGATTTGGATTGACCTTATCGGAGGTCGTTGCTCCAGAAAGAAATTATTTGACAGGATGTGCTTAAATGAAATTCAGGCGGAGTCGGTTATTAATTCCGAAATTCGGTAATACAAACTGTATTAATAGATCAAGTATTACACGGAAGTTTATTGTCTTTGATTTAGATGCAGGCTAGTAGCGAAAGCCTGTAGTGTTTTATCAAAGTGAATGTGATCGCCTAAACACCGATGCAGTAAGTAAGACTCTGAATGGGTTAGGATCCGACACGAATCTTTTAATTGAATGTTTTGGATCGGTTCAGTTGTCTTAAGCGCACACATATAAAAAGCTAATGTTATGTTCCAGTTCTCGTTTCAGATGCTGACTGATAACCCAATACTCCCATCGAGATGTTTTAACATCATGTATATGGTTGAGTAACTGCAGTTGGGTAATGTCGAGCATCGTAGATGGCCATCGGAAAAGGAAATCTAGATCTAGTGAAGAAAGACGTCCAACGATATTGCGCAATTGTCGAGCTCATCAACTAAGTTGCTCGATGTGTGGATTGTAAATGTAATCCACGGTTTACTCCAATCTCAGTGATATGGCGGGTTCACGATAATGTGTTCGAGTTCCCTTGCAATTATTGCGATGTATCATGCGAAAGATTGGATGTAAATGTCTGGCATCAATCCCAGTGGTAGGCGAAGTTCGATTCAACTTCGTGTTACTATCACGTAACGGATAGGTGTTACAGGTTACGCCATAGTGCAACGGGGTTCGTGTCAAGCTGGATGCGCTCCTCGTGATATTGGTTGGACATTGCAACACAATGTCCTCCAATGGCCCTATCATAATTATACAAACGGTTCCATCCTGCTCCCTTACTTCTTTCTCACCGAGACGGTGAATATCAGGATTGGCCGATTGTTAAGCCATGCCTAAACGGGGATCCAAATCCGTCCCGTGGGCAACCCATTCCTTTAGACAAGTGTTTGTCTTTCCCTCACAGGCACAGTGGGCAACGGTTAGAGCTTGGCGCTCAATTCAAACTCACAGTCAGTAGAGCCCTCTTCCGATCTATCGATCGGCAGAGAGAGACATTCAGTATGGCTCAGGCTGTCGAGTGGAGTGTCACGGCTCGTGCGGTGGGCCGTTGTTTCACGCCACTTAAGCCCTGAGTCCTCAAATTCCCCACTGTAAAGCCCCGTGGCTTTACAACACTCATAATAATAATAATAATAATAATAATATTAATGCTGACGCAACCTTCCATGAAGGAACAAGGCCTTCCCGCAAGGGGATTTCTAGACATGAATTATTATTTTTTCTTGTACGGGATGAGGTTGTCAATCCCATGCCCGTGGAATCAAGTGCAGTGAAGCTCACTGAACGCAATTCGAAAACCAAATCGGAAATTATTTCACATTCATTATCCTCCGTATAATTTCGTCAGTTCGGGATTTTCGCCATTCGGAATTTTACCGTCCTTTTAGTGCTTCTAAGTCCTTTTAGGATTTTTCTGTGCGGAGTCTTGGCTTTCTTCGGGATTTAGCTTAAGGAATTTAAGCCGCAGCGAAAAAACCTAATTTTAGTATTCGAACAGGTCAATCTTGCCCTACATTTATGATTAATACTTAAGAGGTTCCAAAGGTTTCAAACGGTTACGGGTAATCCAATGGAATTCATCAATACACATTTGCTTGCAAAAATTTATTTTCTTATCATCTATTTGATAAAATTTCAAGTGAGTGGACACTTAATAATCAAAATTCAGATAATTGTGCACTCCATAAATTAATCAAAAGCCACAGGTGGGGCTAAATACTTTGTCGTGCAATTACCTCAATAGGAAATAGCCGTCATTTTCATCCGTTGTAAAACCACTAGACTCATTACTTTATAAAAAAAAAAGAGTGACAATTTAAAAAGCGAAAAAACTGTTTATTCTACAAATTGTTATCACTTTGATCTCCCATACAATGTACATTATCTCTATATGACATGTTTGGCACGGAATAGAAATGCCAGATTTATCGGATGGCGTTGATGCGAATGCGACTGCAAGCAATTACGCTGTTGTTCTGATCAACTAGAGAGATATCTACGTCGATGTTGTTTGTGGGTGGATAGCTGGAGCTTACGACGAGCTGGAAATTGTAAGCAACAACTGTTCCTGCGGGGATGGGGCATTCTCCAGCAGAGAGGTTTTTGCAAGCATTTTCAGTGATGTCTTCTGGAAGTGAATGGTCAATGCCGATACCTAGGACATAGGCTCGAGCCTTAGGTTTGAAAGTTGGAATGTCACGAGCTGGAAAAGAACATGTGGAAAGGATGAGTAAAATTTGGTTATGTTTCAGCATGATCAGTAGACTTACGGGCTGTGAAGATGAACTCAATTCCTGTGCGTTCTCCCAGCTTGATGTCACAGGGAGTTTGGCTGCAACCCAAAACCGTAGTCTGGGTTGGAAGGGGTGGGTTTCCTGAACAACTTGTTACTCCTTCGGTGTTGGCCAATATGGCCGGTACCAAAGCAGCTAGAATCAGGTATCGAATCATGCCTTAAGAACTTTGATTATTTCCTCAGAAAACTTTTCTTCAAACTGACTTGAGGCCTTCTGGATTGAGCCTTATATAGGGCTCTCAATATGAAGTTGTCAATTGAAATTGAGTCATGTTACTCGTGTATTGATAGTGCTCTAGAAGAATTCTTGACATACAGGTGTTAAGGAAAAACAACGTTTTTGCTTGTTCATTGATAAGGTCTATTAGAATCAAATAAGACTATCAATGTATAACAAAATCGCTCATATCACGCCCTAAAAAACCAAAAATAGAAAAAATACTACGAAAATTAGGTTTACATTGCGGTGGATACCAGACCGAGTCAAAAAAAATGCTAAGGTCTTCCAGAACATAACATCTGACAAACTTATTACTCATAGAAAGAAAACGTACAGATGATAAGCGAAAATTTTCAAGTGGCTGCAGCGGTAGCATAAAAAAAATGATTTGCTGCCTTCGAATAAGATTAAAAATCAGAAATGAAAGAGCACATTAGTCAGAGAGCAATTATCCACTTGATTTATCAATTTATACTTCACAGTTGCCACTTTGATAAGAAGTCCTATGGCCAAAGACCCAGTAATGCCCCAGGTGTTTTGACTTAAGATTCCAGACAGAAAAGCTTCAAAATGCCAAAGTCAAAATTATATTCATTTATTGTCACATTCTGGCAACATTAAGTAATTAGAGATTTACAAGTAGAATGCCCAGGTTTTTAAGTAAAAGAACGGATAAAAGATTAATACACAGAAAGAAACAATTGCATTTCTGCAACTAAAGCTCCATCTTTGTATAATGAATTATCAAATCGCACTCCACCAACTTTTCCTTTGCCTTTAAGGTCTTGAAAATTGAGTACATAATCCTCCAGTTTGTATTGTCCCTGTAAATTGTTAATATTATTTAATTTATTTAATACAGAAACCATTCTGTCAAATTTTGTCTAAAACTAAATAAAGCAATGGTACTAAATTTACTAGGGGAAAGTGCTCTCCCTTCGAACGTTCATGCCCTCGAATAATGTGAATTTCTTTAACTTTTCCTAAGAGATTTCCACATGATTGTCACATAATTATCAATAATTGATGAAAAGCCAAATAATATTTGATAGAAATGTGTAAGTTTCTTAGGAAAACTTAAAGAAAATTCACATTATTCGAAGGCATGAACGTCCGAAGGGAGAATACTTTCCCCTACACTTTTTTCAAAGATGTAAAGAATATTGCACAAAATTATATTTTGGTATGTGTTTCCTGAATCTTAAAGACGAAATAGTGGTTCTATTTTAATGAAAAATGAATAGGGGTATCTTTCCCATGAACATTTGTTTTTAGCACTTTACTGTTCTCAAGTGCTTTTGCGTTATCGACTTTTCTTCGAATTGGTTCTTGTTTCGATTGTTTCCCGCAGTTCTTTCCATGTTCTAAAACTACCAAAGAGTCAGGACACAAACCAACACAAAGAAAAGTCGATTAGGGTAAGTGTGCCAAATTCCGGCCAGCTTGCAACTTCGGCCACCTTTTTTGTTCCTCGAATTTCCATGAACTTTTAGATTTTACGTACTCTAGTGATTATACAATGCAAAAGAATAACAAAAAATGTAGCTTCGACAAACGAGATGACGTGAAAAAGATATTGGAAGAATTTCCGAAGGGCAAGGAACTATGAGAATGAAGGTGGCCGAAATAGGGAACCAAAGCTATGTCTATATTTTTATTCATTTTAAAATGTATTAAGAATGATTTTAGAGTAAATAAAGACGGTAAACTCTTTACAAGTTTCGAAGCAGCACTCTTTCAGAAGAAAGAATTAAAAAAATCAATTTGTATTTAAAATATTACATTTCAAACTTGAGACTTTGACGCTTGCATGCAACTATGCCGAAATTTGGCACACTTACCCTATATAGAAGCGTTACAGATTAGTAAAATGCTAAAAAAAAGTGTTAATTTTTCGTGGGAATAGCATCATAATGCCTTCCAATAAGATATAATTCGTTTAATTCGAATAATACATCTGTGTGATAAATTTAAAATAATTTAGTACAAAAAATGTACTAATATGTACTAAATTAATTAACATAAACTTTTCTATTCACCTCAAGATTTGGTTCATTTTAAATTCAATTACAATAAAGATTCAAATATTTTTAAGAAGACGAACAAAAATTTTCAGAAATTTAAACTTCAGACGTATTAAATTTATGCATAATTTTAATGTTCAAAATTTAGTTCACCTTATATCAGAAGCCACTTTCAATAATATTTCGTAGATAAATTTTTTTTCTAGTTATAAATTTGAGGCAAAAAATGCAGAAAACAACTAAATCCAGGTGCTTTTAATTTTAGTACTATGAGTGCTAAAATATCATAACCCTACCTTCTTAACTGGACATTCTCCCGGAGGGGGTATATTGGACACATCCTTGAACTGTGGATAAATGTGTTTTTTGTAGACCTCTCCATTCAAAAAATCACAGAACTTTTCCTTTGATGTAGAATAAATTTCATCGTAATTTCCATCATTCTTCTCACTAAAGTACGTGGATATTTTCATTTCAAAATCATTATTGAAGTCTTCCATTTGGTCCATTACCATCGAGATTTTGAAGGCTGTTTCATTCACCTGTTCCGAATGCACTTCGTATTTGACGTACTTTTCAGACCCAGGAGAAGCAACAAACTTGTCAAACTTAATACCTGTAGGCTAGAGCGGAAAAATATTCTAGTTGATCGTATAAATTTTTAGAGGTAGGTAATATGGGCTTGAGCCCTAAGGTTTATCTGTAGAGCTTAATAGTGCTCTTCCCATGAAAAATAAAAAGGGGAAATTTTTCTACTGAACATTGTTTTTAGTACATGGCTATTCTCATGTGCTTCTACTTTATCGACTTTTCCTTGTGTTGGTTTCTGTCACGATTGTTTACCCCAGTTCTCGTTGTGACAAGAACAAATATAAAGAAATGTCCATCACGCACAAACACATGAGAACAGCAGTGTACTAAAAAAATGTCCAGGAGGAATATTTTTCCTTTTTATTTTGCAGTGAGATAGCACCATTACTTCTCTAACTTTTTCACACAAAGATCTTGTAGAAAAGCTTTTAAAATGCTTATCTAGAAATTTAAAACCTTCGTGATTTGGGGTAAACCTTAGGTCTGACGATCAAATTAAGCACTACCTTTTGAGCTTCTTCAGATAAAGCTCCACCGACCAGGAGTACAATCACAAGGATCTTCTCAAAAAATCCCATTTTTCCACGAAAATATTAAATCGTACTACTTTTCGAAGATTCTCACGTATTTTCCAGAAAGTAACTGAACGAACAGTCAATGAGAACTATGCATTTTATTGTGATGAGAAAGGATGAACGCTAGTGTTTTTAGAAGTTCAATTGTCATTAAAATTGAAAACACATAAAAGAGTTTCTCCCAAAAAATTCCACATCAATTATCGTAATTATTTCGATTGAGCCTTTTTCCTCACTCGAAATGAACTTGTTGATTCTTTTTGTAGGTATCAAAAATCATTCAAAAATAGACGGGGAATTATTAATGTGATGATATTGAGGTTTCGAGGTAATGAACACAAAAATTTCACAAATTCCATAAAGTAGCATCAAAATTATATTTATTTATTGCTATATTCCGATAACATCAATAAGTGTGAGAGTTGTATGTGGTTGCATGAGAGATTGAAAAGTAGAAATGCATGTTTAAGTTGTTAACAAACATGACATTTTCTTGCAGGGAAATTCTCGGATACTAAGTCAATGGTCTAATAAACGGTAAAGAACATTTGGGTCTCCGTAGCTAAGGCTCCACCTTTGTACAATGAGTTATCAATTCGCCAGCCTCCAGGTTTTCCAAGTGCTTTCAGATCACCAACATTGAAAACATGTTCTTCCAATTTGTACTGACCCTATAAAAGAAAAATAATATTAAAAAAGAGCAATTCTTCTAGAAATAATTCATTAGCAGTTAACATTATTTCTTGTTCAAATACTGAGAGAAATCCAAAAAACTCAAAATAACATCCTGGAAATGTTAATTTAACCCTACAGTATTGATCCGAAATCCGTGTAAATATTACCCTTTTTAGGTGTATTATGGGTTAAAGATACCATTTTTTCATGTTGATTTTACCCTCAAAAGTTGTAAAATTAACATTAAAAAATGTTGAATAATTTTTACACACGAAAAGTGTTAAAGTCATGACGAAAAAAGTTAATCATAGCCTCTTTTTCTCCTCAGTGAAGGCTGATCATCTACCTCGAATCGTTAGTAGAATATCATTTTTGCTTTGGGAAAAATAGAAAAGATACAATATTCTAAGGTTGACGCATAAATTAGTACACTTTAGATTTTATTTTTAGTGTTCCTGTTAGGGAGAGGAGAGACACATTGATCTAGAGTTACATTGAAAACACAATTTTTGTCGCATATTTCTAAAGGACGGTAGGCTTTATGGCTAGATTAGCTTCTTTTAGAAATAAACGAAAAAATAGCGTTTCCAATAAAGCTCTACCTCCCGCTAACTTTGTATAAAAAAAACGATTATTTAGTACTTAACCCTTTAGGAACGAATGGGACACCGGTGTCCCAAAAAAGAAAACAAATTTTTAAATAGAGATAGTCATTTTGTCCGAAATTCGTTTTTATTTTCGGGACACCGGTGTCCCATTCCTCCTTAAAAGGTTAATACCTGATTGAGTATTTTCTAAAATATTCTACATTTGTTTATTTTGTAATTAATGACATATTTAGTACTCAGTCTATCTTACACTTTTAGTTCTTGTCGTAATAAACTAAACATAAAGTACTAATTTTAAGGCTGTAGCTGAATAAGCAGTTTCTTGGTGAAAATGGTCAGTAAAAATGAAAATTAATGAGAATTGAAATATTGTTGGCAAAGAAAAAATTAAGAACTTATGGTTCTAGCATACTTTTAGATCAGGAGTATTTCATGAAAATGAAATTAACATTCCCTTCTTTGTCAAAAGCTTTGATTATGCCGGTCCTATTCTTTCGCAATTGAAGCTGGATTGGACTAAATTTAATATGATGTTGCGTTCAAAAGAAGAAGTGTGCGAAAGAGTTGGATAGACTTATGGAAAACGTTTTGATGGATGTGAATTTTAATTTCTAGAAATTCTCCTCATCTAAAAGACGTACCAGAGTAATGATGACCCTTCATTAACTAACATTCACTAACCATTTTGTCTTATTACTGATTAATATACATTTTTAACACATTAAAATTGCTGATAAAAATTTTGTACTAATTTCAGTACAATACTCTTAAAATATTAATTTGGATATTAACCACATCCAAATAAATATTTATTTTATTAAATATTTTAATATCTTGGCTGTAGCTAATCAGGGACATCAGGGACGACAATTGCATCATAATGTCGCTTCATATTTTAAATTTACAATGTACAAAATAATAAAGAATATTACAATCATGTACTAAATCCTTTACGATAACACAGAAAAGCATTAAGTTTTAAATGCGTTTATTGCACATAAGATCTACTTAAAATTTTAAGACCTTTTTAAATTTCCTTGTAAATTAATTTATTAGTTTGTGATTTTAAAATCCTTAGAATATCAATTCAGAAATAAATTCTTATGGGGAAAATAAAGCTGGGGTTTCTCATCCTCAGGAACGTTGAAGGCTAAGCTGTTGTACTAAATCTTTCTTAATATAGTTTTCAGTGTGTCAATTATAAGATTTAAGAATTTAGTACAAAAACAAATGCTTCTACCTTTTGTTATTGCTACCGATAGTTTATCACATCCATAAGATGTACTAAATTGACTAAATTTTCTAAGTTTAGTTCATTGAAGATTTAGTCCCCTTAAATCAGAATTCAAATGGATTTATGAGTGTTAATAAATACATCTTTCTCAAAGTTCAGTTACAGTTGTAGGAGGAAGTAGAGCACCTTTCCATTTCGGGTACTTTTCAAATTGGGCTTGTTGCTCTTATTGGCTGATACTCTCTGTTTTTAAAGGAATTGATGCTTAAAGTAATGTAATTTAGCTTCACGATTAGTCTGACGAGCTAAATTATTTCATTATATGGCCTAGTTTTATTTAAAAATTGGAGAAAAAAGCCCTTTTCAAAGGTACCTCAATTCAAAGTGCCCTACCTTCCCCTACTAAACAAGAAAATTGAGCTCTATCACTGTTGAAAACATTGATATTATAATTTTTCCACTATATATTATTTTAGGTTCCAGTATTTCAATATAATATAAACATAATGCACTAAAATCTATCCTCACTATAATTTAGTACAAGTACTAAATTGTCAACTCACCTTCTTAACTGGACATTCTCCGGGAGGGGGAAAGTTTGATATATCCTTGTACTGTGGATAAATGTGTTCTTTGTAGATTTCTCCATTCATATAGTCACAGAACATTTCCTTTGGCGTGGCAAAAATTTCTTCATAATTTCCATCATTTTTCTCACTGTAGTAAACAGCCATTTGAATTTCATATTGATTATCAAAATCTTCCAGCTGATCCATTACCATGGACATCTTGAAGGCTGTTTCGTTCACCTGTTCTGAATTCACTTCGTATTTGACGTACTTTTCAGATCCAGGTGACACAACAAATTTATCATACTTAATTCCTGTAGGCTAGAACGAAAAACATTTTAATTTATCAAAATACTTCCTGGGAAGAAGTTAATAACTATACCTCTTTATCTTCATCAGCCAACACTCCAGCGGCCAGAAGAACAACCACAAGAAAACTCTCAACAAAACTCATCTTGACTGAAGATTTTCATTGACTTTCCATAAAGCAACTGAACGACCATTCAATGAGAACTTTGCATTTTATTGTGCTGGGAAAGGATGAATGATAGTTGTCATGGCGATTAATTATAATACTCTCTTGTTTCCGATATTATCAGTCACTGGTGTTTTTAGAAGTTCAATTGTCATTAAGTCTCAAACACATAAAAGCTCTCTTCCAAATTATTCCACTACAATTATCATAATTACTCGCGATTGATCTTTTTCCTCATTCAAAATGAACTTGTTGATGCTTTTTGTAGGTGTCTACTAATCGCTCAAAAATAGATGGGGAATTATCACTGAATGAGCACCCATTGTCACAAGATCAAATAAATAGAATCATTATAACTTGGTGTCAATTTAATTTAGTTTATTGATCACCAGAAAAACTTCCTTGTTGGCCTTTCACTTGAAGGTCTTTTGATTATTGAGGAAGGTCAGACACTCAGAAAAAATACAAATACGGGAAACGTTACAATTTTGAAAAATGGATTTACAAAAATTAACTTATTTTGCCAAAAAGAAAATTAAGCTTTAAAAATCACTGATGAAGTAGTTGCTGTTAGTTTGTCATCCTGAATTTAGGCCTCAGCTGCCTCTTCAACTGGCAAAGGATAAGGATCGATAATGATTGGTGGAGTTTGGTAAATCCCCAAGCATTCACAGGATCCCTGAGCAATAGCAATACATTCTGCAAAGAAACGTGTAAATAACATTAGAAATAATAACCAAAACTGCGACCTTAATGCCCAACGCACATTAACTTTTGTTTAGTAAACATGTTTTTGTCATTTCAATGAGAGTGAGTGAGATCTAGATCTAGTCATCTCGCTCATTCTCATGGGAAGTTTTGAAAACATGTTTACAAACAAAAGTTATTGTGCGTTGGGCATAAACTTGAGAAAAAAATATATTACTGGTGCTGTATTTGCAATTGTAATACTGAAGAAAACAGTATGCGTCAAAGGTCATAGTAGATCCATCAGGGTAAATGCAGCATACTGGGCTGTATATTAAGGCTTCGATACAATATAGATCAGCACAAGATGACACAATGTCATCAACAGGAGCTACAACGTCTTGACCTAAAGACAAAAAAAAATAATATAGTAATTTAATTAATATTAAGAAGTGTCACAGGTATCGATAAGTTCCTAAGGCGCTTCGTAGACATTTTTTGAAGCCTAATATAAAGCAAATACAAGTATTTCATCATACCATAACAAGAAGCAGCGAAAAATACAAGAAAGCACACCAGGAACTTCATTTTCGTAGAAGAAACTCAAATTACTGATTTCCTTTCAAAAACCTTGTCTCTTTTATATCAATTTTAAGTTTACCTAAAACTATGTAAATATTTAAGAAAAAAAATAATTAGAAGGTTAAATACTCAATTTTCTTAAAACCCGTGGCTCCATGAATTTGATCAAGTGCCTCAACAACTTGTTCTTGTGCAGATTAATTAAGGATAAATCTATTTGTGCTTACTTTGTAAATTAAACCACATGTTTCAATTTTAATACGCTTCATATGCAAAATTAAAACTAATAAAAAAGTATGACTCTTTAATTAAATAATTTCTAAGATTTGTGTTGAAATAAAAATAAATTCATTTTATTGTACTGACAGTTACAGCATTTGTGCTTATCTATCACTGGTAAAAATAAAAGGGTCAAATTGACCCTTTTCAAAAGGATGGATCGTATTTGACCTTTTGAAAGGTTCACTTTTGTATCTCTTGAAATTTAGTATGCACATTTATCACGAATAATCATGTTTTATTGTAAACTTATTACTGATATCATATTTCTCTCATCTGAGCGAACACCAAAGATCACTTTTTCATTGTTTTTTTATTCGTTTATTCCGGAATTAAATAGATGTCAAAATCGTGACCCTTTCGAAGGGTACCTGGTGACCCTTTCAAAGAGTCAAATATGATCCATCCTTTGGAAAAGGGTCAATTTGACCCTTTTATTTTTACCAGTGTATGTATTATTTCTATTTATTTGTTCCAGAGTAGGGGAAAGTGTCCATGCTTAACTCTTTCGCGTCTTTAGGGTCATATATGACCCGGGGAAAAAAGTTTCTTTTTGGCTATTTACATTAATTGAAATCTAACTGGAGTCTTGAGAAAATGAGCCAAGAATCTTACATCCTTCTATTATGATGTCGTGCACGAACAGATAGATTTCAATTAATGTAAATACCCAAAAAAAACTTTTTTCCCCGAGTCATGACATTACCCTAAAGACGCGAAAGAGTTAACACGGTCCCAAGCATTATAATGAATAAATTTTTTATATGTTTTTCAATATATGTAAATCATCTTTTCTATATTTTAAAAACTAGGGCAAAGTATCTTGTTTTTAAAATACATTGCGAAGTCATATTTATTCAGAAAGATAGGAAAAATTTGGTCATTGTAAAGCTTGGGACCGTGCAAAGTATGGGCACTTTCACCTATTGGTCGTGCTTCTCTTGTCTTGAAAGTGGGAAATCTTCGAATTAGATTTTTAAACACTTTTTCTTGTGTCTTTTCTAAAGAGAATCATGAGAATTATATTTTAGTATATAAATATTCATAATAATTTCTCATTGATTTTTTTTTCTAAACCGAGTACAGGAAAAGATTCCCAAATCGGTTGAGAACCGGTAAACTTAGAAAAAAATTGCATTGCTGAGTGAAACTCGAAATTTTAGATAACGAATTATAACAACCAAAATGAAACCGAGAACACTAATAACAAAATATTCTACAAAATCCAAGGTTTATATTATTTTTCAAGTTTTATAATTCTTTTTAATATTTCATTGTTGCCTAAATGAGGAAAGTATACACGAAAGAGCTGTCTAAACCAAATAAAATATAGAACAAAATGCTATGAATATACAACGAAATGAATTTAAATATATGTATTTCATAACGAATCATATAAATTATTTAATTAAAGAGTTATACTTTTTGTTAGTTTTAATTTGCATTAAGATAAAGCGTATTAACTCTTTCGTCTCTTTTGGGACTCTGAGTACCCAAAGCAGCATATCGCTCCTTGGAAATTACAAGGGGTCAACTCACTTTTTGCGATTTTGAGATTCTAATGCACTTAGAAAGACAATTTAATAAATTTTCAGATGATATAAGTCATTAAATTTCGTTATTTGAATTTTTTTTAATTTTAATCTTTTTGATTACTTGCATAATTTTGTTTGAAGTAAAGGGGCACAAAATATATTCATCGTTCAAATTTTTGTGAAACTGGGGACTAACTCAAGCAAGTTGATCTCTTGTCATTCTAATTTCAGCAAAATTTGCACATAATATAAAACGACAAGGAGCTAACTCATTAAAAAGCCTATTTTGAAAGGTAAAATTATAAAAGTTTCGATGTTTACATAAATGCTCATACAAATAGAAAAGAAATAAATTGTTTTTGTTCAGTCATTTAATTGAGATACTTATTTACACAAAGTTGAATCTTGCATGCTATCTCCTGAAAAATGGCCGAAAATTAGTTGGCCCCTTGTAACTTCCAAGGAGCGATATGAATGTTCTGTGGAAAATAATGTTTTTTAATTATTCAGAACTGATAAAAATCCTATTCTTGTGGATGATTACAAACTATAAGGATGTTCAAATGTAAGATTTTTTTTTGTAAGACCTCAATTAGTTCCTGAGCTTAGAAATTTTTGATTAAAAAATTGTGAAATTGGCTTGCAGCATATGCTGCGGTCCGGAAAGAGTTAAAAGCGAAATATGTGATTCAATCGGTTCAATTTACAAGGTAAGCACAAATAGATCTATCCTCTCTAACCTACACAAGAATAAATCGGTGAGGCACTTGATCAAACTTATGGAGCCACGGGTTTAATTTTATGAAGGAAATTGGAAAGAATTCCAAGGGATTCCAAAGGATTCCAAGGGCCTTGGAATCCTTTAAAAAGGTTATCATTGAGTTTCCGCTACATTGTTTTAGCACTTTAATGCTTTTTATCCGTCTGATGAGCAGCCCGAGCTTTGTAGGCTATAAAACCATTCCTCCTCTTGATTTTATGGACCAAGCTCTAATGTAATCCCATCTTTATGCCACCATCTCGCTGGGAAAGATGCGGTTGCTTCTTGAAAAGCTTTACCCTTCTTTTCCATTCTCATGTCCTAATTACCAGGCTTTCGGCCACCTCCAGGTTTCCAAACTTCCAAGCAATAGTCATGAGTTCCTTGAAACAAATTCTAATCTTTTGGACGATGTTGTAACACATCCCCATTAAATTTCGCAATTTCAACATAACTCGTACTTGGAGTTCTTGAGATGAGTGTCAACTATTAATCTTCGAATGCTGTTCATCTTTTGCCAGTTATTCAGTCAATAATCAATATGTAAATCGAAATCCCACTGTGAATAACTTCATGTCATGCATTGAAGAAATCTTTTTGTTTACATCCTTTATTACAAGAAGCGTTACAATTTTGAAAAATAGGTTTACAAAAAATAACATATTTTTAACAAAAAAAACATCACGATTTAAAAATCACGGTTTAAGTATGATTGTTAGGCTATCATCCTGAATTTAGGGCTGAGCTGGTTCTTCAATTGGAGTGGTGGGCAAAGGATAAGGATCAATAATGATTGGGGGATATTGGTAAATCCCTAGGCATTCACATGATCTCGGAGCGACAGCAATGCATTCTGTAAAGAAACACAAAAAAAAACAACACATTAAATAACAGCGAACTTCGCGATCTTAAAAAAAATCTTTTGAAAAATAAATTACTGGTGTTGTGTATGCAGTTATAATACTGAAGAGAACAGTAGCTGCCAAAGGTAATACTCGATCCATCAGGGTAAATGCAGCATATCGGGCTGTATATTAAAGTTTTAATGCAATACAGGTCAGCACACAAAGGTGCCACAATGTCATCAACAGGAGCTACAACGTCTTGTCCTAAAGAAAAAAAATAATTTAGATAATAATAAAAAATATCACATGTATCGATAAGTTTCTAAGGCGCTTCACAGATATTTTTTGAAGCCTCATATAAAGCAAATAAAAAAATTTTATCATACCATAACAAGAAGCAGCGAAAAATACAAGAAAGCACACCAGGAACTTCATTTTCGTAGAAGAAACTCAAATTACTGATTTCCTTTCAAAAACCTTGTCTCTTTTATATCAATTTTAAGTTTACCTAAAACTTTGTAAATATTTATTTGAGAAAAAAATAATTAGAAGGTTAAATACTCAATTTTCTTAAAACCCGTGGCTCTACAAGTGTGAACAAGTGTCTCAACAATTTATTCTTGTACTGGTTGATTAGGATAGATCGATTTGTGCTTACCTTACTAAATTGAACCACATGTTTCGATTTTAATACGCTTTATATGCAAAATTAAAACCAATATATGACTCTTTATAAATAAATACTTTCTAGGATACCTTTTGAAATAAAAATATTTAAATTCATTTTATTGTATTCACAGAATTTGTACTTATATCAATATTTTATTTCTACTTAACCCTTTGAGATTATTGGTCACCGATGATCAATAAAAAACAAATATTTTTTGACTATCCACTCGTTTCTTCTTTAAATTTGAGTTTTTTTTTGGATTACTTTTTTTAATAGATTGAATTTGCATAAATATAGATGAAGTGTATTAAAATCGAAACATATGGTTCAATTTGCAAGGTAAGCACAAATATATCTGTTCAAATCAACTTGCATAAGAATAAATTGTTGAGGCTCTTACTCAAACTTCAAGAAAATAGAATATTTAACCTTTCACTAATTTTTATTTTAATAAACTTAAAATCGATATAAAAGAGACAAAATTCTTGAGGACGAATCAATAGTTTGAGTTTCTTTTACAAAAATGAAGTTTCTTGTGTGCTTTCTTATATTTTTCATCACTTCTTGTTACGGTATGATAAATATTATATTAGCTTTGTACGGGTCTTAAAAAAAATCTATGCGTGAAACGCATTGGGAACTTGTCAGTTGTCTGTGATTCTTAATATATTCAATAAAATTTATATCTTTTTTAGGACAAGAAGTTGATGCTATTGCTGGCTTATACAGTTGACGTAATTTGTCTACAAATACAGTGCATTCCACCGATTCCACCCTTAATCTACAGCCCGATATGCTGCACTTACCCTAATCGCTCTACTATGACCTTTAATAGCTACTGCATTCTTTTCTTATACACTGTTTGTCAACATAACACCCGTAATTTATTCTTCAAAATTTATTTAAGACCGCAAAGTTGGTTGTTATCTCTTATGTTATTTTTGTGTTTCTTTACAGATTCCTTTGATATTTTTCCAGGATCTTGTGTGCAAGCCTAGGAATTTACCAAATTCCCCCAATCCGAATCATTATCGATCCTTATCCTTTAGCCATTACTCCAGTTGAAAAACCAGCTCAGACCTAAATTCAGGAATAAAGCCTAACAACTACTTAATCAGTGATTTTTAAAACTTAATTTTCTTTTTGGCAAAATATGTTAATTTTTGATAACTCATTTTTCAAAATTGTAATAAAGCATGTAGAGGTAGACAAAAACATTGCTCCATCGTTTGGCACCGTAGTTAGTCACGGTAGCCTTTCGATTTTCTTTTTTTTTTTCATTGTAGTTTCAAGAAAATTTTATCAGCGTTGCTTTGGTGAAATTCGTATTAAAAATATTGATTTTGAATTAGTATTTTTTTTTGGAAAAAGATGGAGATCATGCGAAGATTAATAGTTGACACTCATCTCAAGAATCCAAATGTGAGATATACTGTGATCGCCAAATGCACCAGTAACTGTCGATCTTCAGACCGGAAGATTATAATTCTGTTCTAGAAACACAAGACTGTGGCTCGGAAGCCAAGAAGTGGCCAAAAGCCTGGGACTTAGGACAAGACGATGTAAAAGAAACTGTATGAGTTTTTCGAGAAGCCATCTAATCTTTCTGAGCGAGATGTTGCAACTCAGAATGCTTGAAAATTCGATAGTGAGTTGAATTTTCTGGGTAAAGAATCACGTCAAGCAAACTATTCTTGGCGACCGAAATGAATAAAATTGGCTTTAATCCCAAAATTCAACTCACCATAGAATTTTCATGCTTTCCGAGTTGAACGCATTTCGAGGTCAACTGTAAAGAATCAAAGCTACCATAAGCTTATCTGGGATTATCATTGGTAATCTTCTATTCTAAATGTTTTGAGTAAGGAAGGTCAACAAAAGAAAAAAAAGTTCATTGAAATCGGTCAATAAACAATAGAGCTAGAGTCTAATCAATTTCGGTGTAGAAAGTGGTCGCGTCGGGGTACAGTAGGATGGAGTAGCGACGGATGTCACCTTTCGTCAGAGAGATCTCGATTTTAGATACAAAATAATAAAAGTTCATGAAAATCGCTTCATAAGCACCGAAGATATAGTCCAGTCAGGGGGTGGATTCAGGAGAAAAAGCGAGAATAATGTCGTCTCAGTGAGTTTGCAGTGAGACTTCTCACTTGAGCTTTTTACTTCTCACTTGAACTTTTTACCAGGTTATTTTCTTTATACCTCAGCTCAGAGTAGAGCGAGAGCAAAGTGCGACCCACCGTTGGAAAACTCTTAACCTCACCTCCCAGCGAGCACCAAATGCTAACCGATTGCAATTCAGCTGAAAACATATGTATTTTCAGCTGAATTCTGCTAACCTTGAAACAAAATTGGCGATTCAGTGCCATTTCCATATATTTGGTTAGCACTTTTTGTTCGACAACTGCTGATTAGTCAGCAAATTTTTGCTAGTCGATTCAGCATATATATGCTGAAAACGCTACTTTTTTTAGCTAAGTGTGCTCGCTGGGCTACAACATACTAAAATTTCGTTAAAATTGAAAATGGAAGTTTAACGTGAGCTTTCCAAATCACCAAAATTTTTCAAATTCTCACTCTAACAATGAGAATCTGAGATATGGTCATTTAAAAATTAAAATTTTGACTTCTTCTAGCTCTGGTCAGGGAGTCGGAGAGCATAAGTCTTTTTTAATCGAAAGCTCTTAGGCCCAGCAATAATATACAGTAAAATTTTAGCCCGATCCATGGCATATAGGCTGAATTTTCAGAAAACAAAATTTGAGAGTGTTTCAAAACGGCGAAAGGGGCTGGAAGGATTAATCTTATATTTGAATTCATTTCATCTCATTCTTGACCTTTCCCACCCTCAATTCGTCCACCGCCGTCTTAGCGTTGATTCCAACCTCCAGGACTAAACGGTGGAAATGTCATTTCTCTGGTTGTATGTTTCGGTTTTACAATATCGTCGGTTACGAATAAGTCTAAAATGCGACTTTTCAGGAGAGAGGTTTAAAGTTTGACAGCTGAAATTTATTTTTATTAATTTCACTGGAATTAATATATAATATTTTTAGCTTTCGAAACTATTGTATCACACTTACGCATTGAATATCTTCTGGTTAACGCTACTTTTAAGTTATTTACTGTAAAATTGTGGACTAAAAACTCGATAATCGGGCAGGCTGATTTTCAGTTTTTTTCTTGTAACTTTTCCAGGAATATCTTGATCAATATAAAATTTTGTGGGGATGTAGATCTAAGGTTTCTGCACCCAATGATACCATCTTTTTATACTACTGTAAGTAGACTTACAATAGTCTTCTTCGGAACCGACGATATGTTTTACATTTCATTGGGGATAGGCCAGTCAAGAAGAGAGAGAAAGATTGCCAAGCTAATCTAATCAGCTGTATGGCAATATAACTTCAGCCTAATTTCATAACTTCTCATGATCACCACTATATAACCAGATATAACTATCTGATGTCATCTAGTCAATATTATTTAAGCGTTCCCGAAAACCGATTGTTGATATCTCTTTCCGTTCTCTCGCCAAAAGCGCTTGTACTACGTAGAATCAGCAGGACGGACGGACGAATGGACTGATAGATGCTCATGAAAATCGATTTTTAGCGCATATAATATTCATGATCTATGAAGGTCAAAACGTGTACATGTACATTTTGAGCCCGATCTGACAAGGTCTCATTTCACCTTAGACCACAAACCTGAGATTGTAAAGAATCTCAGCTATATTAAAAAGCATAGAAAAACTAAAATAAAAATATCTTTCCAAAAATATATTTGTTTTTTTATGTGGATAATATTTTAGAGTCCTTTTTCAATGGACAACTTCATCGTGCACAGCACATGCTGTAAAGCTTTAACAATCACGATTTTAGTATAGTTGATAGGCCATGATCCAGAATTTAGGACTGAGCTGGTTCTTCAATTGGAGAGGTGGGCAAAGGATAAGGATCAATAATGATTGGGGGATATGGGTAAATTCCTAGGCAGTCACAAGATCTCAGAGCGACAGCAATGCATTCTGTAAAGAGGTACAAAAACAACATAATTAATAACATCGAACTTTGCGATTTTATACAAACTTTTGAAAAATATATTACGGGTGAAGTGTATGCAATTGTAATACTGAAGAGAACAGTAGCTGCTAAAGGTCATAGTAGATCCATCAGGGTAAATGCAGCATATCGGTGTGTATATCAAGGGTTCGATGCAAGATGGACACAAAGGTTTCACAGTGTCATCAATAGTAGCATCAACTTCTTGGCCTAAAGAAAAAATCAATTTGGTTATAAAAAGAGAATCACAAGGAATGATAAGGTCTTAAAGCATTTCGCATAGATTTCTTTTAAAGACTTGAACAAAGCTAATATAATATTTATCATACCGTAACAAGAAGCGACGTAAAATACAAGAAAGCACACCAGGAACTTCATTTTCGTAGAAGAAACTCAAATTACTGATTCATTCTCAACAACTTTGTCTCTTTTATATCTATCTTAGGTTCACCTAAAATTACGTAAATATTTAAGAATAAAATAATTGGAAGGTTAACACTCAATTTTCTTGATAAAATTAAACCCGTGGCTCTATAAGTTTGAACAAGTGCCTCAACAATTTATTCTTGTGCAGGTTAATGAGGATTTGTGCTTACTTTGTAAATTGACCCACCTGTTTCGATTTTAATACACTTCATCTTTATGCAAATTCGAACTAACAAAAAGTAGGTATAACTCTTTAAATAAATACTTTATAGGAGTCGTGATGAAATAAAAAAAATAAATTAATTTTATTGTATTCACTTATTTATTTATTGAAACCAAAGATGACTATTTCGTCGTTTTTATTAATTTATTCAGTAGTACATAAACGTAAAAAAATCGATTCATGTAATTCTAGGAAATTCTATTAGATAACATGCCCTTGAAACATTCATAGAAACATTTTTTAAGGTCAGCGGTAAATTACTTCTACACAGAAAAATGTTTCGTAAAATTGTTCCTTAATGTTCGTAAATGTTCATGAGTTGCTAATTTGGACTTAGGAAATGCTTGTAAATCGTAAAAATATTCTATTCTGGTTATGTAGTGAAAAACGTAAAATTGATCAATACCGACTTTAAACGATTTCTGAGATGTTAAGGTCGTTTAGAACTTTATGTTTTTCTTCTGTTTAGAATGATATTTCATTATTTTCTTGGATTTAAGCTTGTTTTAACACTATGAAGCTACCAAGTTCTGGTCAAATTGACCGGTTTAAAATAACACATATTTAAACGGTAAAATATCACTATCAAACTTTATGATTTTTTTAAAATATCCATATAGGAGAGACCGGGGCAGAATCAGCCACGTAATGTATCTTATAGTTTGCTTGAGAAAGAATATTGAGGAAACCACTCTTTATTCCAAATATATACTTGCCTTCCTATTCATTGAAATATTTATCAACCTCATACAAACATTTTTGTACAAATTATACACAATGAAAAATTTCATTTGGTGGCTAATTCTACCCCGGTCTCCCCTAATATATTTTTCAACGTTTAAATTTTAATTTTTTGCTCTTTTCCAAAACAAATTTTGTTGAGTATTCTACCCTACCGCGGTTTGTCATTTGAACGAAAAAAGACCAAAAACGATCGGCAGGTTTATTGTTAATTTGAAGTTACAAATAATTTTATTACAAATTTCAATTGTATCAATATTATGCTATTTCGGCAATAATTTTCGAAGTAAATGTACATTTAAATCAGAAAAAAGAAAAACTAGAAAGCGTAAGCACTATAGCTTCTCGAATGATATTTATTCTAAAATAATTAAAATTAATTTTTCTTAGCCAAGGGGGAGATACTTGGGTGAAAATGTATACAACACTTCCAGACACTTCCACAATTCATATGGAGGAGCCCTTTACACCTCTAGCATTTCGGAAAACTCCCAAAAATGCTGCAATACTTCCAGCACTTCTTGCACTCCCATGCACTTCATACTTATAAATCAATAATTTGTTTAATATTATGAAAAATATAATTGAGAAACCTTAAAAAATTCTTAAGTAATTTATTTTTACATGTAGGGGAAACTGGGGCACCACCAAACACCGGGTACCACCAAACACTGCGAGTTTTTAATAGGGTATTGAATATTAGAGGATAAGACCGATAGGTATTTATAGGCACTATAGGGATGCTTGTCCACTGAAGGAACGGTCGAGATAGTCCAAGTAGTTTAAAAATAAAAATTACTGTTTGGTGGTACCCCGTGTTTGGTGGTGCCCCAGTTTCCCCTATTTTCTTTAAATATTCTTTTTAATATTTTGAATTTCTAGCAGCAGTTATTCTTGCATACTAACGATATTTTAATATTATCTGTATTTTATGACCAACAGAATTTCTTTCTATGCATTTTTTAATGGCCTCTACACACTAGAGAAAAATATGTCCATATTTTAGAGTTTTTCCTACACAAGCGTAGGCAATTTACTTCAATATGGAGATAAATTTCTCTGGTGTGTAGAGACCATAACAGACCAGTGAAGTTACTTCTGGAAAAGAGGTCTAAAAAAAATAATGTATTGTCGTTTCTAATTTATTGAAATTGTTTTGGAAAGTCTGGAAGAGACCAAAAGTAGGAGTGCAACAACTAATTTAGTACTTCAGAAGTACAGTATTGGCCAAAAATTTCTTGACAAAGTTATATTCGAGAAATCTTGTGGAAAAATTTTTCGTTTTCCAAATGAGTTGCCTGTAATCCATAAATATTATTTATGTATTTCAAAAAAAGAAATATTTAAGATCGTATTTAAAAAATTGTTTTCTAAAAGTTGATTATTTTTATCGACTAAGAGTTTCTTGTCACATTTAAAAAAGTTATTTAATTTACTTTGAAAAATAGATCATCCGACAGCATAGCGGTCAGATAAGTGAAATGTTTTTAGGGTTATTCTCGGAACACTATGTACCACCACGCTCTTATTTCACTCCCGTTAACCCCAAAGACTTCATACCCGTTCAACCACAGCACAGAATCCGACAAATTTCGGAGAAGTTTTTGATTACAGTTACCACTAAAAAGTACCGTAGTAACCCGTTATACAGTTCCTACAGTTCCCCTTATTCTTTCAGTGAAAAGAAGTGGCACCCATGTATCAAACTTTTAAATAAATCCAAGCGTTTCTAAATAGCGAAATAGGATTTTAAAAGTTTTCCATAAATCTTAATAATCTCTTCAATCTTTTCAATTGTCTTCCACTCGAATACCCACAATATTGCCGTTAATGTTAGAAACCATTTAAAATAAAATTGATCTTTTCGATAATAAATCTCTATATCGAAATTTTTCAAGTCACTTTTCAGTCATTTAAACATGATCTAAATAAAAAACCCAAAATGATTTTTTTGTGGAAGTCTATCAATTAGGCCTTTCCAAAATTCGATTAACATTAAATACTACAAAGACACGTTTTCGTTCCTTACGTATTTTTGCCACTAGAATTTAAAATCTGAGCTAAAAGTAGCGTATCATCTGTAAAATTCGGAATTAAACAAAGAAGACTTTATTTTCGGACAATCCCACTTCCAAAGATTTCCAAGCACTTCATTTTCAGGTGTACACCACTTCCGACCCTAATATCTCCCCCTTGTTCTTAGCAGTTTTCAGATCGAAATTATTTTGCTGATCGATCGAACAAACAACACCCAAAACATTTTCCCCTTTTTCTCTTTGATATTTAAGTTTCCTTCATTCTTTTTCATTGTAATAAATTTAGAGCAACTTGTGGATAAAAAATATTGTTCTGCGTGCTTTATACAATTTCTAATTTGTAACAAGTTAATATCACATTTACTTAAATTGATAGATTAGTGATTAGTATCGAGAAAGCAAGTGGGTAGTACCACGAATTAATTTCATATATTGTTCTGACCTTTAATTTACCGTGTTATTTTTAAAATAATGATTACTATCTCTCTAATGTTTTGTAATTCAATTTTTGTAGTTATACTCATAAATAAATAAAACGGCTAAATAATTAATCAGATAAAGAATTCATCCAACTTTTTTTCAGTTGAGAGTTTAGTTTGAATTTTTAGCAGCGCCAGAAAGTGGGCAATTTATAATTTTTTTTTGTTGAATAGTTACATACCAAAGTATATAATATGACAAGTATATATTTGCGTTTTCAAAGCTATTATCTTTCTATTGACTCTGTTGAGTGATTCTCACTTAACTCCCAATAAAACAAATTAATAATCATGTAATTCATTTTGTTATTATGTAAATTTTGCACAGTAAAATAGTAGTAATTGCTTCAGTATATTATAGCTTAATTAACTCTAAAACACTTTATTAACTCAATTACCTTGCTACTGACACGAATTATCTCCCAGTTAATAAAAGAGTTCTTAGATGTGAAATATTTTTTAAATAAATCAATTGAATCATGCTGAATTTTCTATGCATTTTATACGACCTTCTCTATTGAAGAGTAATGCGGCAGCACTTTTAAAGAATGATTGGCATGATTGCATCGTATTTACAAAATTTCTAAAACAATTTATGTATTCTATATTGCTCAAGAAGATCAATAATTGCTTATCATGTATAGCTTTTGCACTTTTGCATTTATTATACCACATAGATCTTTCAATGATTTTCCTGCATTTATCCTCGTAAATAAATTGAAAAATTAAAAGAGAAAATATAATAAATGTTTCTGTATTCAGTACAATAAGAATTTTCTCGTGAACTTCTCTCTCAATGCGTAAATTGAGCATGATTTAACGAAGATTATTCTTCATTAAAATCACCAAGTATTCTACCTCCAATACTTCTACATATTAAATACAATAATTGCTGATTCAAGCTTTGAATTGTTGTGCAATGTACGAAATGGGCGAGTAGTTTATGGGTCAGCTAATTGCCTTCAAAGTCATATTGAGAACTTATTTTACTCATTAAGACTTTCAGCTTAATTTTAAAGTATCAATTTGTAAATCAATAAAAAAATTGCACAGAATCTTAATTGAACATTTATTTTTAACATAATTAATGTTTTTTTTTATTTTGAGGAATAATTATTTGGTAAAATACAGTAAACACGACTTGTCGAACACTAATGCAATTATAGTTTTTTTTCGCTACTTACATACAAATTAAAAGTCATGCTATCAATTCAAGATCATGAGTCTTGTAATTAGTACATCTTTAATTAATTCAAAGAAAATTACACAATTTTGTTTTAAAAGATGGCTAATCAAGGATGTGGTGTTCAGGCATAAAGTAAACTTTCAACCAGTTTTCTACTAGATCGCTTTGGAACTTTTCTCATATTAAAGCTTATACCTTCAAAAGCTGATTGCTTTATCTTTGCATAATTTACCATATGGAAGTAAATTTCAAATTAGAAAGATCTCGTGCAATTTTTTTTTCTATTTTTATTACAATCATTCCATAATTTTTCCCTTGTTTATTGAATGAATCGTATGAATACAAATTAGTATAGTAGAGAGATTTCCAGGAAAGAAAATCGATAAGAATGCTGCATTATAGAGCTATTACGAGGAAAAATGTTTAACCATCACAAAAAGATATGGCAAAGCGTCCCAGGTTTGCGTAATGCTCGAACTCACGAGATAGAGCTCACCGTGAATTAGTCTTTTTGCATAATCTTTTGGTATCAAATTGATACATAAATCCCAAAAGCATTTGAAAATCAAAGAAATCGGTACACCGAGAAAAATTTGGATGGTGTTTTCTACAAATCGTGTCTTTGAATTCAACTGTGTCAAAAGATAGTAGAAAATACCATCCTCCATAGAAACTTTCCTTTAGAATCTACCATCTTGACATTTTAAAATTTACTATCCTATGGAAAGTAAATTCTAATAGCCGGATGGTAAAATCTACTATCCTCCTTTAGATTTTACCTTGACCTCTCTTAGATTGTAATTTCCGGGAAGTAAATTTTACTGGCCGCATATTAGATATTAGAATTTAACTGGAAGACAGTAAATTTTAACGGAGGATAGTAATTTGGATTGAAATTACTATCCAAGCCAGTAAAATTTGCCATCCTGCTGTTAGAATGTCATTTTGGAATATCGTGGGTGCCGATGCAACGGTTCCCGATATGCTTTGAATACATTATAGGAGTTCGTGGTGCAGCTGGAAGATGCTCGACTGTCATCACAAAGGTCGCGTGTTCAAATCTCGGCGCAGTCGTCAATTTTCACGCACCAAAATGACTTGAAATACAGAGAATGTCATCCCAGAAGGGCCCCAACCCAAGCCCTCAAACAATGGCCAAAAATCAATGAAAATAAGGAAAAATAAATTTTTCCGACATTTTTCATTCTAATATCCGGCTAGTAAAATTTACTATCCTGCCAGTAAAATTTACCATCCGGCTAGTAAAATCTAACATCCGGGATATTAGAATTTACCATCCGGCTATTAGAATTTACTATCCATCCAATAGATTCTACAATTTTTGACAGTCCAATTTAATATCGCGTTTGCTGGGTGACTTTTTTACTATCCGACCATTAGAATTCTGTACGGAGGATGGTAAATTTTACCATCCACATTTTTCTCGGTGTACTTAACTGATTCATTACCGATGAAGACCGATGCAGTCGGGTTCTAAATTGCAATACTTTTCCAAAAAAATCCAAATTTACTCAAATCGGTTGAAAATGAGCCTTCCAAACTGGTTGACCTTTGACCTTCAATAATTCAAAATGGCGAATTTTCCGGTCACAGGTACATTTCGGAGAAATGTTGGCCTAGAATAGCTCTAAAACATATTCCAAAAACAATAAAAAAAAAACTTGCGCCAATTTTGAGAAAAACCGAAAAAACATTATTTTTAGGGAATTTTAATTATTGGGGATGTAAAATTATTCAAAATCGGTACTTAACCAGTTCATTGCCGATGAAGACCGATGCAGTCGGGTTCTAAATAGCAATACTTTTCCAAAAAATCCAAATTTACTCAAATCGGTTGAAAAATGAGCCTTCCAAAGTGGTTGACCTTTGACCTTCAATAATTCAAAATGGCGAATTTTCTGGTCATAGGTATGTTTGGGCGAAATGTTCGTCTGGACTAGCTCTAAAGTGTCCTAAAATCATTAAAAAACTTGGGCCATTTTTTTGCAAAATTGGAAAAACCTCATTTTTGACCGATTTCTGGGGGATAGGGAACGTATAAAAGAGGAGGGGAAAAATAAAGAGGTTGGGTAAGAGATAATGTCATTTGAGGAGGGGTCATCGAAGACCAGAAGTTGATATATCTTACCATTTAAATTTTATATGGGTCAAAAGGCTGAAAAAGTGCGAAAAACTGTTTTATTTTAATCAGAGCTATTACCGTTATACTTTCCCGATCCATCACCGATTATGACCGATGCAGTCGGGTTCAGAATTTCAATACCTTTCCAAAAAATCCAAATTTGTCCAAATTCGTTAAAGACTAGGCCCTCCAGTTTGGTTGACCTTTGGCCTTGAATAATTCAAGGTGGCGATTTTTCCGGTGATAGGTGGCAAAGGATGAAATGTTCAGCTAGACTACCTCCAGAACTTATCCAAAAATGAATCAAATCGTCAGGGCCAATTTTTTGCAAAGTCAAAAAAACATGTTTTTGGAGAGGATAGAAGGTGTGGGGATAATTTGGGTAAGTTAGTTCGATAGAGAATGTAGACTTGTTGGGGGGTCACCGAAGACTGGAAGTCAATATCTCTTACCGTTTGGCAGCCCAGAATGAAGAGAAATTGAAAAAAAAACACGATTGTTAAAACTGCTCTCTCTTGAAGCTCGAGCAGTTAAAAAAGAAAAATATCTTTTGAAACTTTACTTCACTGTAATTTACTTAGATAGGGTAAATTAAGCTAATTCAAAACTTGCTCCAAATGGAAATTTTTCGCTACTCCAAATGGAAACGTCATTGTTTTCATGATAAATACAGTACTAAATTGCTTTATTTATATATTTTCTATACCACGGTTTCATTATTTAGTTAATTTTGCTCCAAATAAAGCGAAAATCCATTTATATTCACAAATTTTTATTTGTTAATTTCACAGAAAAATTAACAGTGTACCTTTTCACCATCGAATTTTTCATCGATTGGCCATGTTTTCCAATGAAAAACACAATAAGTTGACTGTTGTTTATTCATTTTGTGTAACATTTATATAATATTTCTGGCTAATTTTGGTTAAATGAAGTGCTAATTTTTATTGTTAACGATACGTGAAGTTTTCAAATGAAATAATTACTTATTTCGTGAACAAAAAGGGTTTTTCTGAAATGTCTGCAAATGCTTCAATAGGGAACACTGGAAATATGATTTTTTTTTAGAGATTTTCTTATTATTTTAAATGAGAAAGGAGAAAAGATCAGGAATAAGAACAAATCCTGCACTCAAGAGCAACTCAACAAGGTTTTGGAAGCCTTTCGTCGAGGTTTCACTTACGCAGTTTGTCTCCAATTAGAAACTTTCCCTTGTCTCCATTTGGATTAATATGTTTTTAATAGAAGCATTTTACGCTCGTGTATTTTTCTTGTATTTAAGAAGTTTTAAAATTATATCTAAAGAATTTTCACTAAACAGTAACATTTTAGAAGAGTCAAGGAGCAAATTTATGTAATTCTCTTCAGAAAAAATATGAACTTAATGTGTTGAATCTTCTGTCAAAGTTAAAGCGTCTGGAAATGGTTTTGAATTAGGACATTAACCCTACACTCATTTCTTTAATTCAAGTTTTGACTTAGCAAAATTTCGCAGGTTCTACTTGATTCCTCTCATCAGGGCCTTCACACAAGATCATAACCGCGATCTCTGACCATTTTAATTCACTCTTCCTTGAAGACTTAAATAAAATCTATGCAATAAAATCTATCGTGATAAATGTACATAAAAAAAATTCAAAAGACACTATTGTGATCTCTTCAAAGGAACAAACATGATCTATTCTTTTGAGAATGATCAAATATGATCCAATTTGGTCCTTTTATCTTTAGAAGTGCATCATTCTCCTCGTACCATTCTTTGGCTATCTTTTATACGATACTATCTATCTTATGATCCGATACAAAATCTGGCAAGAAGATCTGGGGTATATCATGGCTTCTGTACAGAGACTACATGCATTTTCGGAAGCACTCCGTGTTGTAAGCTTGAACTTGAAATATTCAAACTTAACATAAATTTTGCCATTTTCTTTAATTGAAAAAAAAAAGATTGAAGAAGATGTAAACTATGCAATTCTAAGTTCTTTATGACTGGAAATATAGTGGAAAATTTTATTAGTAATAGCATTTTTTCAAGCTTATAACCGTGAGAACATTTTCTCTGTTTTCTTCAATAGTGAAAAACCTGTTTTGTGAACAAAATAGCAATATTGAAAAGAGAAGAGGTTATTCCAAAAAAATTATTTTATTATTGTCTGCCATATCAATTGTAAAACTTTAATTCCTTTAGATAATTTTCGCCGGTACTTCGAAGCATGTCACATCCTTATTGCCATGTGTGAGCGCCCAGTGAACGACGAGACTCGTTTTGGGGTAGATCTCGAGGACTTTGAAGGAATTCTTGTAGACATAGGGAGTGCCAGCCTTAAGTGGACAACTGGCTTTGGTGGTTCCATCCTCCTCGAAGATGTTTTCACAGGCAGACGTGTTATCCACCCCGATGAAGGGCAATGGAATGCCGAGGATCTCAGCATGGACGGTGGTAGTGAGGGTCTTGAGATTTTTCTCTGGCGTGAACTTTTGCTCAATCGACACCTCTGTTTTTCGGCGGAGTTTGCAAGGTGGTTTCTGACAATTGGAAATTGATACTTCCGAGGACTCCAATTTCTTGGCTCCTCCAGCTGTAAAGCAGGTCAAAGAAGAAACAATATTAATTATATTTCAGGGTTTTTTTTTTTAACATGATGCAACTAGAGTTGAAGATGACATAGTTTAATGAAATTAAAATTACTAAAAATTCAACTATTTTTGTACTTTGAATAAAATCAGAGTGAATATTAATGATATGATCGAAAACGCGCGTTCTTATTATTTCTTAATTACACATAATTTCTGAGAATATTTTAGCAATATTTTATATTAAAAGGTATACATTTTTTGAATCTCAAATTCATCCTCTTGCTCCAAAATTTCTCTTACTAAGCAACTAAAATAATTGTTGCAAAAAGTAAAGTTTTCTGACAAAACACAGTCAAAACATTGATGTAAATTTTATGTCATTAAAAAAAAGAAATGAATAGTGCGTTTTTGCTAATACAATTTTTGCCGTAACCAGTAGTAAACAGTTCTAAAACCGTTTTTCACTGGTTTACCTTTCAGTTTTATTGTAGTTTTATTACGGATGTCCAAAAAATTTCGTATATACTAAAAAATTTGTAGTTTCTTTTTAAATATTTTCTTTTGTAAAAATTAGTTCCAGAAAACTTAAGGGGTTAAACGACACTTTTTATTAATGATTCACGAACTATCAGCTCTATCAGTTCTTCAGCTGTAACACATATGAAGATCAGCCACTATTTGTGCAATGAGAAATTTCCATTATTAGTACACTAGGGAGATTCTAGTAGAAGAATATCTAGTAGAATTAATTCTAGTAGAATTCTAGTAGAATTAATTCAGAAACGAGACAACATTAAAGGCAGTGAGAAAATCAAACAGCAATTGCTAAGAATTGGATAAAATCCTCAGTAATTGATGTGAATCGCATTTTAGAATTGTTTTCCCTATCTTACCAAGAAAAAAATTAAATTTGTCACAACATTGGTCATACTCTTACCGAATTCCACTACAGGTTATCTTCTCTCCTAATTATTAAGTATAATAGGGGCACTAAATGGTTTTATTAAGTTTTGCCAGTAGAAAATTAAAAAGGAAAAACATTTTTATTCAGTAAATTAACAGATTAATCAGAACTATTGATTCCATAAATAGCCGGATTTTCGGGATAGACGGTTAATCTATTTTGGAACACTGTAAAATCGGTTAACCGGTTAAAATCCGATTTAAAACTTCAGATTAAAATATTGAAATTTTGGCAATTTTTCAGAACTTAAACTTTGATATAAGATTTAGCACATAGTAACATTGTTTTTCTCAGACAGTTTGGAATTGTATTTATTTATTTAATGGTCTATTTTTTTTATCCCCCCTTACCCTTGATACAGGTGTGAAGCTTATCGGCTTATTATGACCAAGATCCCATTTGCTATATTTTGTTTAAAAGATATTTTAGAATAGTTTGGAAAATTTAAAAGTTCAGAACAATCATACTGCTGGGAGTTTTTTTTCAATGCAATGAATACAATGCTACTATGAACAAAATGTATATTTTTCGTAAAATTAAATTTTTTTCAGCAAAAAATTGTCATAAAACTCATCATTTTTTTAAATCTTCATTGGGAAAATACTTAAAAATTTTGTTTTAGATCTGGGAAAATGAAAAAAATATATATTTTGACGATCAAAACAAAAGCGTTTACCTTCTTATCTTCAAAATTCTAAGACTAGCTAAATTTATATATCTTAAGTTTAGAAAAAAATAATCTTGGAAGAAAATGAAATTTGCAAAAAAAAAGATATTGAATAACTATACAAAAATAAAGAATCAGATAATTTTTGAAAGTTTTGAAAATACCAAGATGGCTTAAATCTTCTTTATTTTCTTTTTGAAAGAGATTTTTGTTATTTTTGACTGTCTATAGGAGAATGTAGGCATGGTTCGCACAGAGTGAACCTTCAAACGATGCGAATTTTCTCTTTGTTTGCAAAGAGCTGACTTACTATTTCTCATCTCGTCTCATGAGCTTTATAATTATCTATCTTATGGCTATGAAATGACAAACTAGCTCTTTGCAAACAAAGAGAAAATTTGCGTTGTTTGAAGGTTCACTCAGTGCGAACCATGCCAACTTTTCCCTAATTACAAAAAAAAATCCGTCTCGTTTATACTGACTAAATTTTACTTTTATTGATCACTTTTACTAATATATGTTTTACTCTGCTGCAGTCAAATTTAAATTTAATTAGTGAAATTACACATTAGGGGAAAGTGCTCATGCTTTGCACGGTCCCAACCTTTACAATGACTAAATATTTCCTATGTTTCTAAATAAATACGACTCCGCAATATATTTTAAAAACAAGACACTTTCCCCTAGTTTTTAAAATATCGAAGAGATGAGTCACATTTATTGAAAAACATAGGAAAAATTTAATCAAAGCTTGGGGCCGTATAGAGCATGGGCAATGGGCATTTTCCCCTAGTGGATTTATTGAATTTCCATGGAAAATTGATATTGTAAAAAATCTCAGCTAAAAAGATATAAGTTTATCAGTAATTAAATACCGATTAAATGTTAAGCAATTCATTATTAATTTATTATTATAAATATAAGTTTATAAGTACTTTTTTATCAAAATATTTAGAAAAACAGAAATATTGAAAACTTTGATCAGTAATAATATTTCAAAATTATTCAAAAGGAATATTATTAAAAGAATTGACTACTTTTAAAAAGAATTAAGGCTTATCATAATGTAATTTAGTTTTACAGTTAGTTTATGGAGGTAAATTATATAAAGAAAAGGGTCAGTAACATTTAAAAATGGGAGAAAAAATCCTATTTTTAAAGCTGCCCCATTTCAAAGGCGCACCACTTTCTCCTATCCTTATATAAGCCCTAAATAACAATATAGTTTAAACTTTATTTATATTTCTCTTTCCAGAATATTATAGTAAAGTGGGGTAACTGGATCGTTTTCCGAAGAGTGCTACTTAAACGCTTGTTTTTGGATTGATGAAATTCTTTTTACTTCTTAATCCATAGAATTATTCACTGTTTCATTCAGAAACATAATATAAAAAAAATATAAAAAATATTAAAGAAAATTTATAAAATAATGATAATACTGAAATAAGTCAGCATACACTAACTGGGTCGCCTTTTCGCTAATTCACTTTTAAATAAACCTTTGGATTTAAAATACTTTTTTCACAAAGAAAAAACAATAAATGTTTTCAATCAACCAGTTGTCATTAGCGAAAATATCACTGCTTGAAAATTTTTAGTGAAGAATCCAGGTTACACAAGATTGAAATGATTCGATTATACTCATTTATTTAATGGATAAAAATATTATTTTTGCTTTTTCTCAAACTTGAATAGTTATATTATGTTACTGTAGTGACTATATTACGGAAATAGAAATAAAAATATTATTTTAAGTGGATTAGTCAAAACGATCCACATAGCGAAGCGCCCGAATTAGCACACTTGACTGTACTCTATTAGGTATTAAAAATTTTTAACTTCGTTCAATTTGAATTTTACTGTTCTAATTCACTAAAATACTAGTCAAAATATCGCAGTTTTTATTTTAAATCTATATCAAGCTTGTGAATAGATCTAGAAGATGATCTTATCTTTATCTACACAGCCCTATTGATCAACTCTCATTTGGTGTTCTTGTGACAATTGTAATAATTTTCCCGATCTTAATCACAAGTTCACGGAACGTCTGCTTCGTAGCTTGTTCGCCTTGGATTTCGGATAAATCTTTCTTTTCGGTAAATCACAGAAGCAGAAAGAAAATAATAAAACATTTCTGGTGACACTGAGAATTCGGGGTTTGTCGCTTCATCTCATTTTCAAGTCTTTCGTTCCCAAAAACAGAAATCCTAAGAAAAAAGTGATTAAGTGCCTTTTCGATGCAATTTTAAGATTCTGGATTTGAAGTAAAAACTTATGAAACACCCTATTGGAGTATGGATGATGATTGTGAAGACAAAATGCATTTTGTGTGACAGGTTAATTTGAAATTCCGTACATTATTGCTGGGCAATTTGTGGCTGAAACAATGTATTAATGTCCCATGAATGCAACATACTAACCTTGACATTGGCTGACTTCGGTGGCTCGGGAAAGGCTGATGAAGCAGGTAAAAGCAAAGGTGATGGCAAAGACGCTGAACTTCATTGTTGGTTCTTTTTCTTGTCCAAGACGTTGGGTGTATTTAAAAAAAATCCGCAAAATGCACTGAAATTGGAGGGGAATGGCTTTGAGTTGAAGTGGAGGAAACTAGACCACTTGCATCGTTAAATAACTCGATATTGGAATGAAAGTTTAGCTGGATCAACTGGTTATTATGCAACTTAAAGAAATACGGAGAAGTGGAAGAAATTCAGCAAACAGATGGTAATTGCTGAGTTTCACTCTTCTTCCAAGATTTCATTAACCAAGTCAATACCTTTCAATTATCTGTTAATAATCCTTCTTTGAGTCTCAACAAAGACAAGCACTAATAACACGCAAAAGAACAAATCCAGCAACAAAATTTCACTTTTAATCTTTCTTTCAACTCTGTGAAGCACTTTTCTCTGCAAGTTTCTTCACGAGACTCGTACGTTAGTTTGTCTAGAGATACACTGACTTGAGTGTTTGCAGTAAGTCTTTTTATATAACAACCTCTTCAGCTTTTATCCCCCTTTTCTTCTGATGCTTTGTCTCCAAGCACTGAGAACCATTCAAAAGGCAAAATTATAGAATTTAATTGATATTCAACTCATTGTACGTTACTTTTGTTCTTCCTCGCAACGCTCATTAAACATTAGATTGACTATCGGTTATTGATTTCTGACCAGAGCATTCAAGTCATACACCTTGCCACACAATCGTCAAGATACCGCTTCATTTGTATGCAATATGTGTATTAGACTAACTGGAAAAATTTCAGAAATTTCAGAAATTTCATACAGGTTATTTTATAAACTAGTTTTTTTGCCTAGAAAATCAGGAACACTAATAAAAAAGTGTTAATGAACAGAAAAATAAAACAAATTATCACTATATACAAAACTGTCTATAAAAAATATCAAGAAATGAAAAGTAGGAAACTTAAGAAGTCGAAATTTTCAGGGAAACTTTCCGAAATTATTAAATACATAATACATTAAGAAGGTAAATATTTAACTGCAATAAATACCAACCAAAATTATCATTGTTTTCTCATAATTCTATGGATTTTAAATTTCACAAGAGAGCCCCACCTAAATATGATTTTAGACCACACCTTCTCATGAGTTACGTTGAACTCTAAAGTCATTTGGTTTTACTTTCGGTGGCCAATAAAATTAATAAAGAAGCACTATGGGGTTATAGGAACAGATCATGACTAATAACTCCAATCTTTAGGAAACATATTGAGACTTTGGTTAATAAAAAATAAACCACGCCCATAAATAAACAATTAATAATGTCATAACAATCCTAAAATCTTCTTCAACAATCATCTACTTAATATTTTATGGAACAGTAGGGGAAAGTCGTCTGCCTTTAAATGCAGCAGCCTTCAAATGTTGCGATTTTTTCGTTGTTCTCAAAAGCATAAATTATATTCTATTAACTATTAGGTAGCTATCCATCATCCTCACAAATCATCAAAAAATGGAGAGCCTAGCTCCTATTTCCTAGATGCTAGATCAAAAAACATGAAAATGAGCTCTAAACTGTAATTTTGATGTTCCACAAATCATATGATTTTTCATAGTAAAAATCATTTTACAAATAAATCTTCCATTGTGACACATAGAAGGTTAATCAGGCTTAATATTTCTGTTAATACATTTTGGTTCAGATGACACAATTTTTGTGGGTGGCAAAAATTTGCAAATATCACCCTGCAGCAGCCTTTAAATGCTAATGTCGTGTGCCTTTAAATCCTATCTTTCCATACATCAAAACATGTGAAATCGAACTCCTACTTTTCTCTGACGAACGTCATACAAATACTTATAACCTGCTATCTTGCTCCGGCCAGGATGTTTCAAGTTGACAATTTTCAACTTCAATGGCTTTTTCTTCCAAATTTTCAAGTGCAAAACAGTGCTTCAGAAAAATGTGAAGAAAAGTTATTATTTAATGTCTTTTGACTGCAGTGATGATTTTAGTGAGTGCGTTAGGCTTCAACCTAATCATTTATAGCCCATTTAGTTTTATTGATTCAATATTCTCAGTGAAAAAAAAACATTTAAAGGCAGCTGCCTCGCGTTTGAAGGCAGACTATGCCAGCTGCCTTCATACAAATCGACATCACTTTTTTAATTTCCTCAGAAGGAAAAACTGAGGACTTGCGAGTGCTAAATGAGGTAATCATATACGCCGAATGAACAAGAGAATTTTTTGGTGTAGTAGAAAATAAAATCCATTTTGTGGATTCTTCAGAAAAAAATCTTAAATTTGGAACTCCATTTTTCGTTTGAAGGCAGACGACTTTCCCCTATTTAAAAATTAGATGTTTCTTGTAAGAAAATTTCCTGAAGAAAGCGTGGAGACATGGAAAATTTATTCAATTCAATTCCAAATGTGCAAACTATAAAATGTAAGAAATTGAGTATACAAAACAAGGGTACCGGTCAAAATCCCGAAAGTCAAAATCCCAGAAGTTAAAAACCCGAAAGCCAAAATCCTAAAAGTCTGGAGGTAGGTAGGTTGATATCTCTAAAAGCCAAAATTCGTAAAGAAGTGAAATCCCGATTTAGTTAAAATCTTGAACGCCATAATCCCGAAAACCAAAACTCCGAACGCCGAAATTCCGAGAGAGCCAACATCCCGAATTCTTAAAAGTGTTATAGATACTCTTACGATTTCTCCGTGATTGCTGAAGCGAAGGCAAAGGAAATTTTCTGTATCTTGTGAAATTAATCCACACACTGCACGGTAAAAAAGTTCCGCACATATTTGTTCCAAAAATTAGTTCGTCCACGGACACTATAATTTTTGACACAATCTTAGTCATTTTACGAGATTCAAAAAGATAATCAATATTTGTAACGAATTTGTTCCAAAAAGTAGCTCGTCCACGGACATCGAAAATTTTTGGTTTTAAATTTGTATGTTCTAGAAGAAACAAAAAGATACCCAATACTAGTAACGAATTTGTTCCAAAAAATAGCTCGTGTAGTATAAAATCGTATCCCTCCTCTCACATTCAGTCACCCGTCATCAACGAAGCGATGAGGACGCCAAATCTATGGTAATTTTCGTGCTATATGGTTTCACTTTTTTAATTCGAGATTCCCTTCCCCTCCTGCTGCCAGCACTCGCATATGATTTCGTCATGCACGCGTCTGTATAAAACACTCAAGTTGATTTTTATTTGATGTTCCTTATGAACTTTCGCCACCGAAATCCATCTCGACTGAAGTATAGGCCTTAACTGTAAAACTAAGTCACTTACACGAATTTGTTTCCAACAATTGGAACAAAAAGATTCCCCATATGAGTAACAATTTCGTTCAAAAAATTACCTCGTCCACGGACACCGAAAATTTTTGGAACAAAGTGCAACAAATTCAACTTTCAGGAACAAATTTGTATAAAACGAAATCAACTCAAATTTGCAGACATTCCACCGTATCAAAAGGGTTTCAAAAGAAAACTCTAACAAAATTGTAACTATATTTCGTAGTAAAACTGTAAAGAAAACCTTTTGGAAGAAACACATATCTTCTCTAGGTACAAATTGATTCCAAAAAATTTGTTCCAAGGAAAACTTGTTCCAATATTTTGGTCAGTGTCCAAAAGTTTTTACACTGTATCCTTCGTATTTAAACCTTTCAGGATTTGAACCATTTGGAGTTTTCTTTTCAGGATTTTGGCTCATTCGAAATTTTGGCTTGGCATGTCTTTATGTCCTATTATCAGGATTTAGCCTTTTCGGGTTTTTTAGCTTTTCAAGATTTTGACTTTTCAAGATTTTGTCTTTCGGAATTTTACCCGTCGGTACCAATACGAGAAAGGTACATCATTAGTGCAATATTTATATTTTTTATTGAAAATTTGTACGTAGAAAAAAGAAATTAAAAATTTGATTACATTTAGGGAGAAGTAGGACACTTGTGAATTGGGGCGCTTTTGAAATAGAACTTTTTTCTCCTATTTGAATTAAAAGATCCTTATCATGAAGTAGGAGAAAAAGCCCTATTTTAAAAATACCCCAATTCAATGATATCTCATTTACCTCTTACCAAAGACGACTAAAAATTTTGACTATCTTATTGTATATTATATTATTTTTTTTGATCTTTAATTACAATCTTGCATCACAGACATTATAATAAATGTATTTTTTTTTATTTATTGGTTACGAAGGCGAGGAATATTTTTTAGCGAACCTGCTAATATAATGAACTTGTAAGGCGTTGCTAATTACTGAACTGCAATGCTATTTCTTATAGAATAGAATTTTATTTCAATACTTTCTTATAACCTACTCTCCGTATGGCCATAGCCGTCTTAGCGTAGAGACCAACCTCCAGGACAAAACGACGGAAAATTCCTTCTCAGGTTTTAGGGGCAAATGTCCATGCTTTACGCGGTCTCAGGCTTCATAATGATTAATTTTTTCCTATGTCTTTCAATAGATTTCACTCAAAAAACTTTAAAAGTATTAAAAACTAGGGCAGAGTGTCTTGTTTTTAAAATTTATTGCGGAGTTGCATTTATTCAGAAACATAGAAAAAAATAGTACAGAAAATAGAAAAAATACAGAAACATAGAAATCATGAATTGGCCACTTTCCCCTATATTTTGTATCCCAGTATCAACTTTGAAAGGCTATATCGGCAAAGTGAGTTTATTACGTGCCTTATATTCAAGGGATTTGAAGGATTCATAAATTTTAAAGGTGGCCTAAAACTATTTTGGGCGTGGTCTAAATCGAAACGTGAATGATGGAATAGGCGTGAATTATAAACTGTAATATTTTAATGTATTTTTTTTAATATTTTAAATTTAAATTTTTAAATTGCAATATTGAATAGTTTTAGGGAAATTATTTTATGTTTAGGAGCAAGCGCCCTACCTTCGGACCACTCAAGCTTCGAACAACTCATTTTTTTCCAATGCTTCAATTTTCCTGAAAAGGGCCATTGATCAAATTCAAGGAATATAGAGAAAATATTGAATTGTTCGAAGCTTGAGGCGTCCGACGGTAGCGCGTTTTTTCTACAGTTTTTATTTGAGTTTAACATCATAATAAATCTTATGGCTAATAAAACACAAATTTGATCACCACCATTGTCTTTGAATTTAAATAGTCTCGTAAAGACTGAGTTTTCTGTATTATATCTTTTATGGCGCTGCGATCGCTCATTTTGCAGGCACATTTTTTACCCCTTCTCTTAAACGATATTTTCTATGTGAGTTGTTTCGGCTAACAAATTGTCAGTGGGCTGGTGTCCAAAGATAATGTCAGCACTCAAGTTAGACCTTTACAAGCATCGGGACTTTCAGGAAGATTTTGACAAAAGGGAAACAGAAACGCTTTTAATTTATTTGCAACCACCTTATATATTCATTACCAATATACGATAAACTAAACCCAATTTTGTCAAGATTTGTCAATTTCATAACGAAAACTTAGTATTTTACTAATAAAAATTAATTTTTGATAATTTTTTTATTTATTTTTTTAACAGGTATCATTTGATTTTTTTAGGATTGCGAACTAAAATTTTGACGAAAAAAATACTGGCGAATTTTCTTCGTTTATTTAAAACAATTTACTTCGCTTCAGAAATAAGGTTAATTTCAGTTTTCATTAATAAAAGTCTCCAAAACAGTAAATGATTTCCTAATTTTAGTTATAAATTTTCAAAAATGAAAATTGTAAAAAAAATTAGAATACTCTGTAAATCAAAATATACAAAAAGGGTTCTATTTTCACTTCTCAAATGTTAAGTAGGGTGGAATCACCACTTCTCGCCAGTGCCCCACTTCTCGCCACTTATATTGAAATCGCTATTTTTTCGCGATTTGTGAAATAAATGAGCCGCAAAGATCTTTGTATTTTTACTGCTATTATAGAGTCAAAAAATAATAATTATTCTTTTTGGATTTACGATTTTAAGCAAGTACATCAAATCGATCAAATCCAATCTTTCTTACCAAATATAGTAAGTGTCATCCAATATTCATCAAGCAAAATATATCTTTTTGGATAAATAATTTGTCTACTGAACATTTAATTACACTTGTGGAATACAGAAAATTTGTATTTAGTTAAATAATATTTCATTTTATATCATTTTTATATAAAAATGAAGCACGGCGAAGAGTGGTTATCTTCTGGAATTGATATTACTACTTGTCGCCATCACTTTTCAATAGGCGACGCTAACTTCACTTCGTAGATTATTAGTTGCCAAATTTGCATTATTTACTTTCTGCAATAGACCTATAATTTAATTTTTCAAAGGAAAGTGAAAGAAAATCGTTAGAAGTGAGTAATAATAAGGTGATCATGAGGAAAAAGAAATACAGAATGTATTCTTTTTATAACATTGCCTAAAATAATCGAGTTTAAACCTTTTCAAGTGGGTGGCGAGAAGTGGTTACAACACTGGCGAAAAGTGGTGAAAAGTGGCGACAAAGTGGTTATTTTTGTATTGTTAATAAAAATCAGTTTATAAGTAGTCCAGCGTTAAATTCTAGGACTATTGTTTTTACGAATCTAAAGCCGATACATCTAAGTAGTTTTGTGTCAAATTTGAGTTATCTTGTAATAAGATCTCAAAAGTTATAATAAAATTAATTCCTCTTTTTCCTAAACATGGCGATAAGTGGTTACTCCACCATATCTATATCGTTTTTTACTTTAAATTTAAATTTTGTATTTCTATTGAATTATTTCTAATTGTTCTTATAAAATATCAATAATATCTTTATATTTTTATATATATTAAGACCCTTTCAAAGTCCCAAAGTATTTATAAATCGATTTTATGCACCTTTACTAAAATAAAAAAAAATAATTTTATCGCAAATGGAGGCAATTTTAGTTTAATGGGAGCCAAATTGGACTTTTTGCCTTGGTTTGCGTAGATCGGTACAAAGCGACGCTAGCATCACTCGCGGCGAGATACAAAATCCCTTATGATCTTAAGATTGTGAGCTAAATATTTTGCATTATTTTTCACACATTGAACAAACTGGATATATTTTTTTTAATTTAACTAAAACATTAAACAAACATTCTCAGTCCTTTGATATCCAAATTATCAATACAATATTAACTATTTTAATTGATTATTAAATTTTTGGTTTCAAGACCACTTTTCACTACTTACGGTAAAATTGGCTATTTATCTCGAAAATTGCACGAAACTTTAGAACTCATTTGCATTTCTACAATGTTTTTAATCTGTTTGAAGCATCAAAGGAAAAAAAACTACTGATTACAATTCCTCACTGCGACATCAACACAATAGCGTATTCCAAGCACAATTCAAATGGGAAATGCTTTAAAAATAAATCTGAACTTGAATTTGTTGTTCCGAATCTCGCGCACTGAATTAATTTTCTCAGCAATTTCTTCTTGGGAAATGGATTTGTTTTTCTTACCTGAGATTATCGATGTGGACTCAAGCAGCGATCGGGAGCAATTGATTCAGGAGAGATGGAAATTGAGAGCTGATGCAGTGATTTTGGAGTGCATTGAGAGCAGGTGCAGCAGTTGTGGTTGATCTTGAACTGAGCACCACCTCATTCGCTGACCTCTGTTTTGTTTCCGTTTATTCGGCTTCTATTTTATTGTTTCTTTTTAATTTTCAGAAAAAGGAAATAGAGGGAGTAAACAGATGGGGCAAATACCTACGTCCTTGATTTCCATTTATTACAATTTTCATATTTTATTTTTCATCTTTAATTTATCATATATTTTTAGAAAATAATCAACCTTTTATTTCGCAAAATCCAAGAAATAGAAAACTTAGAAAACGCGCCAAGTACACAGCACCATCTCTTAAAATTTGTATCTTGAAAAATTATGCACTGTACTGCTATGTTCCGCAAGAGAGCGCACTATCATTGGCGCGCTTTTGCTCTAACTTTAATTTTTATGGAGAGTAATATAATAATTCCCCAATTAGCATTAATTTACATATTTTGTAGTTCTGCAAGGTTAAAGGTGAGAGCTTTATTCAGTTTTCTCACTTTACCACCAAGTAGTAATTTGTTAACAAATTTTTAAATATTTCAGATAAAAATTAAATAGGCTAGGTAAATATTAAAATGGAAAGTGACAAATTTTATATTTCAGTAAAATTCTTTGAAATTTAAAAATGAACTTTTTGGAGTCTCAGCAATAGTTTACCTTTACACTGAGTTATCATTTATTTAAATTATTTATTAATTTCAATTAAAATGATTTAAATAGATTTGTTTTTAACTACAATGAAATGTTTTATTAAAATTTTGATTTTTTGCTTACAAAAGTAGTAAATGAGTTTATAAAAATTTGTCTGATAAATATTAAAAATTATTAAAACTTTTATTTCATTCTGGTTGTTGTATGTACAAAGAAACACCTCAATCTGAATTGCATTTGATGAAAAAGTGAACCCAAATAATATGATATTGTTTGACAAATCCAATACAAATAAGCGTATTAAATCAATACTGACCCACTTGAACGAAATTTAATGAAAATCTTTGGACTAAAAAAGGAACAAAAAGTAAAAATTAGCTAAATATTTTCTAAAACAAAGCAAGAGACAGAAAAACTTTTCAATTTCACCTTTTCACCTTTTTTTTTAAACCAAATTCTTAATTTCTTTTTACTTTACTAAATGTATTTTGCTTCATTTTCCATTTTTTTAACTACTTGTCATACCACAAATTTGTAAGACGGAACTACCCTATGTTTTGTGAGTCAGTAAATGAATTGAATTGAATTGAATTTATTGAAAACCTCAAAATTGTAATTTAAGAACTGTATGACAAAAGTTAATTCAATTTATTTAGCTAAATTTATTAAGTGGTTCGATATACGAAAGGTGAAGAATCCGAAACACCAATTCCAGATTTTCGAAAAAGTAATTTTCTATTTCGCAATTTCACCAGTTCAAAATTAATTTGAGTCGGTTTATAGATTTCAAACATCACAGAGACTATTTCCTAAATTTGCATAGCAGTAATGTACATAACTTAAATGTTTAATAGAACGATAATAATTCTAACAGAACATTCGATAGAGGAACTAGGTCTTATCACAAGCAGGATTTCAAGATTTTCGTTATTATTTTTCCTTATACAGGGATGAGGTTTTCAATCCTATGCCCCATGGAATCAAGTGCAGTGAAGCTCACTGAACACAATTTTTACACCTTTAATGTCTGAATAAATTTCTGTTGACCGAACTGTGCTATCACCAGTTGAATTAATTGGTTTCCATTAATTTAGTAATATTATGTATAAACGATATAAACTACTAGTACTTAATAATAATATAATAATGGTGGCACAACGTTCCATAAAGGAACTTAGTTCTTCCCTCAAGGGGAGTTCGAAACATCGATTTTATTATTTTTTTTCTTATACAGAGAAAGGGTTGTCAATCCCATGCCCCGTGAAATCAAGTGAGGCTCACAGGATGCAATTCAAACACCTTTACTTAAACTAATATTTGGTCCACAAAAATACATTTAAATATGGTAAAATAACGTGTGATCATTCAAATTGATTTAAATTTACCAAATTACCATGAAAATTTCAATTTTCTTGTAGTTAAACAAGTAGTATTTTGTATCAAATTACTGTCATTAAATTTACTTACTAATTTACGTAATAAAATTGTTGGAATAAGTATCGAGAATCGGGAGTACTTCGCTCCGTTCCTACAAAGTCATGTAGAGGAATTAGTAATATCCAACAATCTCAAACAGAAATTACTTCAGAAACAGAGATTTGAATTGGGAAAACTTTTCACAAAATGTGTGCTGATCTTACTGTGATAAATTTTGTGATAGAATATTAAAGGATATTCGATCCGCGATACTTGTGGAGCGAGTCACGAAATATTGAGTAAAAAAATATTAAGTACAGTACAGTATTCCAATTCCAAGACTTTTTTATTGAGCTAAATCAGTGAAAAAAAGTGTCTTCTACATTCTACAATGAGCTCTACGCTCATTATTTGGTTTGGGTCGAAGGGACACCTATTTGGAAGGCAACACCCACAGGCAGTTTTGTCAAAATATTGATATTCATTTAACGTATTAAATAAAATGCACGTAAATATGTCATTTTTTCATTAATCTACCTTTTCCTATAAGGAGGTCTTTAAATTTCGTATCCCAAATTGTACAAAATAGGATGCCAATAGGTCAAAAGGTGTTCCTTCGAACCTATATACATAAAAAAATTTCTTATATACAATCCCTCATAACTTATGAACTTATGCTCAACTGAAATATATTGCTACACTTAGAAAAAATGGGGGTGCGATTAACTTCTTTTCTTCATAATTTTAACACTTTTTAGGTGTAAAAATATATCAACATTTTTTAATGTCAATTTTACACCTTTTTAAGGGTAAAACTAACATGAAAAGGGTAACTTTAACCCCCAATACACCTAAAAAGGGTAATATTTACACCGATTTCGGATTAATACTTCAGGGTAAAATTAACATTTCCGGAATGTTATTTTAACTTTTTCGGATTTCTCTCTCTCAGTGTAGATGTTTTTTTTTTAAGATAATTATAATAAAAATCATGTTTTAGGGGATATTAATAGGATAATAGGAAATGGCTGAAGCAGATTGATAAGTATTTTAGAATAAATGATAAGCAAAACAAAAATGAAAAATAGTAAGTAAAAGGTGTGACAAAGCCTCTCAGGTTTTGCGAAATGCTCGAACTCGTGACTTAGATGCTATATACCTCAAAAGTACTTTCATACCATTTACCATTTAATCGTTTCTCAACCGATTTGAACCGTTTCATAAATCATTCAAAAGATTATACAAAATTGTTTAAAAAGCAATATAATTGATCTTCTGATAAAAAATATTTATCGGCTATGAACGGGTTCAGAACCGATTGGAACCGGTTCAGTTTTAAAGAAAAATCCAAGACCTTTCCAAAGAGCCCAAAGAAATAAAATAATTAAAAATGGTAGTGTTGTTTTTGTTGAATTTAAATTATTTCGTTATGATATTGATTTTGAAGGCTTTGGATGTTATAGATTTCACAATATTGACGTCACATTGTCTTTAATAATTTTACAAAATTGTTTTTTTTTTTGTGGCAACAGAAATAATATATATACAGTAGACGTAGACTCTCGCTCAATCGGCTCTTTTTCAATCGGTCGCAAAATTTTGTTGACAATTTTCACGTTTAATGAAGCTAATTCGCTCAAATTCGCTGTAGTTCTTCTTATTTTATCGTGATCTTTTAAAATTGAACGCTTTTTGTGGAATTTACAAAGGCTTTGACGCCAAAATCTATCGATAAACCGGATGACATTTCGCCCCAAATGCCCATTTGAGAGAGAGTCTACTGTACTCTAAATACGCTAAGATTCTGAATTATTAAATAATAAATAGTGGAATGAACTATTTGAAATTAAAATGACTTTTGAACAATCATCTCAAAGTAAGAACCTACGAAATTCTAGAAAATCTTGAAAAATCGAGCATACAGCGAATTAATATTCGCTTGTTTTATTTAAAATCACCATTATTCTAGACACTTTTTAGCGAGGATTCTCACCAATAATTTACGCGTGGAGAAACTGGCGTTGCTGGCGACTGAATAGCGATTGCAGCGCTTCTCCCAGATTGACATTTGAATTGTGGTAATGGCGTCGAAGGCCAGTTCCGAGGTGAGTCTTCTTGAATTTTTATCAATTTTCTGTGATTTGGTATGGTTAAAAAGTGCATAGGACGGCGCAAATAGGTAGATAAGAGTGTGGGGGATAAATTGGCGTGAACAGATCGGTGGATACAGCGTGATAATTGAGGGTATTTACATAACTCTTGTCCGGCACACGCCCATCGTCAATCACACGCAAAGCAGAAGTTATGTCAGTGTGCGTGCAATGTAGGTCGTCGTTCAATTAATTAAGTGTCAAATTTGTGTTTAATTGAATTGTTATTGCCGGGCACTATTGATAATTGCACCGTATGTTACCAACCTGCCATTTGGGTGTGAGCCCTTCATTCGCATGTCACATTTGTGGTCCCTGGAGGCTCCGCCACGGGCTCGCACTTTTTGCCACGAGCGACAGGGCGATCACACCCAAAACAGGTGTACTTTTCCTCTTCTTGCTCTTGGTCAGGCTGCCTGATCCCTCGCCACCTTTCCCCATCAATCATCCCCATTTCCGCTGTCCTGGATCCATTCCAAAGGCTCAAGGATGCACTTTGACGTCGGAGGCTATCGGGAGTGTCCGTAAGACCTGCCAAGTCTCAAGAATCCTTCTGTCCTTACCACTAAATAATTGATGTTGTTATAGCAACAAAAATAGTCCCAACAAATAGCCATCGAGGGTGAGGATTAGCCCTCTGCGGCTTCTGTCCGTTCAACCCTCGTCATATCTAAAACCGCCATCCCTCCGGAACACCTGAATATCCGCCCTGGAATCCCCGCAAATTTCCTGCTCACTCTTTCTGCCTGTGGTCAAAGTTCAACATTTCTCGTAGCATTTTGTACCATGGAGAGCTGTTTGCATTTCTAATAGAAGTCTGAGCCTGACCAAGATCAAGCGGCAGGCGGCGATTGTCGTATTTGACGCCGCACGCTGTTCTCTAAGATTAATCTAATGCCCTAGACAGACTTACGGCTTAAGCCGAGAGACGGCTTAGTGGGAAAATAATGGGAATGTAGTCTAATCAATATTTTGATTGTAAATACGTTAAACCGTCTCCCGATTTATCCGTAAGTGTGTCAAGAATATAAGTTTAAAATCTTTCAAACACTTCAAAAGCTCACAGGTATTCCTTGATAAAGATTTTCTTGTTCTAAATCATCAATTTCCTTAAGCCGTCATGTTTAATCGCAACAAACTTCATAAAATTTAAATAGAAATATCAAGTTCAATATTTACTTTTCCAAAAGTACTAGATTGAGTTTACTGATTGATTGATTGAACTTTAAGGATTTAAGGCAGAAATAGAGGCTTTACATATTGGTTGACGGTTGATATAATCGTTTTCTTATTACCTTTTACACACTGTATAGAAATGAACTCATGAGTTCTTTAAAGTTTGATTTTCGTCACACTTTTATGTTTACTGATTCATTACCGATCTTAATCGATTTTTATTAAACGATCGGCAGGTTTAAGACTTTGCAGTTCAACTAGAATAGAGTAAGGCGGTCTTCAGACTAGAAGTTGAGCCCTGCTCTCGAAGATCTAAAATTTTAAATAGCTAGCAATTTTAGCTCTTTGAGAATCTAATAGGTCATTCATGTTTAATATTACAATCCTAAGTTAAATTTCTCCAGAAAATCGTGATTGGTAAGAAATTAGAGCAGTTAAGCCATATGGCTAAGCTTTAGGTCTGAAGCTGGCATAAGTGTAGGATATGTGGATTTAAGGCCCTAAACACTAAAAATTGCAATTGTACTAAATTTAGCACAAGTCATATTTTTTATGTTGTTTAAAATCGTTTTCAGACCTCACCATTATTGTGTTAGACAAAGAACTTACTTAACATCTGTAAATTCAATACAGTCAAGTTCCTTAAATATGAACGTTTGGGGATATATACGACATTGCTCAATCCTAAAATCTGAAGAATATTTTGAAAAACGTCAAGGAATATAAAATATATTTACCCTTATTTGATAAAAAAAAATACTTTAGAGAATTTATCTTTATTATTCATTGTTAAAAAAATCAATTTATAGAGGAAGTTAATATAAATCGATTATAAATAATAGTATAGAAGAATGGTCTTAATTCAGATCAAACAAAACGTTCTTTACTTAACCTAAAATTTAACGTTTTGAATTTAACCTTTCTTCATATTTTGAGGGTTTCTCAAGGGAAAGATATTAGTCGAAAAATCGTGTAGACCGCTTCCAGCACTTCCTAAATTTGTATGGAAAACGTCAAAAGCTTCAACACTTCCGGAAGTGGAATAGGTGATTTCCAGCACTTCCAAGTACTTCTAGCGTTTGAATTTAAAAGAAACGACTAAAGTTTAATTTTTTTTTCAACAGTTGGATTATTATTTTTCTCTCTTTTTCATCAATTTGAAAAAATCCAGTTTATCATAAAAGTGGCACACTTCTAAAAAAAAAGACTTCGTTTTATGCTAAAAAAATGTTATTTTTCTATACAAAAAAGTTTATAATAAAAAATATATTGTCGAATTAAAGCACAAAAACAATAGAAACAATAATTATTGCAGATTTCTGATTTACACAGCTCCAGTACGTGAAAATATTATATAAATATGATAAAAATAATTATTTATATTTTTTTTAGTTTTAATGTCTCCATATTTTCCATTTCTTTTAATTTTTCTTTTTTTCTGAAAGCAGTAGGATAAATTAATATTCTGTAATTTAGTTTTAGTCATTTCCGATAGTTTTCAGTAGCAAAAACATCTCAAAGAATCGACTACTATTACACTCATTATACTCAAATACTTTCTAATTGAAAATCGTAACTTGAAAATTAAATGTATGAATGGTATTGAATAAAGTTTTCTTCATTGCAACAGAGGACGTTTGTTGAACGATATTTGAAAATTTTTTACGAGAATTTTGATGAGGAATTGACGATAATTGCGACCATAAAGGACATATATTTAGTCTCCCAGGACAAGTTTTAAATGCGCTACATGCACTTTTCCTACTGTAATTAAATGACACTTCCACTTCCGCAGTACTTCCATCTCAGTGTACACTACTTCCAAGCAAATATCTCCCCCTTGAGGTCTCTACTGTAGGTGTACTTAATGAGTTTAGTACACCGTGGTACAGTAGAGTCTCGCTATAGTCCATATTTGGTTTCAAATTTGACACTTGGGTCGCACTATAGTCCATGTAATTTTTTAAAATTATCAACGACTTTTAGTATTGAAATTGCTCGACGGCTTCCACTTTCTTTGCGATTGTGGTACTTGTTCTCACTCTCTTCATTATGGATCACAATTATCACAACTACTTAATAAAGTTTGCCAAAAATATTAAAATAATTATGCATGTCGCATACTAAAAAACATAACCTAACTTAAAATCAGTGTTTTGAAATCAACGGTCGATAAATTGTGGACTATAGAGCGATGGCCTATAGCGAGACTCTATATCATCCTGTATATTATCTTTTTTGACGCCGTTGCGCCTTTTAAAATTTCACAGCGCAGATGTCTACTGTTTTGAAAAGGTTGTCTTATCAATGCATACTCTTAGTCATGTAATATCTGGCTAGCTTTCAATATTAGCAGTCTTATTGATTTGTTTATGAATTCCTTTAAAATTCTGCTAAATCGCTTCGGAACTTCTTTCAACTGAAATTTGATTCTACTCAGTCAGCTTTAATTTTTTTATTCAGACTGGAGATTCCAATCAACTAGATTTTGGATAAAAAAATTCTGTAACAAGAAAAACTCCATTGTGAGACGTTTGTTGGAAAAGCGAGCGAATCCCAATTTAAATTTTGAGGTTCAATAGTGTTTACTTGAAGGTTGCAATTTCAATTGAGTTTGCCACAAGAATGATTAAAATGTGAATGGGTGGGAAATTAAACATTGTTGGTTTTTGCATTAATTCATGAGGCTTCGAAACTACAGATTTTAGTCATTGATTTTGAATTTTACGATTTGAATTTTCCCAGAAAAACCTTCAGAGAAAAAAATCTGAAACGGACAATAGGTTCTTGTTCAGCGAATTCCAATTTCAAGATTTGTGATGCATAAATTTTATGGCTTCGACACACCTTTTAGATCAGGAAAATTTCATGAACTCAAATTCTCATCTCTTTCTTCCTCAAAGTTATATGTGTCTATCTCACTCTATCACACACTTCTTCTCAACATTATAACAAATTCAATTTATTTTAATCCAAATTTAAGTTCGAACACTGAGAAAAAAACGGGGGTGCGATTAACTCTTTTTCCTCATAACTTTAACACTTTTTAGGTGTAAAAGTATATCAACATTTTTAAATGTTAATATTACAGCTTTTTTAGGGTAAAATTAACATGAAAAAGGGTAACTTTAACCCCCAATACACCTAAAAGGGTAATATTTACACCGATTTTGGATCAATACTGCAGGGTAAAATTAACATTTCCGGAATGTTATTTTAACTTTTTCGGATTTCTTTCAGTGTTTCTCAAACGCTTTGTTATTCTTTCACATTTTTTGCATTCAAAATTTGATTGAACTACATTAGCTCTCAAATTCGGGCATTTGGGACCGAAATGTCACCCGAATTAGAGAGAAATTCAGGAGTCAAACTATTTGAAATGCAACTATTTTTTGTTCATCTGCATACTCATATTAAGTTTACATTATTGGCACTCGAAATAAAAAGTAGCTCGATATTGAAAGAACCGAATTAGCGTGAGTCTACTGTAAATTGAACTTTCGACGTACAAAAGAAGAAGAAGAGTACGAAAGACTGGGATAGATATATGGAACATGTTTGAGAAAGAAAGAGATGTGAATTATTTCATGAAATTTTCCTGATCTAAAAAATATACCGGAACCATTTATCGCAGGGATGCAAAATTTATGTCAAGTCTAAACTGATTTCAATGCTTCTTACAGAATGACTTTGTGTCACAAAACCTATTAGTTATTCACCCTTCATATTATTATGCGTATCGAGGCAGTTTTTCATGAGGTCGTTGGAAATTCGGCTGAAGTGAATTTCTGCAATGAAAAATTTATTGTCCATTTCTTGGGGGTTATTTCACTGGCCGTCAGCAAAATTTCCCAGCTGAGATCGTTTCGGACTCAATGAGTTTTTTAGAGTGTTTGGTCAGCTTGTTGGAATCCTATCCTAACACTGCAGAGTCTCTCCAATTGGTTTGCGTAGGAAGTGCAAAATCGATCGAATTTTTTTTTCATGTATCATTGACTTATTGATATTGGTGTATCTTGCCACTGGGGGATTTGTTATTATTGCCAGAGAATTACGTGGTGTATAGCTTATCGTGCGCGAAGTTGAAAAAAAAAAGAAAAATGCTCTACGGGATCTGGATTCATCCGGATCGGCAAGTTTGTGGCACGATGAGAACTCCCTCGGAGGAGTGTGTCTGAGGCAAATACCATATGACCTGACTGTCTGTCTGGGTGAGGCACACGAGTCTGGTTCATTCCGGCTGCCCCTCTGTTCCTCCTACTCTGCAATAGAGAGTCAGAGATCTTGATGTCTCACATGTTCAAGGTATCGCGGGAATTTTCAATAGACACGCGTCCAAGTCCGATCGGATTGTTCAAATGATTGCCGGATGGTCAAATGAAGCGGAAGGGGGGGGGGGGCAGGTGGGGTGTAGGATTGTATAGATGATGACAAGACGTCGCGGAGGAGTATTCAGTGCAGAGTGAGCTAATTGTTTGACCACGAGACTCCTTACATACAATCAGTTCATATCTGTTGGGCAATTAGGTTGGAGAGGAAGTCAATTAACACCCACAGTGCGATCAACGTCACAGTGTAGCAAATATTAAATGTTGCAACTGAGAATGACCGAAAGAAGTGTGCTGGTATAAATGGGGGGATGATTTGCATTGTTAATTGACTGAGATGATCTTGTGATTTTCACTTGTGGTTTGTCAATGAAATTAGCATATTGTGGAATGGGGTTTTTCCTTTCATCGATAAGTTCGAAGACAGTAGAAAATTAATAATTTAGTACTAAGATCTTTTCTTATTGAACTTCAGTGTTAAAACAGAATGTGCCAGACCATATGTCTCCTAAAAAATGATGTAATTAGAATGATATAAAGTAGTGAAGTATTCGAACTTCGAACACAGGGCACTTGTATGATAGAGCAAACGCTCCATCATACTGTGTTATCACACTTGCACATTAAAATTTAAATATATTCCCATTAATTGTCGCTGGTGAGAGTCCAAATGTGTAATTTGTGTGTTTGAATCATTTTATATTCAAAATTTGATCTATTTGTTGATAAAAAGGTAGACTTGGCCCGCAAAATTTGATGTAAATTCATTTATAGCATTAATGCGAAAAATTAATGAGATTTTCTCCTTAATTTTTTAATGTGAAAAATATTTATGCTTCAAGTAAATTTAAACTTAGTTTTGCAGGTCAAGCCCACTTCTTTATCAATAAATAGAAAGACCCCAAATATTAAGTGACTCAAAGACACAAATAACATATTTGGACGCTCACAAGCGACAATTAATGTGAATCACATTAAAATTTTAATGTGCAAGTGGGATGATGCCGATACAAGGATACATTTTTCAAGACTTCTGCCTTGAAAAATTTCTTAGATAGACCAAGGCTTATCGCGACCAATTGCCCGGCAGCGACCCAGCTCTGTGTTTCCATACGAACTCTTCCAGACCATGTTACCGACTGACTGACAGTGTCTCCGGTCAGCCAATCCCCCACAAGGCTGGCAACAGAGCTATACCGCCAGTAAAAAACCTTGCTTGGATCGAGAAGCGAGAAATACAGTACACTCTCGCTCAATCGGCTCTTTTGCAATCAGGCGAAGAAATTTTGACAATTTTCACGTTTGATTGTGAAGCAAATTTGCTCAAATTCGCTGTAGTTGCTCTTGTTTTATCATGATTCTTTATAATTGAACGGCTTTTGTGGAATTTACAAGGACTTTGACGTCCAAATCTCTCGAGAATTCGAATGACATTTTGTCCCATATGCCCGATTGAGAGAGAGTCTACTGTATGAATTTCCCACAAACAGGGAAGGGAATCCACCAACCGGGCACTACTCCGCTATCAAATGGAAAATCTCGACAACATAAGTAATAATTAATGAGAAATTCTACAAAAAAATCCTTCTTTAAAAAACAATCCCTTTAAGGACGAGTGGGACACCGGTGTCCCAAAACTGAAAATAATTTTTCTGCCTATTTAGAAAACAAAATTACTTTCTATAGTCAAAAATTTGTATTTTGTTTATGGGACACCGATGTCCCACTCGTCCTTAAAGGGTTAAAAATAACTGGCGATTTGAAAATTTACAACTGAAAGTGTAATTCGGTAAAATATCCGAAAATAAAAGTTCCAGATAAAGAAATCCAGGTGCCGTTCTATAAACGGGTATAAATATGGTTTTAGAAGATAGGAGGGGGGATGAGGGGTAAAATAAATATATCGTCTCGTGATAAAGTTCACTTAAGGGGCGAGGGGGGGGGGTCACCGAAAACCGTAAGTCAATATGTCTCACCGTTAGCGCTTAACGTCGCCGCTGGTGAAAAGTACAAAATAAAATTGTTTAGGTGACTACTATAAGAAGTAAAAAGAAGTGTTATCACTTCGAAACTTAATAGCATTTGAAAGCTGATTATATGAAATCACTCTCTAGCACCGCTAAATAACCTCTTATAGGAGCTCCCATTTGAATTGGTACCAGTGGTGCCCTCCGCCGGATCCGGCTATTCGAACACTTTGTCACTTAGGGGTAGTCCTTATAAGAGATACCGATCATTCTCTCGGTGATCGTGCTGGGCTGTAGAAGTGACGAGGTAGAGAGCGTGACCTTGTGTACTCGGGTAGGTAAGACAAAAAATACACCCTACCTCTCCTAGCTCAACGAGCCATTGCGGTAAAATTAATAGTTATTTAATTGTGGTCTGATCACATATCACACAGCTTATACAGAAAGTTCCGTTTAGAAAGACGTTCTCGGGACCAAAAAGTTACAGGAGAAGTCATTGACATTCTAGGGCGTCATAAACAGATTAGTAGTTTAACTATTATTCATGTACAATCTGTTCTTCCTAGCGGCCATCGCCAACATAGCGTTGATACCAACCTTGAGGGTAAAAACGATTTACCAATCTTGGATTCAACCGTTATAATGGACACCTAGCCCTGTTTATTTAAGTACTTCGTTTTCATTAGTTTTCTTATAAAGGTCGCAGCGTCTGAATAAGTAGCAATAGAAGCTGGCAATTAGAATTATTAGTTTCGTAAGTAACACAATGCAACTTATTCGAATTTTTATTGTGTTTGATTCCTTTTGCTAGTTTTTCTTTTATCAAAACGATCAATCCGATAATTTTCGAATATGTTTATCTTTTCCATTTCAATTTGCTTTTGTGTTCGCAATCTAGGCAAAACTGTTTTGCCGCTTTAAGGACTTTGGTATCTCTAGTTTAGATTCTGCTTTACAAACTTTGTTTTTTTTTACTAAAAGAAAGTCAAAGAACTTTAAATGGGTGACAATCCTCATGAACTTATCAAGTTCGTAAAACTCAACTTCAATCGACTTGTTATATGCATATCCCTATTTGTGACAAAGTCCCTGTTCTGGACGTCTTGACTTGTCAGAATTTAAGTCGAATAACTCGATGTTTTTTTGCAAAATTCGCTTTTTCGCCGTTCGGGTAGTCTGACAATCTTTGCCTTCCCTGTGAATATTATACCCCAAAAAGTACTAGTAAAATCTGTACTGGAAATCGCTGACCTGTAAAGTTGGCCATTTGTGATTTATTCGTTGTATATTCATAGCCGCTGGTCTGATGTTTTTTCACCGAGCGGTATTCGATCTCACAACTGCAGAAGTCTAGCCAAGAATCTTCCCAAGGACTTACGCTCTTACCAATGAAACCGATAAGGGGTTCTCGATGGATCCATGTCGATATCTGAAACCTTTTGGTCTGCAGAAGAATTCATAAAAATGTTAGTTTTTCGTTCCTCTTTCTATAGTGTTAGTTTCTCTGCTTTTTTTGTATTTAGCAAAGAGTTTTACTGAAAGACATCAAGTCTAAGACACTGTGAATTTTTTTGCACATTTTGAACCACTTTGTGATGACGTCATTCGCACTTTTGGCAAAATTTCGCGCATCTTCAGAGTCAATTTGGTGCCGAGAATGAGGAGGAGATGTAATGTTTGTTATATAGAAATGCGGGAGGGTGCAGAAGGAAAAGAAGTATTTTGGCAACAGTAGAAGAGATGTCTTAAAGGCTGGTGCAATTCCCATCTCATTCATTTTCAACCTATAAAATCCCATATTTAAAATGTGTGTCTTGTGACTTATTTTGAGCGTGTCTCAAGCCGAAAAGGATTCTTCTTTTTCATCTTAAAAACTCACACATTGCAATATGATGGGAAAATGTGCCAAAAATAAATTTTCTAACATGTACACAAACATGGAAAACACAATATATTTATAGGATGAGTCTCCTCAATCGTTTTCTATTAATTTCACATTTTGCTAATAAAATTGAAAATATCTTTTTCAACTTATCATTTGTACCTTTATATGCCTGGAAAATTGAGAGAGGAGAGGTTGTTGATGTTATTGGGCTTCTTAAACCAATTAATTTCTACCAAAGTTAATTTAAATTTTCACTCAATGGGTTTCACGATAAATATTTTCGTTTTTGATAAATGTTATGGGGAATTTTAATTATCTCTAACCCTCAACAATCAACAATGAATGATGACAGGGTGAATATTTTGTCAATATTTAATGTTTGAGATTGCTATTTAATGTGATAAGACCAAGTCTTTTTATCTAGAATCTCACTCTAAATATATGACAATGAAATGTTTTATTAAAATTGGCTGAAAACAGCAAATTATGTCTATAAAGACGAAAAAAAAAATTTCGTCTGAGTGAGTTTCTCTTTGACGAAATTGAAAAAAACACATCAAGGCTGTAACTATTTGATTCATCCTCGAGATATTTCCTGTCTCCAGCACTACGCATAATTACTACCTTAATTGTTAGATATATTAATAAAGTTTATTGGCTCTGTGAGACGCTCATCTTATCAGTGGCTATATAGCTCAACACATTCTAGCCAATGACTGTTTCTAGGCGACGATGTTAACTGCCTTTTTTTCGCAATTGTGTGGGCGCTAGTATGTCTAATACATCCTATTCATTGCTGTCTCATGCTAGGGTATGTGATCTATTATCTGACTGGTTGAAGTTTTCAAGAGGACAGTTTGATTTTAAGAATTTATCAATCAATGCAAAATTCCTTTTCGTGCTCCAGCATTAAGCAAAAAAATGCTCGTTCAACATAGATTATTCTACAAATGATAAACGTGATTTTCTTATCCTAATTTGAGACTTACTAGTGCAATATCACTTATGTTTGGTGATAAAATTGAAAAGAACGTGATTAGATGGAATTTATTTTACTTGTGCGCTAAGAGTACAATTTAGATTAAGCTGTAAATTGTGAAGTCTCAATGATGAGTTTGTGGATTTGTGTGGAAAATTTTGACGTAAACAAATTGTCCCGTGACATAATTTTTCAAAAGAAACATTACAATCTTTTTAATTGCTTCAACCGAGAAGATTTTTCATAGATATTGTAAATAAAATTCAATGTTGAGGTTTTGAGAGGTACTGCAAATATTTCAATGTTACATTTTGCTGTTCGAGAAGAGTTTACATTAATTTTATTCAGTAAGAAAGATTTATACTCTAAAAAAAAGAACTGTTGTAAACTGAAGAGAAAGGTTCAGAGAAAATTGTTCTAACGAAGGTTGATGTCGAGGGAGATGATCATTTAAAAAAAAAACTTAGACTGGAAAGAATCCTTCTTACAGTTTGGCTAGGTGTCGAATGGACACAAGTCTGAATATTAAGACGTTCCTTAATTTTGGCTTGTCGGAATTTTTGCTTTCGAGATTTTGGCGTTTGGGATTTTGACTTTCTGGATTTTGGCTTTTGAGATTTTGACTTGCGGGATTTTAGATTTTCGGAATAGTGACACATTCAGGATTTAGCCTTTTTGGAATTTTGGCTTTTCGATGTTTTGGATTTTCGAGATTATGGCTCTAGAGATCTTAACGTTTCGGGATTTTGACTTTCGAGATTTTAATTTTTGTGATTTTGGATTTTCGGAATATTGGTCTATTCGGGATTTCTACCGATTCGGAACTTTGGATTTTCGGAATATTGACTCAATCAGGATTTTGGCTTTTCGGATTTTGGCTTTTCGGTATTTTGGATTTTCGGGATTTTGGCTCTCGAGATCTTAACGTTTCCGGATTTTAAACCTTTTAGGATTTTGGCTTTCAGGATATTGACTTTCGGGATTTTAATTTTTGGGATTTTGGATTTTCGGAAAATTGTCTATTCGGGATTTCTACCGATTTGGGATTTTGGATTTTTGGAATATTTACTCAATCGGGATTTTGGCTTTTGGATTTTTCGGTTTTCGGCATTTTGGATTTTCGGGGTTTTGGCTTTTCGGGATTTTGGCTCTCATGCTTTTGGCTTTCTAATTCTGAATTTTGTCTTTCAAAGAAAAACCCATTCTGAATTTTGTCTTTCGGGCTCACGGTTTTGGAATTTTTGACCGGCACCGAACACGTCTTTATCTAATAAAAGTAAGATTCTCAGAATTTTTATTTACTACTTCATGTTAATAACGAGCTATTGATTTGGTAATTCAAAAATGGTAAACATCTTAGCTTTTCCGAATTCTCGAAAAATATTACAATTAAGAGTTCGAATTTTCCGTAAGGCTCTGTTTCTTTTAGTTCAAAACAGCATTGTGTAGGAGTTAAACAATTGAATTTCGGTAAAAATAGTTAGCAGATCAATACCGGTTGGAACCAGTTCAGTCTTGTCAAGGGTTTCAAGATCTTTCCAACGGTACTTACGTCCGTAAGGTATTTTTAATATTGATTTTAAAAAATCGTAATAAACTTTAAGGCTTAAAGAACGTTTCCGTGTATGGGCAAAATGTCTACCTAAAAAACCATTAAATAAAACGTATCGAAAATGAAGAACAGAAATTCCTTGTGTTTTCATGATATCTAAAAAACATATAAGTTTTGAAAGGGAAGCGCAACGTTGGAAAAATTAAGATCGTGTTAATTGACCTGAGTCGGCTTATGAGGGATACCCCCGATAGTCGTGATCTGCTCTCGTGACTGAGTGTAGGGATCCTGGACACAGGGATATAATGGGAAATGAAGAAGCGGACTGCCTCGCAAAAGTAGAGGCAAAGACGGCCTTCATTGGTTCCGAACCTGCTATTAAGATTTCCTTACAAATAAGGAAATCAGCGTGAAAAGCAAAGCGTGCCTGGTGGGAGGTAGACTAACAGGTCTAACCGGTCACTGTCTAAACAAACATCTAAGCAGGATGGGTGTCTAATGTAATATAATGTGCAGAGGATGCAATCAAATTGAAGAGACGGTCATTCATTATATGTGTGACTGGCTTAGCTTATATAACATCAGACGGAGCTGCTGGATAAAGCGGTGCTGTCTGATGAAGACCTATCGAGATTAAAGCTGCCCTGTTTAATGGAGTGTGTCCGTAAAACGAGCTGACTTGAACCATTATGTCCTTAACAGGGGTTAATTTAATTGGGGATCCTCAATAGCCCCAAATGGAGGCCTGGGTGCATCGGTTCCGTAACGAATCATCTCCACTTCGAAGATCCTCAGACACTACTTGAAACCCTTTAGGCTATTATTATAAAGGATACTCTTAACAGAATTTTACAATTTAAAGAAATAGAAGGAATACAATAAGTACGCTCTAGAACAGAGGTGTGCAAAAACCGTTGAAACCGAATTAACGTCAAAATAATTTTGTTATAGTAGCGTTTTGACCATTGATGTACATGTTTCATTTGACGTTTATTCGGTTTCGTTTCAACGGTTCTTGCACGCCTCTGCTCTAGAAGTATAGTATTCCTAATAATTCACAGTACAATGGGCTTATTATGAATTAAATCTAATCCTGAACTTTGAGATAACTATCCTCATTATTTCAGAAGGGCAAAAAAGATGAATGCAATGAAGAAGTACTCTAGAGCACATTAAGCATATTCATGTAATCCCACCTCCCTTTACTGATCAAATTTTAATTTTTGCTACCCAAATTAAATTTTTAATTGATTTTGTACTGTGCCATAAGAATGTAGAAGTATAATATTTTTTTTTACAATTTTATCATACACTTTTTAATGTAAAAATATTTGTAGCCATATTTCCAACAGATATTACCCTATTTATATTAGTCTAACACTAGCAGTGAGACACTTTGTTTGAAATGATGAGAGATATTAAGAGATGTGAGGACAATAAAAGATATTTTAAATTGATGCATCCGCACTTATGAGAATGAGAGGCTCTCAAGCAAAATTGTACATTATATACAGTGAGTGTCAATAGTTTGTTGCCTAATGGATGTTTGAAAAATCAAGTGAAAAAAATGATAGAAAAAAATACTTTTCCAAATTTTTCTTTTTGCAGATGAGTTCCGTGTAATCCGTAGATATTATTTATAATTTTCAAAAAAAATAAATAATTTTATTTCATATCAAAAATAATTGTTTTCCAAAAGATGGTCATTTTTGAAAAATCAAAAGTTTGTTGCCTCATTAAAAAAACTAATTCAAAATGGTGAAAACGTGCAACCAACTTTATGTAAACCGGTTACATTTTGAGCTTATGTCATTTGATAGGCAAATGGTAGATTTGTACATTTTTAAGGCTGTCAATGGTAAATATATAGGTGTAAAAGTGATGATAAATAACAAGAAATGATCAGTTTTTTGATAATTCATAATTTAGGTTATAATGGCAAATTACAAAAAGTTGAAAGGTGGGATATTGTCCAGAGATACTGCTGGAAGGAATCGGCGTCGCTTAATTGCCAACTTTTATGGAAATTCATGAAAAGTTATACATAAAATGGTCAAATATTATAGTTATGAGGCACGAGTACATCTGAAAAACGCTACTGGTAGACCCAGGGTTTCGACTCAGAAAGTCGATAACCGCATTCTAGGTATCTCTGATAGTAACCCCATGATGTTTGCTTCAAAAATTCAAAGTCGGCTGGTTACAGAAGGCATACAGGCTCCAAATGTTTCGAAAATCAAACTCAAAATGAAAGAAAATATAAGAATAGGTACTTGGCTCGCAAGATTCCATTGGTAAACAAAACCAATCTGGTTAAAAGGTTGTAAATTCACTTGGAGCATGCTAAAAACGTAAAAATACAACCTCTTACGTAGTTTGGTTTTGCTTACCAATGGAATCTTGCGAGCCAAGTACCTATTCTTATATTTTCTTTCATTTTGAGTTTGATTTTCGAAACATTTGGAGCCTGTATGCCTTCTGTAACCAGCCGACTTTGAATTTTTGAAGCAAACATCATGGGGTTACTATCAGAGATACCTAGAATGCGGTTATCGACTTTCTGAGTCGAAACCCTGGGTCTACCAATAGCGTTTTTCAGATGTACTCGTGCCTCATAACTATAATATTTGACCATTTTATGTATAACTTTTCATGAATTTCCATAAAAGTTGGCAATTAAGCGACGCCGATTCCTTCCAGCAGTATCTCTGAACAATATCCCACCTTTCAACTTTTTGTAATTTGCCATTATAACCTAAATTATGAATTATCAAAAAACTGATCATTTCTTGTTATTTATCATCACTTTTACACCTATATATTTACCATTGACAGCCTTAAAAATGTACAAATCTACCATTTGCCTATCAAATGACATAAGCTCAAAATGTAACCGGTTTACATAAAGTTGGTTGCACGTTTTCACCATTTTGAATTAGTTTTTTTAATGAGGCAACAAACTTTTGATTTTTCAAAAATGACCATCTTTTGGAAAACAATTATTTTTGATATGAAATAAAATTATTTATTTTTTTTGAAAATTATAAATAATATCTACGGATTACACGGAACTCATCTGCAAAAAGAAAAATTTGGAAAAGTATTTTTTTCTATCATTTTTTTCACTTGATTTTTCAAACATCCATTAGGCAACAAACTATTGACACTCACTGTAGCATCATATCATCAAAAGTTATGTATTTGGTGCTGGCAACAGAAGCATTTTCTAATAGATTTTTCACCTTAAAGAAGGTGAAGAGTTTTTGCTCTTCGTACAAGTAATAAGAAAAAAAAATACTTTTCATCATTTGGTTGTATTTTAAAATCAATATTTTCTCACACATTTAACATTAATTTCCCATAGGATTTTTCCAATGGAAAAGATGAAACAGTGAAACGCTCTCATGAATATCTGCGCAATTTTGATAAAGGTGCTAATTGATGGGATGCTAAATTTATTGAGATTTTCTAAGAAATATATAGATTAGAATTTAATGAGTTGTTCAATTTAGAATGTTGTGTAAACTTTTTAATAACTTAGTAACAAATTTAAGTGAGAATGGAGAAAAATGGTATATATGATAATTGAATGTGATAGATCCTTATTCACTTTCGTCCTCAATTCTCGTACTATCTTATCGTTGCTATATAGTGTTCTAACTTTGCAATATAGGGAAGAGTGCATTCTGTATGGCGCAATTGACTGATACAATTTTCCAAATGTAGGACATCACACTGATGAAATTACAAGCAAGGTCGATTTCAATTTTACATTGGCGTGCACATTATATTCACAATGTGTTACTCGGATTGGATGAAAAATTCGATAAAATTGTAGAATATTCTACAAATGGTTCTGATAGCTTTTATTTTTACTATTTCTTTTTCCAAGTTTCACTTAAAAAATGCAAGAGTTCTTAGCTAAAAAAAGTTACAGATAGTTTAAAAAGGGGTTTGTTTTCAAAAGTCTTTTGTTATTTTTCTATTCTGTATGACATAAACATATAAATTTGAAATTTTCTTGCCCTATTATATTTAGGAATTTTTCCATTAACGGTTTCCAATCGCTTTTGAGAGTTGATCCATGGTACTCCTCATTTGTTGTGGAGATAAAACAGGTAAAGACTGGAAAGATACTTAAAAGACATAATCACTTTGGTTTTCACCACAGCTATCCAGTTTGTATCAGTTAAGTCTTGAACTAAAAATTCAATATTTTATCCCACCGATTGGGTGACTCTTCTGACGAAAATTGAATCTGTTTGTAGTGTGTGTTGTATTTTTTCAGTTTGCACCGTGTAAAAATCAGTCAGTTAATGCGTAAAATGAATATTTCTGCATTGAAGTGGTTTTATCAGTGGAATATTTTTCTTATACAGAAAATAAAAATGTCTATGGCTGGATATGAGGAGAAAATGTCAATTTAGATGGTGAATGAGAAAATTATCACTTTTATGGATAAGCTATTGCAATGAGTGTGATAATTTCTTCAGTTCTCAATTATTTCTGCAATTTAGGTTCGGATAAAATCTCAGCCATCCGTTTACAAGATGCTTACATTTCCTTTCTTCGCACTCCAACTACTTCAATTATTGCCTTCGTTAATGCTTTTGGGTCAAAGATACGATAGGATGATTGATTTTATATATTGAACATAATATTTTGAAGAATTTAGGGAAAAGGAGGTTTGGTGCAATATAAAATCATTCGATTTTTTGATATCAAATATTGATATCACATTTAATCAATCCTAAGGGCCAAGCACTCCACACATCGTTCCTAATCTTTAAATCTCCCTAACTAAAAGCTCAATGTGGCCTTCAGATTAAATCTATTCCAGTTTCTCAGTAAGATGGTATTATTGGTTCTTATTTAGTGATTGATGTCCTTTTGGGAATAGAGACCGACGATAGCAGTGAAAGATGGCGTTATGTCCACTAAAATAATAGCCCAGTTCCCGAAGGTCTCAAAAACCTAAATAACAATCAACTTTATTAATTTTTCAAAATCTAATGGATCATTTGCCCTAAACAACAATATCCTAAAAAATCATTCCTAATAAGAAGTTAGAGGACTTAAATCAGATGACAAAGTCTTAGGTCTGAAGCATTTTTTTTTGCGGCCATTAAAAGGTAGCCGGACTTTCCGGTTTCTTTGGGCCCGGTTGCCAAATATTCATTTTCGTAGGGAGCGGCTGGGGATTCTGAGTGTGGAACTTCCATCACGCTGCTCGTTCGCCTTACCCCCTAAGGATTGAGGCTTGGGGTATGTCTGATGACTGCCCCCCATTGACTACACCCGCCTCTAGGGTTTCTTTTTCTGAAGGTCAGAAGAACACACTATAAATACTACAAATAAATAAATAAATAAACATTACAAGATATTTCTTAGATGTTATCACAGATTTTTGTATCACAGACGGTTTACGGATTTCCGCGTATTTTTTGTCCTTTTGTTTAAAACGGGGACGACACACGAATAAGTTAAATAAAACAGTCCATAAAAAGTCGTATAAGTGTCTTAGATTAGATCATGTCTGTATTTGGATGAAATTTGGGGAGTTGGGTGTCATTCGTTCTGATTGCCACAAATTACTTTTCCATGGAAAACATGGGTTGCCGATTATACTATACGCATGATACCGTTTCTTAGACTCGTAGTCAGTCAAAACGAGTTGAAGTGCTAATGGCAATTGGTTAAGACAGGTGGCAAACAGAGTCAGAGCCAGTATCCCCTTAGATTAGGGGTTAGCTCATTCGTATAGACAGCGAAAGGTCTCTAGTTCACCGGATACACTCCCACTTGATCAATCTTCAGAGGAAGCCAGACTCGTTTTACTAGATTTTGACGAAGTAAAGGAGAGCCTTCCTCCTGGTAATGGTCAAAACTGGATAATGTTGAAGTCTATCAAAATTTTGAGAAGCGGCATAGCACGTTTGAGACATTAGACGACGTCCGTTGTCCCTTGCCTAATGTGGAGCAAGGGACTTTATGTCAGCAAGTGCGCTTGCCATTGATGTGGCCCTTTTTTGGGAAAGATTGTTGTTTTTAAATCTCGACACGATTAACAATAACAATTCCTAATAGAAATCCTAGTGGACAAACGTTTATAGTGACTTAGTATCTCAAGGCCTCTACACATTGGGTGCAATTTTCGTCAAAAAATGCATTTTTGGCAAGATTTTGACATTTCCACCTACAGTATTGCAGGCAATTACCATCAAAAGAACAATTTTTGATTAAAATTACTCCCAATGTGTAGAGACCTTCAGGTAACCATCTATAAGTCCATCTTTGTATTGCTAACATCCCCTTAATTGTTTCCCTATTACTATTAGGATTTAGTATTAAAGTCACAAGTTCAAAGAGCCAGCAATGATGGGATGTTTTACCATCGTATATTGTATGGAAGTTTACTTCCTTCTTTACAAATAAATACCATTTTTTACGTTACTTGTCAAGGTTTGTCAATTGAAATAAACCTTAGAAAATTCTCGTGAAACGTGCAAAATTCTAATCAATTCTCCTCACGTTTCAACTGAACATTTCTGAATCGTTGCACAGAAGCTTTTCGAGCAGACAAATTCGTCACATATAGGTTTGCTTACCTTGATCTTCGCAATGCAATAGTTTACAGAAAAATATTGGATCATTATCCAGTTTTTCGATCTTGATTACATTTTTTAACACATTAGCCAGCTAAAAACTTCTACTATATCTAATACTGTACCCTCATTTCAAGTAGGGGAAATAGAGCACCTTTGAACTTGGGTACCTTTGGAAATGAACCTTTTTCTCCTATTTAAAAAAAAAAAATAAGGCTTATTTTAATGTAATTTAGCGTCTGAATAAGTTTGTTAATCTAGATTTTATCACGATAAGGTCCAGTTCCATTTAGCAATGCCTTCTAAATGGAAATTTTGAATGTAATGAGATCTTTATCGCTAAGGCAGATATGAGACTAAGGGATTAGTCTCGTTTCGAAAATTACCGATTTCAAAATAGTGTGAAGTAATACTGAGCCTTGAGAGGTTTAGAGAATAACCTGCCTCTATTCTCTGACTTTAAATCAAAACATCTTCATACATCATTCCTGTTACGAAGTTATTAAAGCAACTGGTAGAAAAGACAAATCCGTTCCGCGACTAAAGTTCCTGCCGTTATTATGAGCCCCTAAGGGCTGATTGGGTTCACAATGTACCTTGTCCCTAGGGTTAGCCTTCTGAGTGGGAGGTGAATGTTGTTAATCTTTAAAAGCTTATTAGTGAACATGCCTTCCGATGGTGACCCTTAAACGGTCTTCAGAAAAGAGGTTTAGCCCAGTTCCCGAAGGTCTCAAAATCCTCAATAGCGTGCTATTGCATTGATTTTTGAGAAACTAATAGGTCCATTTATCTTTAATAATCCAATATTAAATTAAATTTTTCCAAAGGTCGTGATTGATAATAAATTAAAACAGTTACGCCATATGGCTAAGCCTTAGGGCCTCGACAGACCTAAGGATTAGCCATGAAGATGTTTTGATTTAAAGTCAGAGAATAGAGGCAGGTAATTCTCTAAACCTCTCAAGGCTCAGTATTACTTCACACTATTTTGAAATCGGTAATTTTCGAAACGAGACTAATCCCTTAGTCTCATATCTGCCTTAGCGATAAAGATCTCATTACATTCAAAATTTCCATTTAGAAGGCATTGCTAAATGGAACTGGACCTTATCGTGATAAAATCTAGATTAACAAACTTATTCAGACGCTAAATTACATAAAAAAAAATAAGGCTTATTTTAATGTAATTTAGCGTCTGAATAAGTTTGTTAATCTAGATTTTATCACGATAAGGTCCAGTTCCATTTAGCAATGCCTTCTAAATGGAAATTTTGAATGTAATGAGATCTTTATCGCTAAGGCAGATATGAGACTAAGGGATTAGTCTCGTTTCGAAAATTACCGATTTCAAAATAGTGTGAAGTAATACTGAGCCTTGAGAGGTTTAGAGAATAACCTGCCTCTGAGAGACGGCTTAGCGTAATTATATACGAAATAATGGTTGAACCACATTTCCATAATTTTACACTAAGTCGTCTCTCGGCTTAAGTCGTAAGTATGTCTGTGGCATTAGGTCTGAAATCCGTATTAAGCGGTCTTCACTCTAGAGGTTCAGCCGAGTTCCCGAAGGTCTTAAAATATTAAATATCGAGCAATTTTATAGGTTTTTAAGAGCCTGATAGGTAATTTATCTGTGATAATCCAATCCTACGTTAATTTTTTCCAAAAAATCGTAATAAGAAATAAGAGCAGTTAAGCCATATGACTAAGCCTTAGGTCTGAAGCCCGTATAACCTATAAGTAACCAGTGTAACCTTACTGAGCCACCACCACCATTAGGCTCTCGATGTCCGTTCTTCTAAGTCCTCGTTTTTTTTGTTTTTATACTGGTTACCTTAAATCGTAGAAAGGCTTAGACTTTAGCTTTGAAGAGACATTATCCGTCTCCGTTAAAAGTTATTTCTCTTTAAAAAAAAATAAGAAAAAATAATGTTTCCTCGTCCCTTCTCCTGTGTCTGTTACCATTTTAATGATGCTTTTAACCTCTGCCTCTGTTACAAAATGAACTTTTAGATTTCATCGGTCAATGTACCTTTCGGACTAGTCTATACACATCTAATTTGAGCCTCATTAAAGTCCTGAGCTAAATAACTTTATTTAAATCGTTTTCTTTTGACAGTAAACTATATTTTCATACTTTTTATTTCAAAAAATTCCATTCTGGTTTTCCAATACCTCTAATCTATAAAATTTAATACTATTACCATGTATTCGTTTGTCCCTATCTCTGTCTGAATGGTTGTAATCGCAATTCGTCAAACACGCAAAGTTCGATAAGGTGTGACCGAGAAAGATGAGGTTGATTGAAAAAAAAAAGAGAGAAACATAAAAGAGTATTATGGCAATGGATAATGAGGTCCCTGATATCGTATCAGGGAAGTAATTACATCGACTGCAACACTGCGGCAGAATGCTGTCGTCATTCTTTAAAATCACCCGATGACTGATAAATTTTAATAGTCTCTTAATCCTACTCTATTTACGTCATCGATACCATCTTTTCTGGCAGCGTTGGAGACAAAAACGCTTGAGAGATGAAAATAGTTGAATTGACTCAATAAAAGCTATAAATACAACTTTCAAGCCATAATGGTCGGAGCTGAGCATCATCCCTTATTGGTTTGGGGTTTTGTCTGTGGTTGAGGAAATTATATGAGAAATTGTTCATCCTTCTCTTGGAACTATTGCGTAACCGTGCTTAGTTTAAGCCTTCATAAAGTGAAATGTCGTGATAATAAAGTTTTGTCCACATTGTTGAGCTTTAGACTAATACCAATGTGTTGCAATGTGGTGAAGAGGATACCCAACTATAAAAAAAAAACGAAGAAAAAAAAAGCTTGGGAAAAAAGGTCAATAAAAGCTCACACGTGACGCAATGGCATTCGGACTACGCCTCTGGACTATTGTAGGGCTCTCTTTTCTATCCTAGGCCTGTGTGTTGATGATGAGAAATTGTATTTTTCCCAAGTTTCACCGTCATGTTTCTCTCACAACATTGCTTTCTCATCAGCCATATCAGTCTGTCCAATAGAGAGGAAATTATTTTTACCGTCGAGGGCGCGGAAGTTAATCGATTTTCTCCGTCGTTATTCACGGTGGAATGTTGCAAGAACACGACAAAGTTCACCACCCACAAAGCATTTTCTTCTCAACAATATCAGCACTTTCTCATGGGAGGACGGAGGGAGACTTCATGGTTTCACCATATATGTATTATTTGATGAACTCGATGAAAATAAGTGACAGAAACTCTCTTTTCCTCCCTTAAAGTCTCTTAAAATCCCAAAGAAGAAAATTTGTGATAAAAAAATACAGCACAAATACCGAATTTTCCTTCCTTAGGAATCTCTTCAAATGCTCCTTTTTACGTTCTCATATTAGGAAAAAAAGGGAAGATACGGCGAGAGAGAAAAATGTTAAGGAAAGAGGAGAAAAAGTGTGTAATTTGTTGAAAAAAAGAAAAGTAGCAGAAATATCCTTATAGAAAATAATTTGAAATAAAGTGCTTCCAAATTGGGACTTTTTCACTCTGCCATTTATACTAATGTATATGGTAAAGAAGACGAAGGATATGAGGAAGAATGTGTGATAAAATGGATTTGAGCTTTTACCACAACTTTGGATGAAAATAAAAGAACTGACTTTGGGGGTGTGGTTTGAAGCACTTTTCAGTCCCTTGATAAGGGGTTCGTTATTGAGGGAGTAAAGATTTTTAGTATCCTTTGACTTGCAAGGGTTATACCGGTTTTGGTCCTAAGGGTTAGTGATACGGTTTAACTTCTCTAAATTCCAGTAAAGATGTTTTGGAAAATTTTCACTTAGAATTTTGGAACATTAAGAACAAGTGATCTATTTTATTCTGAAAAGGTAAAAGAAAATGGTTGCTGTGTAGGATTTTGAGACTTTCGAGAACTGGGCTAAACCTCTGGTCTAAAGACCACTTTACGGAAGAAATTCCAGTAATCGTATTCGAATTAAAATAGCTAGAATTTCTGAATTAAATATACGAAGTTCGAATACTGATTTCCGTATTTATAAAAAAAGATATATTAAACATTTAAGATATGTGACAGCCAGAATTTCTGGTTCACTAGTCTCATACGGACTCAAGACCTAAGGCTTATACTCAACGCACAATAACATTTGTTTTGTAAACATGTTTTTGATATTTCAATGAGAGTGAATGAGATCTAGATCTAGTCGTTTTGTTCAATCTCATATGCAATTTCGAAAACATGTTTACAAACAAAAGTTATTGTGCGTTGGGCATTAGCCATAAGGCTTAATTTCGGTAATTTATCAGTCAATATTTTTTTTGGGAAATGTTGACCTAAGATGGGATTATTAAAAGCAAATGATTAGATTTAGAAAAACCAATGAAATTCCTTGTTATCAAGGATTTCAAGATCTTCGGTAATTGGGCTAAACCTAAAGGTAAGACCGTTTTAGGCCTTACCTTGTGAAAAGCCAGATTTTTTAAATATAAATTTGAGTTTATAGTGTTAAGTTCGAAAGTATGATCTTTGATATTCCAAATGGGATTTTTTATACAGAAGCTTCGTACCGTTCGTACCACTCGACTTTTCCTTACGTTGCTTAGTGCACTATACTCAAATTCATGAATTTGGGTAGGATAAATGAGATTTACTAGGAACATAAAAAATATATCAAGTATGAAACTTCAGTTAATCCTCTTACGGGTAATACCGCCTCCAGGCGGTCTTCACAAAAATCACATTTAAAGCGACAATAAAGGTTTTATTTATTTTAAAGTGCTATAGTGTTCTCGGTAGTAGTCTTATAAACATCTCTTGAAAGTTTGAACTCATTTTGACTCTCCGTTTTGTTGCTATTCCCAGTTTTGTGTGACAGGTCAGAGAAAAAGCAACAAAAAATATTTATGCAAAAAAACTCATTTCCAATTTCCATAAAAATACCGATTTAAAGTTATCTGGCTAAAATAAGTTTATTTTTTACTGAAAGATATGTCATTCTACTTTGTATATTTTATTTAAAAAATTTTAAAAAATTAAAAATGTGAATTTTAAAAGCAAAAAGAGTCAAAAAATTTTTATATTTTCTCACCTAGCGCCTAAACTAAAAGAGATAATGAAGAATGGTTTTTTCGACTTTATTGGATCATAATTATCTTAGAAAACATTCTTTTAAAACTTTTTTTTCGTATATTAAAGAAAACACCTTTAGAGGGTTAACCAAAGTTTCAAAGTCTTCCCCTGCAAGGATGTGAAAGAAAATAATTTTCAATTTAAATAACTCACCACGAAAACAAGAAACGAAAATTCATCCCCTCATTAGTAACGCTTGTTTTTCTCGTACTGGATGTATAAGGTTAGTCTCATTGGACTTTCCAAAATATTGAACTTAAGATCGAACTTACTTTCTAACAAGGACCTCTGATTTAAATATTTGTGTTTCGTTTTCCTAATATATCCTTATTTTTCATTAAATACACTTTTTTTTGAGAAGAGATAAATAATAATAATAATTTATTATTATAATAATTTATTTGAGTTAAAAAATAACTGGATTTTGTCTTATTTATTTTTAAAATTTCTAAACTGTATTATGAAATTTTCGTATTTACGTAGTAATGCGGAGACATTTTTGTACGGAAAAGTTGTTTTTCTTGGATAGTATAGAAGTATACTTCACTGTTCCTACTATAGGTCTCTTAAATCGAGATTAATGATTTTAGTTTGACTTTCAAAAACTTGTGTTTTTAATATAATGCTTATATTTTCGAAATTCGAATTAACCTTTTAAGGACGAGTAGAACATCGTTGTTCCAAAAACAAAAACATTTTTTTGGCTATAGAAAGTTATTCTGTCCTCTATATAGTTCGAAATATTAGTTTTTATTTTCGGAACACTTGTATCTAATTTATCCTTAAAGAGTTAATAAATTCCAATATGCTTTAGTAAATTGCATTTAAGGCTCAAATCATCGAAATATTTTCAATATTATTTATCGGTTTTTGATCCCTTTAATAATTTTTCTGCAATGTTTTTCAATGTTTGGATATTTCTAAAACCATTCACAAAAGTTTTCGTATTTGATAGTAAAATTTAGTTTTTCCTTTTGGTTTTTTGAAATTTAAGGTAAAAGAATTGTAATCTAGATTTTCAGTTATATTATTTTTTTTATAAATAAGAAGTCCTCTTATTTCTTTTGAACCACCCCTTAAACCCTAGATAGCAGTAGAAAAATTTCTTAATCGTGCTTTATATTCCTTCTATCTCCAATAACATGGTCATATTTTGTCCTATTTCTCACTCGCACACCCTAGCCGGGCCCCAAATTATCGTGTCGATGGAAAATCAATCTTGGGATATTCCTATTTGAGGGGTTCATTTTCAGAAGAATAAGGGTAAAATGGGAGGAGAAAAGGGAGCAGAAGAACTTGTTGCCAAATGAAGGTGGGAATAGGTCTTTAGGAATGTCTGAAATGGTCTAGAATTCTTGGAGTTTTTTTTCTCAATTTACATTATTATATCACCAAAGGCAAAAGTGGATTAACTTGAAGAAATATCGTCTAAAGTTATCAAGCCTTGGCGTATCTTAAAAGTATTTTAATAATTCCGAGTTTGGATTATATACGAATTAATTTAGTGTAATTATCTTAAATTTTAAATAAAATTTGGCGATAAGAACTCTGAATTCTAAAGTGTTAAATTTCTTTTCAAACATTTAAGGTAAAACGAAATTAACTTCAAGCTATAAATTTATCTTTAATTTAAAAGTTGTTCGCAAGAACTTTTCAAAGATTTTAAAATAGAAGTTTTGTTAAATATTTAAGATTACATTTTTTTTATAAAAAGGGGATAGTTTGCAATCTTTAAGCCTTGTTCTACATTTTAATTGCTGCAAGTTGTATCATCCACGTTAGTTGAATAATTTAAACGGAAATGAATATTTCGTCTATTCCACCGTTAATAGCCAAGTCGGATGTCTTCAATTTGTACTGAAATGTTCTTACTTGAACTGAATCATATTTAATGTTGGAGGGTGTATCAAAATGCTTTATGTAGTTCAATTTAATTTTTTCCATTGAGACACAACGTGAGATACAGACTTATTTACAAGGATATTGTGTTACCCTGTCTTTGTCCAACTCTTCAGTATCGTCTTATCCAAGCGCGGGTTAATCAATTTACCAAAACATCTCTTTATGGTTTGCTGGAAATTTTTGGTGGAATCGCAAGAATTAATTAGTGGTTCGTGCTATTATTTCTATTTGTTCATTCACTCTGGCAGGAGATGACGGAAAATTTTGTTCATTAGTCTTTTTTTTTTTAAGTTGTGTGTTGGCATATCAAATGAAGGAAAATGATAAACCCTTTTTAGTGGCTGTCAGCTTCATGTTTCCATGTGATGTTGGCTCTATCTGCTATGTAATTTGATGAGAAAATTGTCAAGATGATGTATAGTTCCTGAATTTGGTGTTGAAATTATTGAGAAATTTATATTGTTTTAAATGGAGTTGTTCCTCGTGACATACTAAATGGACTATGAAGCGGTATAAATGGTGGTTGTAGATGTGGTGAAAAGAAGAAATTTGACCCAAGGACATTGCCCAGAATTCTTCTCATTTGCTTCCATTTGGAGAATTTAACACAGAATGTGCTCAATATTTCATAACAATAGAATAATTGTTTTTTATGGCATCACACTATATGTGTCGCTTTATTAGCAAGGGTGTAATTTTAGCAAATGTATTATCCACACCATCGAGGTGTGATAACATTGTGCAATTGCCCTCTGTTCACATGAAGATCATCATTGATTTTTCCTTGTACATCATTTCTGAGCTTCTTGTTTATCACACTTTTATTTTTCATCCTAACACTCTGATTGAATTAGCGAGAAGTTTTTTTTTCCTTTGCCTCTTACTAGAACAATTTAGTGCCAATGAAAGAATAATTAGAGTGTTTATTTTAGCGAAATTCGATCTGAAGTGCTTAGAGAAACCTTTCTATGTTAGGGATGTGCGGATTCTAAAGATTACCAAATTGTGTACTTTAATTAAAATCAGAAAAGCTGTTTAAGGTTGTATTAAGATCGCATTTTCTCCCGTTTTTTTAATTTGAAGAATTTTCCTGACCCTTAGATTATCCAGAAGGGTAATTTTTCAATAAGGATGCTTCCTTACTAAGTTTAGTTAAGGTTAAGGGCAGAATCACATTGACAGTAAATGCTCACCGTATTTCGTAAATTTACGCATTTTCATTACAATTCTTACGCAAGTTCTCGATCACCATATTACCTTATCTCATACACGGTGGCATTAGGTGAAACTAATATAAGAAAAACGAAGAAATAAAACGAAAATGCGATAAACGGTGAGCAAAAAAACCATGAGAGAAATTAATCGTAGTTTTCTTTGCTCACCGTTTATCGCATTTTCGTTTTATTTATTCAATTTTCTTATATTATTTTCACCTAGTGCCACCGAGTATGAGATAAGGTAATACGGTAATGGAAATTTGCGTAAGAATTGCAATGAAAATGCGTAAATTAACGAAATACGGTGAGACTACGGCGAGCATTTTATTGTTAATGTGATTCTGCCCTAAATGGTTCATTAGATTATCAAAAACCATTAGAATTGGTTTATTCTTTTGGATTTCAAGACCTTGGAGATCTGCATTAACTTTCGTGAGGCTACTGCGAACACTTTATTATCAATGTGATTCTGCCCTAAAGGTCAGATAAAAGTTTTTAATCTGAATAGGAACTTACCAAAGGGGATGTTAAATTAGCAAAATTGTAAATAAACTTAATGGGGATTGATTCAATTTCGTGTCTAAATGAGTCACTTATTTCAAAAATTGATTAGGGTACCTGTATCAAATTTCGACCAGCTTGCAATTTCGGCCACTTCTTTTATTCGTTAAGTTTTCATGAATTTTTAGTTTTTCCATACTTTACTGGAGATTATACTACTAAAAAAATGTCACTTCTACCAGCGAGATAAGGTGGAAAAAAACTTTAGAAGAATTCTAGAAGAGCAAGGAACTATGAGAATTAAGGTGGTCGAAATATTACCCAAAGCTATATCTATACTTTTATTAATTTTAAAATGTATTAAGAATGATTTTAGAGAAAAAAACGATAAACTTTCAACTAAAATCAGTTTATTCTAAACATATTATACATTTCAAACTTAAGTTAACTTTACTTAATTTTGCGTGCAACTTTGTGCGATGAAATCCCTGATTTGATTGCCATAGTTGTGAGTTCGAGTCTTGCCCGTTGCAAAAACAAAAAAAAATAGTGTGAAGGGACATTTTTCATAATACATTTAAACTGAATAAAATTTTTAAGTTGAATTAATTTATAAAACGTCCGAATTGACCCGGTTTCAATAAATTGTTGATAAATAGATAGATATTGAGTGATATAATTAATTTACGGCAGAAATAGTTACGTGAATATGAAATAATTCATCCATGCTTTATTTATCAATTCCATTCGAATGAGTAATATTTATTTATAATTTCTTGTAAAAATTTAATATTCAAAATCAATATCCTCGGAAATCTGTTTTAATGTTTGTTTATTAACATTGTTCTTCAAATCATTTATAAATGGAAATTGCAAATTCAGAAATATTGCGAGATGACTATAAAAGCAATAGGGTAAGTTAAGCTAATTCAAAACCTGCTTCAAATGGAAATTTTTCGCTACTCCAAATAGAAACGTCATTGTTTTCATGATAAATTCAATACTAAATTATTAAATTTTTATATTTTCTATACCAAAGTTTCATTATTTAGTTAATTTTGCTCCAAATAAAGCGAAAATCCAGTCATATTCACAAATTTTAATTTGTTAATTTCTGAGAAAAATTAAAAGTGTACCTATTCACCATCGAATTTTTCATCGATCGACAATGTTTTCAAATGAAAAACACAATGAGGTGACTGTTGTTTATTCATTTTGTTTAATATTTATGTAGTATTTCTGGTTAATTTTAGTTAAATTAAGTGCTAATCTTTATTGTTAACGGTACGTGAAGTTTTCAAATGAAATAATTACCTATTTCGTGAACAAAAAGGGTTTCTCTAAAGTGTCTGCAAATGCTTCAATAGGAAATAGCGGAAATATGATTTTTTTGGAAAGATTTTCTTATTGTTTTAGTTGGGAAAGGAGAAAAGACCGGAAATAAGAACAAATTCTGAACTCAAGAGCAACCCAAGAAGGTTTTGGAAGCCTTTCGTCGCGGTTTCACTTATACACTGTTTGTCTCCAATTAGAAAATTTCCTTTGTCTCCATTTAGATTAATATGTTACCAATAAAAGCATTTTACGCTCGCGTATTTTTCTTGTATTTAAGAAGATTTCAAATTATATCTAAAGGTGTCTACACATTGAGCACAATTTTCGTCAAAAAATGCTTTTTTGAAGGAAATTGGCTGCAGCGCTGTAGGCAGAAACGTCAAAATTCTGTCAAAAATGCAATTTTTGATAAAAATTGCTCCCAATGTGTAGAGACCTTAAAGAATTTTCACTATTCTAGAAGAGTCAAGGAGCAAATTTATGTAATTCTCTTCAGAAAAATATATAAACTTAATGTGTTGAATCTTGTGTCAAAGTTAAAGCGTCTGGAAATGGTTTTGAATTAGGACATTTACCCTACTACTGGTTCTAATTTAAGAATAATTTGTAGTATAATTTGTAAATATTATAAATTATTAAGCTTCGGCATAGAATTATTTAATGCTTTGGGTTTCTTTTTTATTTTAATTTGATGCATTAGATCTTTTTTCGAACTTCAATAATTTTATAATAATTGTCTGAATATTCTTAATAATAATTTTCATTATAACTGAATTTAGTTGATTAATACAGTGTTAAGCACACATAATTGCAAGAAGTCATAAATTTTCGAATACACTTAAGAAAAAAAATAAACACCTTGTGCTTAAGTTTATTGTAGTAATTGGCTACAAAATTTTGTGATAAAAAGAAAATGAATCACAGTTAAAAGTGTTCAAGATTTACAGCATTTCTCGAAGAATGGTTGATACGATAACAATATATACTTCTGTCGATTTTCCCAAAGCTATTTATAAATGATTCATCCGGTTTTATTTGAAGAAAAATATTTCACCACAAATTGTAAATTGACTGTCCATAGCATCATTTATTTGAATTCCATTTCTTCTAATATTTATATATAGGAATTAAATGATTAATCTAATATAATTTTTTCATGTTTAAATAAGTATACCGGGTAAGAAAAAAATAGTTATTTACTTTTCATAAGATAATTCAAAAATGGTTTCTCATATTGTGGATGGATTTTTTTTATTCAGTGTCTTGCTTATTTCTCAAATATTTGTTTACTTGTTTATTTTTGCGTTACATTTGAGATAGACAGTCTCTCTCTTCTACTGATGGTGAAAATTTTTCTTCCTGCTTTTTTTTTTGGCTTTTTCACAGTTACTGTAAATTATTTGGTACTATATAGAAAAGTCTATTGAAAATGGGATGATCCGTGTCTATTTGGTGTTATTACATATATGTATGAACTTTGTTTAAAGTCTCAAATACACTTGGTGGTACCACATCTGAAATATGAAAGGAAAAAAAATGAGCGAAATACCAAACTATAAAGCGTTTTATAAATACTTCCTGTGTACACTAAAAGTTGTGGCAAGTGCTTTTTCATCTGGTCCAAGAAAAGCCAAAATATCGATTATTATTGGTGGTGAAGAGAGGATCTCTGTAGGTGATTCAAAATGATCACTAATTTTTTTTTCTGCCAGGCGATAAAGTGCGAACATAGTCTATTTCAACCTTAGTAACTCAGGCATGGGTTTATGTGGGAAAATGAAGAATTAGAGTTTGTTTTGAGATCACACTGACGACACGATCGACAACGTCAGAATTGTGAAATTTGCGTAAATGACGTGCTTCCGAAATACGAATAACCATATGATCTCAACAGAAGACGTCTAGTTTAGTTATAGGCCATCAGTCTTTTCTCAGTAAATCATATCAAAATGTGCTAAAAATTGCTGAAAGATTTTCTCAAGTGGCCTAAATATGTGTGTTGCCGTGTAGATTTGTGACTTGTACCATGTGGGAAAAAGAGATGAAAATTGTGGTTATGGGAGTATATAGAGGAGGGGTGTTAGAGTTAATGAATAAATTACCATGTTATGAGTCTGGATCTGACGTCAGAACAAATTGATAATTTCATTTTTTCGCGTCTCCATCGGATAGAGATTGTAATAAAAATAAACTTACACCATGAGAATAAAAAAAAGAAATGAGAGAGAATTGAGAGTAAGAGACAGGCTGAAATTCTTGACAGATTCTGTTTTTTCTTATTATTATTTTGCTTTCATCTAAAATCAACATCTTCACAGCATGATGCATAATCACGTGGAAAATATAATTTCTTGTGGTGTTATTGGGAAAATGTCAACTTTCAATCGATGATGATAAATTGTGAATCAGTGGGAAAAGCTGTCTTGAAAAACATCTCTTCTCATTCTCCCATGATAGATTGATGTTTGGTTTTAATAACCCTCCATAAGATGATCATTTACCCATAAAATTCTTTTTTTTGTGTATACAATGACCATGATCTAAAATTATAAAATTTTCATCACAAATCAGTCATTGGATGAAAGACTAGGGATTAGGTACGGGAAATTGTGGATTATGAACACTATCACTTCTACAATCCGTAAAATGCATTTGGTTTTCATTCATTTGGGGCTAGAATAAATTCTCGCATGATTATCGTTTAAAATTCTGAATTTGACAAATTGCTTTTGCAATTTTCACAATTGGTACAAACACTTAGTAAATACCGAACATAATAAAATTAATCGTTTAATATAAGGCGTGTATTGCAATTTTCACAGATTTCTATTCAAGGTTGAACATGCTGAATTTAATGTGTAATGGTTAGGTTGTTTTACTGCTTGAACTTATATTTAGTGGTTTACGAGAAGAGTATGACCACAACAAGAGTATGTTACGGCATCCAAAATTGAGATTAGGGTGATCGAATCAAAATAATTAGGAAGACTCTTGTTTTTGATTTTTACGATCTCTATATTGTAAGAAACTTTCGTCAAATTGTAACAGTGGTATGATTTACATTCACACGTACAAGCTATTTGCTTCAAAATGCTTCATTTTGACGAAAATGACTTATAATGCATAGAAGTAATTAAATTGCAAATGTGTTTTCACGCCAAAGGTAACAAAAAGTCAATGACAGTGACAACCTTTTTCTCCGCATGAGGGCACTGTTATCTCCCACAAAGGGCGCTGGCAACTGTTCTTAATTTATAAATCCTCAGTTTTATGGGCTATTTCCATTGAGAAAATTTTCAGATTTTTGTAATTCCCAATTCACATGAAAGCTCGCGAAAGAGCCCAGCTTTGAATACGAACATCTCGTTGACATATTTGATTTTTTTGATTTAGCTTTGGAGGAAAAATGCATAAAAACAACCGAAACCTTCATGAAATCACTATTAAAGGATATCTTTAATCGTTTGGTACGTTTGGTACGAAAATTGAAGCAGGGAAAGATAATGAGGGATAATTAAATCGATTACCACTTTAAAACAGCAACGTTACTGTTTTCCGACGCACTTCTCACACGTTGCCCGTCTTTCCCGTAAATCAGTATTCTGGGCATACCGTATCCGCAATAAAGGGACATTTTCTCACTGCACGCACTATTTTCACCATCAAAGAACCGAAATTTAGTTGAAGTTCATCTAAAAACACCTTCATTGTGAAATGAAAACAAGTTTTTTTTATTGAAATTCACTCAGCTGACACCTCATTGGCATGCAAGTATCAGAAAAAAACTCAATGAATTTCGCTGTTCCCCATAGGAACAGTGTGGAAAACTGTTCACAATTTTTAATTTTAAACTTTTATAAGAAAAAGTTCAACCAAATTGAATGTTTTCTCATAAAAGCACCCTTTAATTTCATATGGAGTTGAAAATTTTCTAACAAATTTCTTGAGAAATTTTTCAATGGAAATGGCCCATTAATCAAAACTTTTGATTAAGTTAAGCCTTTAAAGGCTTACATTGGGAGCAATTTTCGTCAAAAATTGTTTTTTTTTGAAGGAAATTGTCTGCACTGCTGTATGTGGAAACGTCAAAATTCTGTCAAAAATGGAATTTTTGACGAAAATGGCTCTCAATGTGTAGAGGTCTTAAGGATTCTATAGATGTATACACTGTGCGCAATTTTCATCAAAAGTTGCTTTTTTGAACGAAATAGTCTGCATTGTTGCAGGTAAACATGTCAAAATCTGACAAAAATGCAATTTTTGACGAAAAGTCGTCCCTAGAGACCTTTAAGGCCTCTACACATTGGAAGCAATTTTCGTTAAAAATAGCTTTCTTGAAGAAAATTGTCTGTACTGCTGTAGGTAGAAACGTCAAAATTATGTCAAAAATGCATTTTTTTGACGAAAATTGCTGCCAATGTGTAGAGGCCTTTAAGGACGAAAGGGTCATAAATTGGGCTTCAGAAAAATTACTTTTTCTGACTTCTTAAACCGTGTACATGTTAGGAGCAATTAAAAAAATGCTTTTTAAAAGAAAATTTCCCATAATTGTAGGCAGAAACGTAATTTTTTTTATGGCCTCTACACATTGGGAGCAGTTTTTGTCAAAAATTGCTTTTTTGAAGGAAATTCCCTGCAGCGTTGTAGGAGGAAACCTCAAATTTCTGTCAAAAACATAATTTTTGACGAAAATTGCTCCCAATGTGCAGACGCCTTTAAAGAGGAATTTTTGACGAAAATTGCTTCTAGTGTGTAGATACCATTAAAGAGCAATTTTTTGACGAAAATTGCTTCTATTGTGTAGACGCCATTGGAGCAAAACATAACTTTATACTAGGTCCTCAGCTTGAAATCTTCCGCTTTTTGATTTAAAAACTTGAAAAATTTCAAGAAATCCAAAAATTATTTATTCAAAATATCGGTCCCTGTTAGCTTTTTGCTGTCTTCAAAGGCCTCAACACAATCAATGGGAGAAATTTTCATCAAACACTGCTTTTTTCTAAGGAAATCGTGTGCACTTCTGTAGATGGAAAACTCAAAATTCTGTCAAAAGTTCAATTCTTGACGAAAACTGTTCCCAATGTGTACCGGCAGAAAAATGGAAAATTCTTAAACAGAAACACCCAGGAATTTAATTTCAAATCCCATCCAATTAATGCCAATGCCATAATTCTAAGTCCTTGATCATTTAGTTTCAGTTGCAATTTGCAAATCTAGACATTATTCATTAAGTTCCCTATCTCTTAACTTGAAAGAGCTAGGGATTCTAGCCCATTTCTTTCGCTCAAAGCTTCTAAACTTAAACGCCTCGGGGATTCACGTCCAATTTAAGTTCCCAGGATCTTATATATTCTTAAATTTAGAGTCAAAATTTTTCTGTGTGTAAAACCCATAAGGCAATACCATGGATACCCCGAAGATAAAATAGATATTCTTGGATCAAAACCACTTCTGCGCCCAATTCTTCATTTATTTGAAATTGTGCAATCGATCGGAATAAGTGATTAAAGCGCCATGTCTGCAGAATACAACGAGGGTGGTAGCGCATCCCAAAACCAGATTTTGATGTTGACCTAGAACATAGAAGTAATCGTGTTACAACATCACTCGCTCGTGTTGTTTCTCTTATTTTGACGGTTTTTCGAGCAGTGCATGATCCAAATCGATGAACAGTTGTTTTTAACAATTTCTATTGACAGTTCAGCTAAATTTTAGCAATTTTAGAAGTAATAAATATTGCCTTCTTGAAGATATTTGGCAGTTTTTCTGATTTTGAAACTTTATAAGGTGCAACCTACAACGTTCTAGGTATATGATACTCGAACAATAGCACTTTTTAATTGCTTGTTCTACTTCGATGCTAGAAAATCCTTCTTTCATACCGCAAAGACAATATTTCGGAAGTCGTTTCTTAATTTTTTAATTGTGTTTTAGTCAACTTATGCGGCACCCATTTTTCTTTATTTTAGTTTAATCAATATGGCATGCCAACGCCCGAAGATATTTTACCGAATCACGTTTAATGCCCTCGAAAGCTAATTTTACAATTTTCATCCAGAAACGCTAACAGATCGGCGGTATTAATTGTTTTTGGTCTTTTGGTTCTCTACGTCGAAATGACAATTTTTGAATCATTTAATCAATTTTCTCGAGGTAATTCTTCTGAAAATTTTTAGGGATAGAGTAAAGTGGTACAAGTTGAACAGGGCTTTTTTCTTGATAAATTTAGTACTTTATCTTTATTTGTATTTTTTTAATGCTTTGGATTTAATATAATTTGGGTCCTTGTGCTTAAAAAAATTGAGTACTGTATTTATCAAGAAAAAATCTCTGTCCAACTTGTACCGGCGAATTGTCCAACTTGTAACACTATGTCCAACTTATATCACTTTACCCTATTAGATATTTATCCATTTAAGCAGTAAAGAACATAGATAATGTATTGAACTTGTAATTAGGAGAACCCCCTTAAGTAGCAAATGAAATCTTTGTTTATTATCTAATTATTTTAGTATGCATTTAAGGATTTATATATATATTTTTTTAATGTTTCTAATGATGAATATCCTAATTCAAACTCATAGTTTATTGCATATATATCTCTCCAAATTGTCAAATATATCACTTCTTTTCTATCTCTGATAAATTGTATACAAAAAATTTCAGCATATTGGAAATGTCACATAAGTTTCTGAAGATATTTTCAATTGAATTTCCAAGTTATTCTTGCACAAATTAAATTTTATTGTATAGAATAAGAACGCATCTGTGTTTTAGAGTTCCAGATCCAATTTAATCGTTCTGCATTACGTTGAGTTGGATATAATAAAAGATTAAAGTTTTGTTTTAAAATATATTGCGGAGCCGTATTTATTCAGAAACATAGGAAAAATTTAGTCATTGTAGAGTTTGGGACCGTGAAAAGCATGGGTATTAATTTTGTTTTGACTTTTTTTTTCGAGAATCGTGAGTTGAAGCACTATAAAATGGTATAATCTGTATAACCGCATGGTTGTATATGAATATACATAGATACTGAAGAGGCTTCAATTGATAACAATAGAAATGCAAATTTTTCGTTATTCTTAATGGAAATATACAAACCATACCATTAAATGTTATAATGGTTTGGTAAACCAATAAACTTTATTTTACTGCATATCCGATTGATGTGATTATCTGGGAAATGATTGTCGCATTGAGATAGTCTGAAACTTAAATTGAATCAATAAATTCAGTTATTTCAGGTGGAAAATTTCTAGTAAAATCTAGAAAAATTCCATTTAGATGTCCAATGCATCGGTCTTTTCTTGTTTGTCAGCGATAATAGAGCAAAAAAAGGTGTATTATTATCTTGTTTTTACTGGAATTTGCGCAAAAGATCAGTTATCATTTACTGAGGGTAATTTGATGGATGTTTCTTATGTATGTGATATAATTGAAAAGGTCTGAGCAATAATTGTTAAGTTACTATCTAGGCGGTGTTATATGTACAAGAAACATCAAGAGTGATATTAGGTTAAATTGCAACTAAGCACGTGGTATTACTTGGGTTGTGAGTCAATAGGGGAGAACATTAGAACTTTTATTGCCAATCTACCTCTATTGGGCTAATAAAGTCCATGAGTTTTAAATTCGCAGAGCGTTCGTATTTTACTTGCAAAGGGTTAGTTACTAAGGTTTGGTTATTGTTTATAAATTGTAAGGATCTGGTTAATTAATTAAACATCCGAAAATCACAACGAACTTAAGGTTATCTCTTAGGTTTACAAAATCAGATCAGTAAAACCTTTGAGTTTCAATCACCTGAAGTTGGCTACAGTTCTCTTATCAGGAAATTGAAGGTTACATACTAAGGCTAGGTTGTAATCCATACTTGTAGGATTCAGACAATTATGTAAATAATCTTCGAAACTATGTTTAGATTAAATTTTGTGTTAGTGGATGCTATAAGTTTCAATCATCTGAAGTTGGCTACAATTGTCTTGTCGAAATTGAAAACGTTTAGTTGAAATTTTCAATTGCTTTTCCGTCACCATGTATGATTAATATAGATAGAGCACTAAAAGGTAACAAACATAAAATATATGACATGTATACAATTGCTTGTAAGGCAAGAAGTCGTAAAGTCTCAATTTTGGTGATACAGTACTTGCTTGTTTTCTCTGTCTCCAACTGAGTTTGTCTTCTTTTTTTTTCGAGTCGGAAATTTCCAATGATTTCTTCAGCATCTCCGACTATACTTTGGCCATCAAGTGTAAATATGAACAAATTTCATTATAATTCATAAGCAGTGAATTCGATGAAGTGAATTCACTAAAGGTTTTTATCACTCCCAAATGTCTGTCGCAAAAACGCCCATTGTATGTTCTCAACAGTTGATCTTCTTTAAGACATTGGGACAATATTTGCCAATGCGGATGTATGAGAGTGAAAAATCTCCATTTGATCGTATATATGAGATGCCCGGAAAGAGCCAATTGTTGTGCGTTTAAAGTCCACTTGAGTGAATCGGTACGAATATCACTGTAAAAATTGATTATATTGTGCTTTTAAACTTCTCAAGCTACAGATAAAATGTTAGGGACTTCTTTTTTTCTCTCGCTTAGTTTTGGATCTGCATGAGGAAATTAATTCCAAAGACAGGTTATCCGATTTAATATCTAATCACATTTGGCTTTTTACATGAGTCACATGCTACGAAAAGGTCTCTTTTGTAGCACGTTTCTTGGCTTCTCCAGGTTCTTTTATTTTTTTTAAAAGAACTGAAAAATTTCCCTGGCAAATTGTATCCAGTTTACTGAATAATTTATGCATTTCGACACTGGTTTCGTTTGCTTTCTGGCGCAAAATGAAATGGTGGGATGTTCATTCTGTTTATTAGTGTTTATATAAAATTCACATGCACTGTTTTACGATGTTTCCCGGTTTTTTTTTTTGTTAAACCACTCATTGAAGTACGAAACAACACAAGAGAGAATCTTCACCGTGTGCGAACTCGAACTCTAAAGTGAGAGTATCAGAATATTAGTCTATTGATTTTAGACTAATTCTATATTACAAACCCAATAATGTAGGGTCATATTTTTGCATAATTACGCGTTGCCTTTCCCTCCTAACAGTTGGCAAATGGTTTTAGAGACTAAACGATGAGAGATAGCGATTTAGGTTCCCTTTTTAAACATTAGAAGTTGTACATAATGGATTATTGGTCATTACGTTACGTATTTACAATTGAATTTTGAAATTTTGGAATATATTCAAAATTAACGACAAAGCTACATTACGGTCATGGCTGTAATGGATTTTAGATCCTAGACGGTAGAAGACAGCGACTTGAAGTTGTTAGAGGTCCCTCCGTAAGTCAATCTTTGGATGTGAAACTTGGTCTGTATATATCTACCTTTTGTGTCCTCTTCAAAAAATTGTTTTACGCAACTTCGAAAATGGTTTCAATGAACCTTCCAAGGAAATAGTCAAACTTTTGTAGGGAGATAACTTCTCAAGTGATTTAGAAACTCAATATCAGAAGCAAACCATACAACTGTTCGAAACTTCCGGTTGCATGTGTTTCGGCAACCTTTAAATATAATAGAAAACTAGGGCAGAAACAGTAAAGAAAGTCGAGCTTAATCGTTCGACTAAATTACCGGTTTCCAAAGCGGTGTTCATACTTATTCTCATTTATGGTTATGATGAGGTTTGAGTAATGACGGGAAGTGTGCGATCAAGAGTACGAGTTTCAGAGATAAGGACCTTAGGACGGTTCAGGGAAACACTCAAGATCGAATGTAAATGTAGTCGTTCGTTAGGAGCTAAAGATTGAGAAGCTACTTCTCCGTGGTGGGAGGTCGCAACTACGATTATTATTATTAATCGTGTCGGAATACTTGTTACAATGTAATCATGTTATATTGCTACTGTTGTATCCCGTATTGGAAGAATCCGCTAAGTCCATGTGTAGACCGCCCAGGAGCGCCTTCCCCGTGATGTGGATGCTTCTTCTATGCTCCCGGAGTTTTTTGGGCAGAGGCGGTGCATTTTTATTACGTTATATCACAGTGAAAATGCCTTTTCTAAACATTCAGATCTTTAAACCGGGCGGTACTCGAACTCACAACTGTGAGAGTCGAGCCAGAGATCTCATCCGCTCAAGAACCAACGGTCTTGCCTATTGCGCCACTGAGACCCCGATCATGTGCGGTCATGTTCCGCGCAGGTTCTTCAGAAAAGCTATGTAAGCCCATTATAGATGAACCCGACCTCGGGTCAGACCTAGGGCAAGGTGGCTGGATCAGATTAAGAATCTTGCCCATGAACGTTTTTAGATTCGACTTCAACTTCAAGTTGTCGAAGAATCGACGACATAGGTTCCTAACCTCGATATCCGAAGCCCATGATCCTGATAGGGACAAGACTAGGAGATCGGTTAAAGTTTTCTTCACTATATCACTGAGTCAGTTGATCTATTTGCAATTCCCCATTTAGCTTCTTCGGCCCATCTATTTTAAACCTTGAACTACAGACCAATCCTTCGTCTTTGTTCTTCTTTGAATAGTCAACAGATCTTCCAGTAGGATTGTTTGGTTTGAACTACTTCCCAAATGTGTTTCGTTTCTGACTTTCTAACAAGTAATAGACATTGATGACGTTTGCTTCAGTTGCTTATACGGGATTCAGACCTAAGACTTAGCCACATGGCTTAACTGCTCTAATTTTTTATAAATCACGATTTTTTTGGAAAAAAAAAATTTAGGATAGAATTTTATTAAAGATAAGAGATATAGATTCTCAAAAAGCAATAAAATTGCTCGCTATTTAGGATTTTGAGGCCTTTGGGAACTGGGTTAAACTTCTAGTCTAAAGACCACCTTAAGGAATGTCGTAAACTACTGCTACGGATGGCGAAATTTCTAACCAAACTGTTTAGTTTCTCATCGTTAATCAATGTACTAAGTACCGGGAACTGAGAACCGTGTTTGGAAAAAAGCTTATTTTCTTTTTTTCATGCTATTTGCATTAAAAGTTGATTTATAGTGCTAACCCAGGTCTTCTGTGTCTTGGGAAATTATTCTAAACATTTTCCTCCACATAATTTCATCCCTTTCACGATTTTGAACATTCGGGATTTTGGCTTTCGGGATTTTGGCCTTTTCGGGATTTTGGCGTTCGGGATTTTGGCTGCCACCGGCTAACCCTATAAATCAAATATACCAGGGTTCGAATCCTCTTTAGATTTAGAAGTAAAACTAGTTCCTCTAATGCAATGCCGTACTGCAGTATAGTTATTTTCGTAGTAATGCTGGAGTATCAGTAGCTAAATGAATAAGACGGTAATGGAAATGATATTACCCGTATTACCCCAACTGTTGTCTTGTACTAAAAATTAAAACTATCGAAATACATTGGGACCTCGATAGAGTCAACCCCCGATAGAGTCAACCCCCGATAGAGTCAATCTCCAATAGAGCCAACAGCTATTTTTTTTACTCTACGGACTCCGATAGAGTCAACTTGGGCCCGAATTGACTCCGATAGAGTCAACTTTTTCATTATTATTGAACTAATAATATTGTATGACTTTTTGGAAATCAAAATCAGTAGATGTAGTTCGGTCAGTTTTGATTGATGAGAAATAAAACACGGGTTTTGACCTGGTTAGGATTTATTCCTAATTTTTTTCGGATTCCGATAGAGTCACCGAATCCAATGGAATCAACAGGCCTGGAAACAATTAGTTGACTCTATCGAGGTCCCACTGTAATTCAAAACACTACAGAACTTTAGCGTTAAAGTTTGTTGAATTCTTTGATATTATACGTCAGTGGGGACATATTTCCAAGTTTATTATGCTATACTATTCTATACTGCTATATACTAGGGAGTTTGATAGAAGCACGTTCCCTTTCGATGGAATGGTAAATGTTTCCAATACGAAAAAAAAAATTGAATGGACGGAACTCTTTGACCAACTTTTTCCTTTCTGGACTATTTGCAAAGTCCAATAGGATGCAATGAATCTGTAAACATGTGAAAGTGCAAAAGGTTTCGCACCAGTACTCAACTTCGTGAGGTCAATGCAATGTTTCATATTAAGTTGAGTATTCTGCAAAGTCTTCTATATTTTGACATCCCTTTTGTCTATACAACACAACACAAAAATATATTCGAGTTGGTGTGAAGTATGAGATAAAACGGAAACGGAAGGACTCTCCACACTCTATGTGGTGTATTTAAAACAAAATTAATTTGTCTCCATCCAACTGCATTTTAGTCTTTTCTGCTCCGATTTTCAAATCATTTTACTCCATGGCTGGTGTCTATTGATTTTTGCTGAATGAACTCGGGCATTATATAATCGTGTTTTCAAGAGTTGGTACTTACAACAAAAACGTCGATTTGTATCAAGTGTATGTGAATGTGTGCAATGAATTTTTTTTTCAATGCGGATCATGTGGCTCAATAGAGTGTGTTGAGAAAATTTTGGCCTTGTCTATTTCCAATGCCAATTAATTAATTATTTGCAATAAGCGCTTTTATGTTAGTTTGGAACTTTACATGACATTTTGGACTTGGGTATTAGGAGCCCTATAGGGGCTTAGGCAGTTGATGGGTTTCCACATATGGGGTTGTGCAATATTGGGTTTTTTCGTGTGTGTGTGTGTTTCTTTTTCGTACCAACAAGTTGAATTTTCTTTTGATATATGGGAAAAATTTTTATTAAGGGTTTTTTTTCTTGCCAAGGGTGAATCTTACTTCTTCCCTTTGGGGTTGGTAGGTTTTTGTCAGAGTGACGACGCCAATGGATTCGCGCCGTGACGCAGTGTGACGTCATTTCAGGCGCAGAACAGCCGTTCAATATGCTTCAGTTGGGTTTTCTCTGTCTCTCATGCCAAAAAGCTCAGTTGATGAGGAGGAAAGCTCTACCCCCCCACTTGGGGTATGTATAGTTTGAAATTGGATTTGTATGTATGGGTTTTTTTTGCAAGATAGCAAGATAGAGAAGATGTTGAGGCATGATGGTGGCGCTCATGAGAGGTGTTCTTAGGGTCATTTTCTGTGATATCCGAATAAGATGGGATGACAGTATTTTCAGGCGCCCACACTTTCCTGTCCCAGAAACCTGAAGTAATTTGGCAGGTTTTTATTTATCCCTGTAACTTCTTATCTGTTAAGCCATCCCAGAATGTTGGTGAGAGAGAGGAAGTTGAGACTATTTAGCACTATGCTTTAGTTTTTTTTTTTTTTTATTTGCCTTCGCGTGCGAGATCCAACAAGTACCAATACTAATGCCAAGAAGTTGATACCGATTGAGTCACGAATGGAGGTTTTTTTTTTTTGGGTGAATATGTGTAGTGGCACGAATACAGATGAATATGATGAGATTGTGCTCCCCAATGTGGGGTTTGCTGGTGTCAGAGTGGAAAAATCGAAGTCAGTCGAGCGCCGATCCTTCAACGTTAAAGTCGCGCGCCGTTCTTGTACCCAGTTCAGTTCGGTTCATCTCTCCCGAAGGTGGTAGAGAGGAATAAGGTTGAGCTTTGCTGGATATTGGAGGTGGAGAGAAGGAAGGGTCGTCCTAAGTCCTTCGGAGATATATAAGTTGAAGTTGAAATCGTAGGGTTTGAGAATTTGTGCAAAGAAACGGGGATATTAGGGTGGTGTATATTCAGGATTTTTTGATCAGTCCTTAAAAAATATCTATTGGGGGTTTCCATAGTGTTTTCCGAAGGTTCTCTTGGCGGGAACTCAATACCGCCCTCCCATTAAGTTCATCGAGTGACAACGGTAACCTGTACCCAAGTGTCGGGGGCACTACATTGAAGAAATTCTAGTGAATTATTATTTTTGTTGTTGAAAATTCTCTAATATGAGATTATAGTGCGAGATTGAGAAAGAAAAAATTGTGTAACAGTTGGTGAAGAGTTTTTCATCATCCTTGGTAAATTTTTTCATTGAAGAAAATCCAGGAGGAATAAAGTGCGTTAAGTGATTTGGCCAGAGAGAAGATATCCTGTGCTTTAGTGGGTGAGAAGAAGCCTAGAAGGATCATTTTGAATATATAAAGAGGACATTCTACCCTCAAATTCCCTGTTCGATTGCTACGTAGAAAGAGGACCCAGTAAATCCTACAAATGTACGTCCTAAGATTATCCCTGTTTGCTGTGAATTGATTAATATTGCTTGCAATTTCTTGTTCGTTTTCACCTTCTTGTGTTATATTTGTATTTTTTTTATTTAATTTATTCAATTAAGACGAAAGAGTTTTGTTGCGAGCGAGTGTGACGGGAAAGCAAGAGAGAGAGTCTGTTGGTTAGGATTCTAGCCTCGATATTTTAAGCTACTATAGGACAAATTAGAATTTATTTTTGGATTTTACAATAATATATTGTTGCGCAACCCCATTTTCGAGGCGCACACGGACATGTCAGACAAGGTAGGTCTCTTCCAATCCAAGTGTTTCTAATAATATGATTTTTTGCATTATTTTTTGTTGTTCATCAAGTCTTTTAGAATATTAAAAAAAAAATGGAGAAAAATGTCTTATTTGAAAGAATTGATGGTATAATTTTAAGCATGTTACACATACACTGACAAAAACATTTAAAAAAAATACTTCTGCTTTGCGTTTTGTACGAATGGGTGCTTCAACCTCCGAATTTTTTTTGCAGAGATTTCTGCAAAAGATTAAAAAAATATAAATGGGATTATTTTTTTGGGGTAACATTGAAAGCAATTTTTAGGATTATTCCAAATATGTTTTTTTTTACGAATAAATTTCTAAGGAGATTATTAATAGTTGAACTCTGTAGCCGTCGCGTGTGCTATAAATTTTCAGGAATGTTAAAATTTCAAATTAGCGACCGATTTTTCAATGTGTCTCATTACGTCATGAGGCACTATGACGATTTTCCTGTGCATGGCAATTGATGGGTAAACATTGAATTGTGCTAAATACCTGCTAAGGTTGAAATTTTCAATCAACTGTGATATGGTTTTTCGCGGAAATAACTTTAGGTTGAAGATTTTTGTAAAAAAAAAGAAGACAGATTAGAAGAGACAAAAGAAAAAGCTACGTGAAAAGCTCGACTTTTTCCCAAGGAGAAATATATATCGATTGATTTTCTCTCCTTTTTAAGAGAGGCTGAAATGCAAAAGGGAGAAACAGAGAGAGAGAGAGTCCTCTCATCCTTAATAATCTCTTAAGAACTTTCATGGCGAAATAGTGTGTGAAAATGTGGGATAACATACATGATAAAATTATATATTGATTTTCTATTTCCTTGTTCGTTTTCCTCTTTTGAAAATATTATGATCATCATGATGGGTAATTTTATTTGACTTTTTTCTCAAGTCTTCTTCCCCCTATAGCCATGCTCCAAGAAGATGAAGAGACTAATGTCAATCTTTAAGGATAGTTTATTGTGTTAAATTTACTTAATGCTGTGTCCAATGAAATGCTTGCGCGAATCTTTAATATTGATGAGGATAAAAACCTCCATGCAACAAAATTGTGTTCAGTGGATAAAAGGTTGTTTATTTGTTTTGTATAAATATTAGTCTTGAAGAAAAGAAATGAGTTGGAAAGGAAGGTAGAATGGAAATTCCCCAATGCGGTCTTTTATAAGATCTCAAAAAAAAAAAAAGTTGTGTATATCATTTGACTGTCTCTCTCGTATATTCAAATTGCACGAAGAAAATTAATATGAAAATCATTTTAATCTGTCATTCTCCTCAATTTACTCTTTCACTGTTGCTATATACATAACAACAGTAAAAAAAAGATCAAATACCCAAAAAGATAAATTTATTCTGATTCAGAGAAGTAATTTTTCTTTTGTTTTGATGTGCTCCCAAAAACTTTGAAAACAAATAAGTTGAGAAATGTTTTTGCTTCTCATGTTTGTTTTTTTTTACAAAATTTTATTAGGAATTGTGAAATAAGAGATGTTTGTCAACTGTGGTAAAATCCCGTGGTTGATTTTCTCCGAATCTTATGACGTCTTGTGGTTTTAATTAACAATTCTCGTTGACGATCAAAAAGCAATATACATGTTTTACAGGTTTATTGCACACATTTTTACCACAATGTTTATGTAGAAAAAATCATAACAGACAGTTCTTTTTCTTCTATTCCAAGATAAAATTATTTCTTATCACAAGATCAGTGTCAAGTTTAACCGAAATTTAGGAAGAACCCATTTACTTTTGTAAATTTTTTCAAAAAGAGATTTATAGAATTTCTTCAGAAGTTATGCGCAAAGGAATGTTAGATGAACGGACTCATACTTCCTTAGGAAACCTTTTGGAATGTATTGTTATCTTGCGATAAGAATCAAAAATATTCGTCCTGAAATAGGAAAATATTGTAGATGATAATACTAAAACTTTGGAAATCTTAGTTCTTAAATTGTTTAAATAACTTCAAAGAAAACAGTGAAGCCTTTTGGATTATATTTTGTTTCTCAAATTTCCATGAATTTTTAGTTTTTACATAGGGTAAGTGTGCCAAATTTCGGCATAGTTGCACGCAAGCGACAAAGTCTCAAGTTTGAAATGCAATATTTTTAATAAAAATTGAATATTTTTGTTGGTCTTTTATAAGGAGTGTTGCTTGGAACTTTGCAGACAGTTTATCATCTTTATTTTCTCTAAAATCATTCTTAAGACATTTTAAAACGAATAAAAATGTAGACATAGCTTTGGTGCCCTATTTCGGTCACCTCGATTCTCATAGTTTCTTGCTCTTCCAGAATTCTTTCAATGTCTTTTTCAGATCATCTTGTTCGTCGAAGCGACATTTTTTGTTATTTTTTGCATTGTACAATCTCAAGAGTATGCAAAAATTAAAAATTCATTTAAATTCGAGAAACAAAAAATATGGCCGAAGTTGCAAGCTGGCCGGAATTTGGCACACTTACCCTACTCTAGATATTATACAATGCAAAAAATAATTTAAAAAAATATCGCTTCGACGAGCAAGATAATCTGAAAAAGCCATTGGAAAAATTCCAGAAGGGAAACAAAAAAAACTATGAGAATGAATGTGGCCGGAATAAGCCACCAATGCTGTCTACATTTTTATTCATTTTAAAATATATAAAAAAATGATTTTAGAGAAAACAAAGACGATAAACTGTCTACAAGGTTCCAAGCAGCACTCCTTATAAAAAAGTAACAAAAAATTCAATTTGTATTAAAAATATTACATTTCAAACTTGAGACTTTGGCGCTTGCATGCAACTATGCCGAAATTTGGCACACTTACCCTACACTGAAAGAAAAAGGAAACCTCAAAACATATTATATGGCGACTTAATTTCATATATCTAAAAAAGAATAAGAGTAATTTTAGCACAGAAAAGACTAAAATAAGTCGAAAAGAAGAATATGAAGTGGATAGATATTTTAGCCCAGTCCGGTAATTCTAAACGAAACAATTCTAACTCTTTTGAATTATTCATCAGGATAGTAAATAATTCACTACGAGTTGTTAAAAACATGAATAACGTAATATTTAATCGAAAAATATTTTAGGATAATTGTGAAAATGAATTAAATAATACATTATCCACTTTTCTGTTCGGATTTAAAATAGGAAATGTATTCCTGTATTCCGCTTTTTTCAACTCACCGGTCTAGAGGTCATACCGCAATACAAACTTTAGACAGACAGACCTAAGATTTATTCATATGACCTTACTTCTCTAATTTCTTTTCCAGAAAATTTTGACTTAAGATTGGATATAATGGGAAATTCTACACTAGATCTTAAAAAAAACTAATAAAAATTGTTATTTAGGATTTCAGCACCTTTGGAAACTAAGCTAAACCTTTAGCCTACACCTTCAGATCTAAGGTTTAGCCATACAGCTTAACTGTTCTAGTTTCTTATCAGTCAAGATTTTTTTAAAAATTTAACTTAAGATTCGACTATTAAAGACAAATGATCTATTCGATTCTGAAAAACCGATATTTGGGTTTACGAGACCTTCGGAAACTGGGCTATACCTCTAGTCTTGAAGACCGCTATATGGACTTCAGACCTTTATCCATTTGGCTTAACTTCTCTAAATTCTTATCAGTCAAGATTAAGAGAATTATTAAGGGTAAGCGACCCATTAGATTCCGAAAAACTAATAGAATTGTTTGCTATTTAGGATTTTAGGACTTTGAGAAACAGGGCTAAACCCAACTAAACCTCTAGTCTGAAGACCGCTTAAGATATTTTATCGTCTTCAATGATAGTACATTAGTCTTCAATGATACTACATAACAAATATTTTTTAGACACAATTTACATTTCTTTTATTCATCCAACCTTCCAGCCTATTTCTCCGAAATGATCTTTTTCCATTAACTTCGAAAATGGCTCAATGATTTCTTATTATTTTCCGTTCTTTTTTATGGTAGCCCCCCGGTAGCCCTGGAAAACATTGCGTTTGAGTTTTTAGAAGTGAAAGTTCGAATCACTCTGGACAGCCATGTATTCATTAGGGGTTACAAATTAAAGGTACTAATCACGATGTGAAGAGAGTTCCTATCAATAAAGCCAATTTTATTGCAAAATTTTTCTATAAGTTTTTAGAATATCCAAATTTTGATTTAAATTCTTTAATTAATAAAGAATTAGAAAAATAAATCAAAGAATTTCAATTTAATTAATAATAATCAAAATGAGAAGCATCTTCATTTCGAAACATTAAAAGAAAACAGAATAAAAAAGTTTTTTTTAAAGATTTTAAGCTTTCAGAGGAATAATTTGATCCTAGAAACATTCGATAATAGCTCCAGCATATCTTCTGTTATTATTAAAGTTTCACAAAATCAAAATAAAATATCCCCTTCTTTCCTAAATTATTATTATTATTATTTATTCATTAGAGTATAATAATACAATATCATACAATAAGATTCTTGGCTAAGTCAAAGTTGACTGATTAGCCAGAGTTGGAGCTATATACAAAAATTATATTGTAATATTTAGGAAGTCAATTGTAACGCGAGTTCATCAGATTTTTTATAGTCTGTGCATCAAGTGTGGACAATAATTTCAACACCTCACTTCGGGTTAAACGTTGCACACGCGCATTAATATTGTTCACGACAAGGGGTGCAAGATAGTTTATGGATCTCTTGAATGCCTCAGTAGTAGGCCTCGGAATCTCCAAGATCTCATTCCTTCTATAGTTACAATCGTTGCGGATTAGAATGGCAGGTTGGACGCTTCTGTTAGAACCATTATGAAACAATTCAAAGATTCTCAATACATAGAGGTGGTAGAGAGGCAGAATGCCCCATCTCGTAAAAAGTGGACCACTGTGATCTCTCCATCCAGCAAATGACATAGTTCTCAAGATAGCCTTATGTGCCACCAACAAATGCTTTGTGTGAGCTTCATACGTACCACCCCAAAAGATAATACCATAGCTGAGCCTTGACTGGCCCAGAGCGAAGTAGAATGAGCGTAGAAGCTGGGGAGAGCAAGAGCTCCTCAAGACGTACATTTGACGCGAGACAGCACGCATGTTGCACTGTATCTTTTCGATGTGCTCATTCCATTTTAGAGCACCATCCACTATTAAGCCCAAGTACTTGAAATTGTCAACTTTTTGAATAACAATGCAGTTGTTGATGCAGGAGCCATGAGGAGAAGGACACCGCCTAGAGTGACAGACAACTCCTGTTAACTCCTCCCGCCGTCTACCAAACCACATTAGCACAGTCTTTGGGCTCATCATCATTCCATGAAAATCCAACCACTCCCTGATACGAAGAAGGTCAATTCGGATGTCATGTTCAATTGCCTCAATACAAGTGTTTTCATACAGAATTGCTACATCGTCCGCATAGGCTGTGGGGCTTCCCAGGAGCATGCCGGACAGCAGGCTGTTTGCATATATGAGGAAAAGCAGAGGACCCAAAACAGAGCCTTGCGGGACTCCTAGGACACACTCCATCGGCGCACTTGTGCAGTCGTGGAGTCTCACCACCTGCTGCCTTCCGGTCAGATAGGACCTGAGCCAGTTTTGAGCGGTTCCTCGGAAACCTGCCATTTCACACTTCGCCAGGAGAATATTATGCTGCACAGCATCAAATGCCTTTGTAAGGTCGAGAAATATTATCGTGGCCGCTCTTTTGGGATTCTTGTTGAGCGCATTGTGTAGGCGTCCAAGGAGCTGCAAGATGGCATCCTCGCATCCTGACCGTTCACGAAATCCAAATTGCGCGTCGGAGAAATACCGATGCGAAGACAGAAAGTCATTCATCCTTCTGTACATGATCTTCTCAACAATTTTGGATATACTTGAAATCAAGGAAATTGGTCGGTAATTGGAGGGCACTTTCTTGTCACCTTTTTTGAAGATCGGGATGATTACGGAAGATTTTAGTGCATTAGGAAAAATTCCTGACTCGAATGATAAGTTTATGAGATGGGCAAGTACGTCAACAATGTTGAGCGACACCATTTTCAGCATTTTATTAGTAATGCCATCAGCACCCGGCGCACATTGATTCTTCATTCCAGAAATAACAGTGTATATCTCAGAAGCAGTAGTTGGTCTACAGAAAAAGGAGTTACTGATGTGTATGTCAGGCCAAGGAGGGGCACACATAGCAGCTGTACCATTATTGTCAGACATAAGGTCGCTTACTGCCGTAGCAAAGTATGTATTCAGCTCATTACATATTTCATTTCGGTCGCTCAGAAGAGCACCATTTTTGGTGATTAAGCTTGGAATGTCAGTACTTTTTTTCCCACGATTTGTCATTTCATTGACTATTCTCCAACATCGCTTGGTATCGCTTCCAGCAGATTGCAGCCTATCGGCATAATACGAGTCTTTTGCTTCTCTGACCATGTTGCGTACCTTCTTAGACAATTTTTTGCTGTAATCGACCAGTCTTCTATTATTAGGGTATCGTCGTGCCAATCGCAGAAATCTGTTCTTTCTGTCAATTTTAGTGCATAAGGATCGTGATATCCACGGTTTCAGAGGGCAGGAACGTCTTCCCCTGAGTACCTCCGTTTTGGTGGCCATTTGGATGTGAGTTCCAAGAGTGTGAATGAGACATTCAAATGCGTAGTTGACGTTCTCACAAGTGTAGACATTTTGCCAACTCTCAGATCTGAGACGAAGATTTAAGTACTCATAGTCAATAGATGTCTTTCTTATGCATCTCAAAGAGTAATTTGTGTTTAAATCCGCAGGATCACATAGTATCTTCAAAGCTATCGTATAGTGATCAGTGACCCCGGTTTGTAAAATTTGGGTCTCATTCCTTATCCGACCTCCCCTCGAATTCCTACAGAAAATATGGTCCAAACACGATGATGAATTAGGAGTTACCCTGGTAGGGTCGCGAACAAGTGGCACTAAGCCGTGCTCAGCCATTAGGGTTTCGTATTCACTGCTAATCAAAGAATTTAAGAGATTTATGTTTATGTCGCCCAAAACGTAGAAATTTGCCTGATTTATTTGGCCCAAGCAGGATTTCAGCTCGTCCAGAAAGTTGTTAACAGAGAATCGGTGTTGCCGGTATATACAAAGGAAGACAAACACTTCCTTGCTATGGGTGACCTTCACACAGACACAGTCAGCAGTCACAAAACTGGTTTCCACTAAGGAGCAAGAAAGTTCCTCGCGCACATACAAAATTACACCACCAGATCGGTATGTGTTATCGCAACAGTGAAACAAGGCATATTTTTCCAACTCATAGAGGTGGAGATCACAGTCATTTGTCCAAACCTCAGTAAGGCAGATGATGCTGGGCTTCAGGTTTTCCGTCTCTAAGGTTACAAGAAATTCATCCAAATTCCTCGCTATACTGCGTATGTTTTGAAGAACAAGCGTAATCATACCTCCATTTTCCGGCGGCGGAGTGCAAGGATCTGTAGAAGATGAAGGTCCCCAGCCCTGGTCAATTATAGTCAAGTTCGAAAGTGACGACAAAGAGCTCGTTTCAGAATTTGCAGTATATACATTCTCTGAAAGGTAGGTCGAGCGCACGGCAGTTGAGAGATCAACCTCACTGCGAGTTAGATTAGGATTATCCATAGTGTGAGAGCCAAGGTCATGTACATTGGTAGCCGATGAGTGAATGCCAGTGTTTACTGGACCGCAGGCTGAGCCGGGTCTCTCGAGGAACTCCGAGGAAGTCTCCCAAAAAAATATTCTCGAAACTTTATATTACTCGGCCAAAAACTATCACTATTCGCCTCAGTGAACTCCTCCTCAGTGAAGGGTATTCGGTAAGATGAGTAAGACACGCGATTATCATCCCTGGAAACCCTAACACACTCAGGGCGACGGTGTGTGGACAGTGTCTCTTCCACGTAATCAGCCAGCTGACTGTCCGTCAGTTTGGGGGGCAAGCGCGTCACAAACAGATATCTAACTTTTGGAGCAGCTCGCAAGAGAGCCGCTGCAGGTGTATCGCGGTTTGCAGTTCCCGTCCCCAATGGACGCATTCGGCGTCCTCGCCTGTTCCGATCCGGATGGGCTCTGTTGCCAGCAGAGTCATCATCTACCCGATCATTCGCACGATCCACCCGTGGGTGCTCCAGAGCTGGCTCACCATTCGGCGAATCACTTTCATTACGCGCGGAGGGACTAAAAGCAGATGGATCAGAAGCGGCGGGACCGGAAATGGAGGGTCCAGATATAGAGGGGCCGGGAACGGAGGGTCCAGATACAAAGGGACCGGGACCGGAGGATCCAGGTATAGAGGGGTCAGAAACAGTGAAACCGGAAAACGAGGGTTTAGGAGAGTCCAGAACGCGCGGCATTCCTACACTTGCGTCACTCACAGTCACCTCCGACACTTCCGGGACACGAATCGACACTCGTTTGATGGGGGATGAAGTGGAGAGAAGGCCGCTCCTGATTAATTGTTGCACCCGTAAGTGCTTGCTCAAGGAAGCTTGGCCCATTCCGCGATCATCATCACTGTCACTTGACTCACTAAGATGTCCCTGTGCCAAGGTTTGTCGAGCGTAATCCACCCTGCCTCCAATGGTGGACTCCAATCGCCTCATAGGAGTCTGCCCCTGAGGCACAAATGATGGTCTAGCCGACGTCATTGACCAAAAGGCCTGAGCGTCGAGACGCACCTCAAGTGCACGCAATCTAGAACGTACATCCCCCATTTCTCCGAGCTCCGCCCTCAGTCGAGCAATCTCCAGTTCCAGAACCTGCACTCGAGACTTAGCAGTAGCCAGATCATTCAGCTCACATTTCAGTCTCGCATTCTCCTCAGCGTGGGCCACACACATCGCCTCGACCCTCTCAAGGCGAGCCATTAATCCAGAAAATGAATACTCCTGCTCTGCAGCTCCCTCATCCTGAGCGCAAGCAGGCGCCATGCATGATTGACACAGCCAACTAATTTTGCCAATTAGTATGTCATTAATTTCCTGATGAGACACTGGCGGATCCGCACAATCCGCGTGAAACCAGCCGTCGCATGGGCCTGAGCACGGAAATCCCGGATTCTGTGTGCGAGACACAGTTAATTCACATTTTATGCATCTGCGCGCCATTAATTCAAAAGTAGTAAGCCCCTCGGCAATGACTCTCTTATTTTAAAAGGAAATCCAACAGTCACTTGTCAAACCGCCAATGGGTCCAGCGACTAATAGATGGCGCTGCAGTTGTCCAGGCTAAAAAAATAACCTGTCTGACGTCCGGACCGCCATAAAAACACACCCGGACCAGTAATGGCTTCTGGGGCACCAGCAAAGCCGCAAAACACTGTGGGCTGTTAGCTTATCAGTGAGAAGTCAGCAATGCAGGGGTGCGCAGGTGCAGCAGAAAGAGCACTCAGACGTCCACGCGGAGGGGGAGGGGACTAGCCTTCCACAACCTCAATCCGATCGGTCACCGTAGAACACCACCACTGGGATAATTCACCCCGAGCTGGAAACCTCTCCAGGACCAGTCAATCCCGCCAGAAGTTCTCACCAGAGCCGGAAACCCAACACAGGGCAATTGTGGATCGCAGGTTCAGAGTCAGAAAATGTTCCAGTACGCCTCTCAGTACTCTCAGGACAGCTGAACAGGCAAGGCTTTTCTTCAAACTTTAGGCAAGGAAAACCACGAAAAAGGTCGCTTTTTCCAAAAAGGAAGGATTCGTGGAATCCTTAACCTGCAATATAGCCAATATTTGGCTCAAAAAACAGAGACAGAGGTGAGAAATCTCCAAAAAAAATATGAGCTCAAAAGTAAATATTTGTATTCCACTTGCCTGACAACTGTCAATTTGTCAAAACATTTTGACAACTGTCAAAATGTTTTGCACTTTTGAGAAATTTGATATTACCGAACTGTTACAGAGTGTTGGTTATGGAAACGTAATTAATGTAAGAGTTTTGACAAACATTTTAAGGCTTTCAATACTTTCCTTAAGCGAAGGTAAATAGGAGCTATTACAATTTAGATTAGATTCCTAAAAGACAGTTAAAATTATTTTCCAAGATAATAATTATAAATTGACAGGTATTCGATAGCTCTGGAAATCTTTTCTTTCAATTGAATAGCGCCACTAGCGGAAGGAAACTTTCATAGGTGGCGCTGCCAACTGTTTACAATTTTTAGTACTCAAACTTTTAATCATAAAGTTCGGTTAGATTGAATAAAACAATTTTAAAACAAGTCCTTATTGAAAATAGGGTCAAAGGTAACGCCTATTGGTAAGTTTAATAAATAATAGGGGGAAGTGGGCCACCTTTGAAATTAGGACTTTTCTTCTATATTTAAGTGGAACTGAGCTATGTCGTAATTCAATTTAGCTTCTCAATCTGTTTGTGCAGCTAAATTATATCACGATTAGGTTCAATTTTATTTAAAAATAGGTGAAAAATCCCAATTTCAAAGGCACCCCACTTTTAAAGGTGCCCCACTTCCCTCTATCCTAACCTATTGGCACACCATTTAGATTATTGAAAAAATGTAATATTACTTGTATTTATCAGATACACTAAATATAAAGTTCAATATTTTAACGAAATTCCTGATAAATGTTCCTTGCCGAACAAGTGTTTCTTCGATCCTAGTTTACATTACCAGTTCATGACTGACATTACTATTATTAGGTGTAAATCAATAGGGATAATGATTATCCTTTGAAAGATTTTATTAAGACCTATTAATATTCACTTACGGGAAACCTTTCAAATTTGTAAGGGGAGGCTTTAAGGCAATATGGATTAGTTATTTATGGAATTGAGAATACGATAGATTTTCTTGGAGTAAGAATACAATTCCGAAATAAATAAATGGTGGAATTGAGTGATTGAGGGGGCATTTTATAATATAAATGTCGCGACAGGAAAAACATGACCCACATTATCACACACTCGTGTACTTGGTACAATTTTGTGCTCTATTGAGCGACAGGGAATTATTTTAAAATATCTATATAGGAGAATTGTGTGAGAGTCATTGCGTCAATTGGCTCTGATTCACGGGACAATGACGGACTTGCAATGGGTGTTTTAGCATTGATGATGATGATGATCATGATGATGAGGTGGAGATGGTTTCTCAAAGAGGGAGAGAATTCTAATGCTATATAGAATGATGATATACCCTTCCGCGCACATAGGATGGACTCTCTTTCTCTCTAATCCCTATGTCTTACAAATTGTAAGCTAATTGATTGAGAATAAATCAATGTAAATATTCAGTTGTGTTACATAATGGGGTTTTTGTAAGTGCTTTTGTACCCAAATACAATTGCATTTTGTAATTTTGAATCTAAACGTACAATAGGGGTATTTCAATGGTGTTTAGAATGTTTTGAATATCATAATCTAACGTCATGATACAGCGCGTCATTTTTGGAATGATTTCGATTGGGAAGTTTTGGAATCAGTAATAAATTATTTTGTCTGTCAATTAAGAAGTAATTAAATTTTATTTTAATGTATGGATATCTGTTGTTACTTTCTTCAGTGGTAACCACGCGCCGTGTGTGTGATACAAGCAGAGAAGAAAGGATCTGATTGTGTTTGCAGGATAACACGGAAATCTAATTCTTGAAATAGACAAAAAAATTCAGGCAGAATACAAAAATCAAACCCTTTAAATCAATAGAGTAACGATCGTCACAGAAAGTATATAACGTAAGCTATTATATTGAATCCTTATACAATTTCCAAATAATGTCCCCTTGAGAGTGAATGCCTAATGTTATATTTTCATAAATTGTTTTAATTTCGTGACTTGACCTTACATGTAATTGTCCTTTTAAATGTTATTGTATAAGGTTATGCTTTACATTATTAATATATTTAAGTGAAAATATAGGAAGTTTACTATGATTAAAATAGAAGCTTTTTGTCATGTGCTGTGCTGTTAAAATTACCCAGAATTCCCTGAACAGGGATAATATTACAATTTGAGATATATATTTTTTTAACTTTTAAAAGGTATTAAGACAACCTTTTGAAAATTTTTTATTTATAATTTTCACATTAAACACAAAATTTAATGCACTTTTTCGAAAAAAAAATTATCGATAAAAGATTAAAAAAACGGTTATTAACCATTCCGTAGCACATTTTTTTTATATTTAGAAAAAGAAACCTTTGTGATGTTTCTTTGCTAAATCTTTGCAAAATCATCAGGTTCCTCACATACTCTGGCTTCAACACTTAATATTTTTCCCATATTTCTTTAATCAATGTGGAATATTTATTCAGATAAATGTGTAACTTCATACATTGAGAGAAATTTGAAAAAGTTAAAATAACATACCGGAAATGTTAATTTTACCCTGCAGTATTGATCCAAAATCAGTGTAAATATTACCCTTTTTAGGTGTGTTAGGTGTTAAAAGTACCCTTTTTATGTTAATTTTACCCTTAAAAGGTGTAAAATTAACATTAAAAAATGTTGATATATTTTTACACCTAAAAAGTGTTAAACTGAGGAAAAAATGTTAATCGCACCCTCTTTTTTCTCAGTACTGAGAAAAAAGGGGGTGCGATTAACTTTTTTTCCTCGTAACTTTAACACTTTTTAGGTGTAAAAATATATCAACATTTTTTAATGTTAATTTTGCACCTTTTTAAGTGTAAAATTAACGTGAAAGAGGGTTAATTTAATCACTAATACACCTAAAAAGGGTAATATTTACACCGATTTCGGATCAATAATGCAGGGTAAAATTAACATTACCGGAATGTTCTTTTAAGTTTTTCGGATTTTTCTCTGTATATAGATCTTCAGAGCTAAATTATTAGAATTTCTCTATTCTTCTGTTTTTTTTTCACAATATTCTTGTCGGTTATTAATTAAATTTCGGATTTCTCTCAGTGAGTGTACTATTAAAAAGTATTGCTAATGATAAGTCAGACTCATTAAAGGAATATGGGAAAAATATGCAGTGTTCGAAGCTACAGTGCTTGCGAATTCTTAAAGCAGGCCTGAGCAAGAACCGTTCGAAACCGAAAAATCGTCAAAATAAGTTTATCCAAGTAGCGTTTTGACCTTGGTTTACCCCTATTCCTTCCTTGTATAAAGGGATAGCGGACGGTGGTGTAACTGAGCTAGGTTTTCAGGACAGTCCTTCCGGTGAGCGTCTGAATTTGTTGATCAAATCCTATGAATCAAGCACACAATTTTACCAGAGCTTTCGACACTTATCGTGTCTTCCTCAGTGGTTATTGGTTGGTCTTTTCTTTAGAATTTTTGTCACTAATTGACTACTAACTTGAATATTCAAGTACCAGTCCTTTCGCTGTGTAAAAAAGATAGAAGAAAATTAGCTCCTAACCAAATTCAAAACTGATGCATAAGAAAATGGGAGAATTAGTGACAAAAATCCTAAAGAAAAGACCAACCAATAACCACTGAGGAAGACACGATAAGTGTCGAAAGCTCTGGTTAAATTTTGTGTTTGATTCATAGGATTTGATCAACAAATTCCGACGCTCACCGGAAGGACAGATTGTCCTGAAAAACCTAGCTCACCTATTCCTTCCGTTTCGAAAAATATCGTACGTTTGATACAGCGTTTTGTCCCAAAATTGTACAACTTTTTCAAAACGAAGGAAACATTAATATTAGATTTATTGTTATAAATGCTCTTATAGAGTTATTTACTTAATAATACAATTTAAATTTCTAATCATTTTTACGTCCACTGCTGTCTTACAAATCCTTACCTTCTTCTAGAAAAAGATAGTATATAGAATCTTAATACATTTTATCAATTGATATTGAGTAAAACTTTATCCATATTTGGTTAAGTATTCAATCCCATACAATATTTCACTTTTATAATGTTCCCAGATTGGCTAGAGCTTTGAATGTTTTCAGCCTGAAAACATTCAGATCAGTTGAATCAATAAAAGCGATGGAACTATAATTTAAATACTTTACATTTCGATAATGCATAATTTCAGAATATATTTAAAATTACCATGATTTATAATACGAAGAACTTTTTCAAGCTTAATTAAAGCAATATTGTTCAATTTTTCCATTTTTTGTTACTCTAAAAGTGCATTAAATTTTATTTTTCATGTGAATGGTATTTTAAAAAGATAAAATAAGTAGAAAAGTCTGCAAATTAGTGACTCAAAAGCCCTGCTTTTAGTGAAAAGCTCTTCATTGGCAAATATTTGTGTTGCAAATTGAATAAGTCAGGAAGGAAATATGCATAAAAAATGATTCTTTTCAATTTGACCTTTGATGTATGGTAGATTATGCAACATAGATGTATGATACTCTGTTAGTTGTTCTAGGGATTGTTGGATGAAAATGATGCTCAGTGTCATTTTGTAAATGAAAAATAATGAAAAGTTTCCACACTGAGAGAGGATGCTAATTGACCTTCCAAGGCTACGAATAAAGTTGCATTTGAATGGTTAAAAAGCAAAAAAAAACGAAAAGATTGAGAGGGTTTTTGCACAAAATATTCCACCCGAATGGAGGTTTTCTGGTGCGGTTCCAACATCTAATCATTTAATATAGGTAATACATGCGCTTTGGAAAAATTGTGGAGAACCGTGGGAAAATGTGTGTTATTTTTTTTTTGTGTGTTCGGGAAAGATTGGGTGTGTGAGTTAGGAAGTCTGGGACTGGAAAATGGTCAAAAGCGCATGTCCATTGGGAGAAATTCTCTCATTCTCTCGGAAAATTCTCATCGAAGCCCTTCAAGAAAATTTAACCGATTGTACAGAGTGAAGTATAAGTATCCCTTTTCAGTTTCATTGAATTGAATTTAAGTCCGTTATTTATTTATTTAAACTTTGATTTCTGACGACGACAAAGTATTTTGTACTTCATAGAGATATGGAAGAAAATATCATAACAAAACTAAAACTTTTCATGTTCAATGTATTATGTTTTAGTTAATTTCTTCTTGTAAAAATATTCACATTGTTATGAATCTTGCCCGATTTCACAAGTTTGAAAATTTTTCATAAAAATAAATATGCAGTTTCATTGCTATTTTCAGTTAAAATACCTAACTGAAATCGGATTTACTATTAAATTAAAAGAAAATATTGTACTTACTTTCAGTGTGTTGCATATAAAAAGGGTTTATCTTGTCCAATCTGTTACTTTTTCTACTTCTGGTAAATTTTCGATGAATATTTCTGCAAAAAAATCAAGAATTTTAAAGAAAGTAAAATGTGATCTATTTAAGTAGTGTTCAGTGCTTGACTAGTGATATAATATTTCATCTCTATTTCATGAATTATTAATAAAAAGGGGAAAGATGGGGCAGTTTCAAGTACCTTAAAGTTTTGAATTACATTCAAGCTAAATCCATTTAATTTTCCTTGCATATTGGCTGTCTGATTATATTAAGATTCAGCACAATCCTTAATTATTTTAATTGTCACAAAACTTTATATTTTCGGAAGTCATGAATGTGTGATACTGCCCCACTCACCTCTCTACTCTTTGATAAATTTTATCTGATAAAATCAGTGTTAGAATCGCTAATATTGTCCAACGAAAACAGCAAGAGTATTCTACTTTCTGATTTTTAAGTTTCCATTTTGATACAGTAGAACCCCGCTGTAGGCCATCGCTCTATAGTTCACAATTTATCGACCGTTGATTTCAAAACACTGATTTTAAATTAGGTTATGTTTTTTAGTACGCGACATGCAATGTTGTCATAATTATTTTAATATTTTTGGCAAAACTTTATTGAGTAGTTGTGATAATTGTGATCTATAATGAAGAGAGCGAGGACAAGTACCACAAGTACCACAATCGCAAAGAAAGTGGAAGTCGTCGAGCAATTTCAATACTAAAAGTTGTTGACAATTTTAAAAAATGATATGGACTACAGTGCGACCCAAGTGTCAAATCTGGAACTAAATATGGCCTATAACGAGGCTCTACTGTAATGTTATATTATTTCTTTAGGTTTTTTTCAAATTTTTTATAAGTTTTTTTTTTAATAAAAAAGCAAATTTTCCCTTTATTGACATTAAAAATACTTTTCTCTAAAATGAGACATCATCTCATTTCTTTGCATAACTTTTTGGAAAATATGCTTTATTTAGAAGTCAATTTTATGTTTTTTTCTTTTTAGTTTTTCAATATATTTTCCAGCAGTATTTCCATGCTGATGATTTTTTAAGAGAATCCTATTTTGGATGATATTCCATATCATTACTGTTTTAGTCTTGTTGTTTCATGGAAAAGTTATAGCAAATCTTGTTTGAATGACTTCTAGAGTAGAGTTATGGCGCTATTCCAATGAAAACCGAATGAGTTTTGTAGCATGTTATCGTTTTCAAATATTTCTGCACTATTGATATTTTTGGTGTAGGTTCCTGTCTTGACTCAAAACCAGCAAATAGTCGTGACAGGAACCAACACAAAGAAAGGTCAGTTATGTAGAACCACTTGAGAACAGTGAAGTGCTAAAAACCTACAGTGGCGGCCAAAATAATAGAATCACTTTGCAAAGCTTACATTTTTTTAACTTTTGTATTTTTTACCAATTTGTTGATGTAATTCTGAAGTATAAATCTTCAAATTATTAGAATCGTAGAATAAGGGTTGGTTGGGCCTCTAGGAGGTCTCTATTTTACACGGAATACGTCAATAGTGAAATTCAGTTTGGCCAAAAAAATTGTTATTTATGGTTTCTAAATATGGCTCTATTTAAACTTATTCGATTTATAGACCACATACTTTAATTTAAATGAAATTGATCTTATCGTGTTGTTCAAACCTAATTTCACTATTCATGTATTCTGTTAAAAATGCAGACCTCTAGCGGCCAAAACAATACTTATTTGACGTAAGGTAATTATTTGAATATTTCCATATAAAAATGATTTCAACGAATTGGAATAAACAAAAATCCTAAAGGTAAAATAGTGATCTTTGCGGAGATGATTCTATTATTTCGACCGCCACTGTATGTCCATTTTTAATTGGAATAGCACCATTATGCACTATTCTAGTTAGAAGTACAAAATTCGAAGACCTTTTAATTTCCTCAAGGTTCATCAAAAAGCTCGCATGAATTGAATTTAAAATATATCATTGAAATTTAATTGGAATGATTTTCTTCAGAAATATTTATTAGTAAATAGATTACGAACCAAGCGAACAGGAGCTTCGCTTTAACGTTTTTTCAAAACATTCATATTAAACCATATAGGGTAAGATTAGGTAATTCGGAATCATGTCTATTTTGGAATTTTGAGATTTTCTCACTGTTTCAGATGGTCAAAAAGAAAAAGAAAACCACAAAGAAGACGAGGACTTTACATAAGAGAGTACTTCTTTATAGTCCATTTGCCATCTAAAATTATTAGGAAATATCAATGTTCCAAATTAGACATCATTCCAAATTACCCCATCTTACCTTATTAAACATAATTTAGAAAGTTTCAAGCGTGACATTGACAACCTTTTTCTCCGCATGAGGGCACTGTTTTCTCTCGCGAGTGGCGCTGGCAACTGTTCCCAATTCTCATTTCTCAAACTTTTAACTGGAAAGTTCGATAATGTTTTTTAAAAGCTTCTAAAAATTTTCTTTTTCTGAAGAAAATATCCTTTTTTAATTGGCTATTAATATTTGAGTTTCGATATTTCTTAAATCGAAAAGGATATGACAGAAGCACCCTGTAGAGCGGTTCTTGTGGGAGCTTTTCATGTGACTAAGCGGTGGAATCGATTGTGCAGAATTTTCTCTCATTTTCCCAACATTCTATGAGATTCTGTGTGAGAACAGTGTAAGAGAGTGTAGAAAGAGCTTCAACCCCTAAAACTTTCCATATTGATCATGGAGAATTTTATTCGAGAAAAAGAACCGATAGCACACGTTCACTCTGCAATTTCTGGGTGCATACACTGTCAGTGTCTTTCTCTCTCCTGGAAAGTTCAATATAACGGTTACTGGAAAAGAGCTGTGAAGGGTATATTCCAATTTCAATATTCATTTCCACTATATTCTTCTCTCAAGAATTTTCCACTGAAAGAGGGATTCTTTCCCATAAGAGAGGAGTCAGAGAGTGCGAGAGAGAGAGTGTGAAAGCTTTTTCCACGGGCTTGCCAGAGTACAAGTGATTTTGGTGTTGCAAGTCTTTTTCCTGTGTGTCCGAATGTTGGGAATTTAACAGGAGTTAAAACGTTTTTAGGCTGATTTTGGGGTGCTGAAAATCACAATTTTCACCCAGTGGAGGCTCAAAGTGACGTGAAAAGTTGTGGAAAAGTGCTGTAAGATTGCTAGTTGAGTGTGCGGAAGATCTTTTTGGGGGTTCGAGTGGCACTTTTGAGTGTTCTACTGGAAGCTTCAGCAACTCGATTACGTAACATCGAAGTGTGATGTAAGGAAAATTTGACTTTTCCACGAGAAAATTTGCCTTTTTTCCACCCTGTGTGCTTTTTCCCTTGAGATGGGCAAATGTTTTAGTGATTTTTTAGGTATTTTCTGGGGGGAAATTGCATTTTTCTTTTGCCAATGAAGAAGACTTCCGGAGATCTTGGATAGAATTTTCCAGGACGACCGGAGTCAAAGTTAGGAGGATGAATGGGAAAAAATGAGGATTTTTTTGCAGACTTTTACACTGAAATTTAGCAAAAAAATTTAGCTATTTGTTAGGATTTTATGCATTTTGCTCGATTTTTTTCTTATACTGCCTGAGTTTATTGCCTGCATCAATATATATTTTTTTTATAAATAATAAAATTTTAAAGAAAACACACCCACATTAAGCCATGCAAAAAATCATACCAAAATCATGGATTTTATTTCTCCATTGATATGACTTAAGTTACATAACTCGTTAATGCTTTTGATAAATATTATCTACAAAGACTAAGATATTTTATTTAAGTTTATATAGCATTGGTTTTTTTCTCATAAATTTTTTGTGTTTGTGCTTCTTTTCTGTTTCATGTTTTTTTTGTGACCATTGTCCAAAACCAAAAAAAATCACAAATCCATACCCTAAAAAAACCATAAAAAACCATTAGCATGGAAGGACGGACTCGTACCGAGTCGCCACTGTGGCAGCAGTGCAAGACGATAATCTCACTGCGGATGGGATGTACAAGGTAATATTCGGAATTCATTGCAAAACAAAGAAAATTTTATAAAAATACACATTTTCACAAACAAAATAATTTCAAAAGCACTTAAATTGGTTGATAAAATAAATCGCATTTTGGGTGAGAAAGGATTATTTTGCATTTGTACAGAAATAGATAAATTTTATACTAACAAATTCTTTCCATCATTTTGCACGTTTTTCAAACTTAATATCTTCTTGGCATGACAGAATATTCTCACGTTTTGCTCACAATTCTTACATCTAAAACTTCTTTACTTGACACATTTCTCTTGAGGTGGCTTGCAATTTATGCTAAAAAGCGACTTGAAAAGAGATATGTCACATTTTTCTTCAATGCCTTTTGCAGTAATTTAAACTAGGTTTTAATGGATGTTTTTATTCATGGATATATAGTTTTGTGATAAGATTTCTTACCATTGCATGTCTGAAGTGTTTGAATTGCTGCAATACTGTAATTCTTTTCACTCAATTTTAAATACTTGAAACATTGACTCAAGAGCTCTTTAAGTACACAGCAAAAATTAGTTAATATTGCAATTGAGAAATCAATCATTTACAGACGTGTGCGGATTAATAGATATACTTAGAAAAAGAAAATTAATAGCGCTATTCAACTTGACGGTTTAGTGCTTTAGTTCCCTGCCATGATTTAAGACTGCAAATATTATAGATAGTAAAACTTATTTATAAATTTAGATATTTATATTTTTTATTTATTGTCCCTTTGAACTTTGAAAAAAATAAAATAAAATTAAAATGCCTTTGAGCAACTTTAAAATATTGTAATTATGCTTAGAAGCCATCCTGTTATTCACTAAAGTAAAGTACGGATCGTTTCCGCAAAACAATTTTTTATTTGAAAATTATTCCCAGTTTTTACCTATTGTTTTATGCAGAATAGGTTAGGAGAAAGTGGAGCACCTTTGAATTGCGGCAGCTTTGAAATTGGGCTTTTTTCTTATTTTTAAATGAAACTGGACCTTAGGATATAATTTTGGTCTACAAATCATTTGTTAAGCTGAAATATATTATGATAATGTTCTATTGCATTTAAAAATAGGAAAAATAAGCTCTATTTTAAAAATTCCCTAATTCAGAGGTATCCCACTGCTCCCTGTAATGGGCTAATAATTTTCTAATTCATTTACTTTATATTTTGGAGTGATAATCCTGGCTTCATTTATCGATCTATCTATCCCACGCTGCCCTTAGTATCTTTGAAATCGAAAATTCACGATTTTGTTATAATTTAATATGATATATTGAAAAACTAATAAACTTTCTCTTTTCAAATATATTTCAACTCTTTGATAATAAAGGCAAAACTTAAAAAAAATATGGATAGATAATAGAAAATAATTAGATTTCAAATAAAAAAAAAATGGAATTTATTGAAAACGAAGCCACTTAAAAATTAAAAAAAAATATTCCTAAAATTAATAATTAAAAAGTTTTAGAAGAATCAACATAATTTTTTCTGGTCCGTAACATTTTAGAGAAGCTCTTATTGCGCCCAGAAATTAATGAAATTTACACATATTAAAGGTTATGGGATAGATTTTGAAAGAGTTTAAAACCTAAACACGGGCATTTCTTTTATTAGGTTTTTACTTTAAACTTGAAGTTGTATTACGTCGCTTTTTTGGATACGAAACTGTTTATAGAAGGTATATATGATGTATAGAGGTTATGTCGAATAGAGACAGAGGTTCAACATAGCCTTACTTCACAAGATACTCTTGCAAATTCGGCCATTTGGGACCGAACTGTCATCAAAGTTACAGAGAAAATCGGGCGTGAAAAGGTTTGAAATCCAATGATTTTTGTTCAATTCCGTCTGACCAGATAAGCGTAAATTAAAGGCTGAATTAGCCCCTCTCTTTCATACCTTACTTTTAAGAAACTTATAGAAAATACCCCTTAGAAAATATACAGTAGAGCCTCGCTATAGGCCATATTTGGTTCCAGATTTGACACTTGGTTCGCACTATAGTCCATGTCATTTTTTAAAATTATCAAAGACTTTTAGTATTGAAATTTCTCGACGGCTTCCACTTTCTTTGCGATTGTGGTACTTGTCCTCGCTGTCTTCATTATGGATCACAATTATCACAACTACTTTATTAAGTTTGCCAAAAATAATAAAATAATTATGACAACATTGTCGCGTAGTAAAAAAACATAACCTAACTTAAAATCAGTGTTTTGAAATCAACGGTCGATAAATTGTGGACTATAGAGCGATGGCCTATAGCGGGGTTCTACTGTACATCAATGACATTGTTTTTCGATCGTAGTGGTGAGCAATGGAACTACGAAAATTATGTTGCCGGCCGTGTTGTTCAGCTGCCACTGACAAGACAAGATGGAATATTTTCAAAGAGATTTTAATTTAAATTCGTACGATTCTTACTGATTTTAGTAATTTTATTAATAATAATAAAAATGCGTCGGTGCGTTTCGTGTAGGGAAAAATGTACAGATAACAAAAAAACAAATTAGAATCCTAAAATACGTTTTATAGTCGTTTTCCGTGGGTATTTTATAAGAGAAATTTTTTTTATATGATGGTTTTGACTTTTCTAAGGTGTCAAACCAGTTTAAATAAATCATCACTATCCTTATAGCTTCGATGGTTTGCATGATGTTCGGTAGTGAAATCAGGAGGTGTGTTTGACAGTTTTATTCATTTGCCACTAATGTTTGTGGAAAAATATCCAGTCCTTAATTAGGGCGTACTATTCAGATCTTACCATCATCATCATTGGAGATTTCACAGCGCTTAACAACAAGAGAGATCTTACCAAAAAGGCCTAATATAATGCCTATATCCTGATGTTATTTAAGGTCTTAACGTTGAGCTTTCCTTACCCTGTGTCAGACGGGATCTTAAAAGAAACGAATTAGCGGGAGTCTACTGTAACTTATTACTAGGAGATTTCACAAACTGTTTAACGTAATGTTTCGTAAAAGCTTGTTCGTAAGAGAATTTTAAAATAAAAACTCTACCTACGAGTAAATTAATCATTTAATTTCAATAAATTAAATGAGCTAGAGTTTTACAGATTTAAATCCTTTTGTGGATCAGCAAATAATGCGTTATCACGGAGAATTTTTCTCATGGTCGCCTGCTATAAAGAGAAATTATTAAGTGACCCTGCCATAGTTCAATTTAGTAGCAAAAAGGACGTGCTATAAAATTTTAAGGTTAGGACAATAATGTTTATATGGGACAATTACTTTTCAGATGGACCCCTGAATAAAAAAAAGAAAATGTTTATAAAGATTCCAAATTTTATTACGCATGATGAAATTGCAAATTTACATACTGAGTTTCAATTCATCATGCTTTATATTCTTTTTTAAATACTTTAGTCCCATTGCGTTATTTGATTGGGCAGATCTTGAGAGCATCTTTAAGGCTTTCAAAGGTATAGAGCGCATTGTAATGGCCAGTATATTAACTGTAATAAGGGCAAATTTTCTTCTTTAAATAGAGTTTAGTAATTATTTCATTAAAATTGTGAATTAAATTCGAGTTTAATAAATTTGCACACGTCTGTATATTGTACTAATCTCTGCGAAACACTGGTAAGCTTTAGATAAAAAATGCTTTTTTCAATTTTAAATTTTTAAAATAACTATCTCCAATTTTCTTAGTGTACAATAACTGTAGTCCAACTTCAATTCCTTCGCTAAATCTGCGAAAAATGCTCATCTCACCTTGTACTTGAAATGTATTGAATATTAGCTTTTAAGTGAAAAGAGAACAGCAAATTTTGAAACGTTTTCCCTTACAACTTTTTTTCATTTGAAAAGTTTGAGCATGCTAATGAAAATAAAAGCTGAAAATTCCAAAATAAAGTTTTCTATTTGCTATTTTTAGCTGCAATACTGGTAAAATTTATTTGAGTTTTGAATTGTGGTTAGAAGGGCAGTTTTCTGTACGATTGAAACTATTTCTTTCAATCACTGTAATCCGTATACTAACTAAAGAGAGTTTGAAGTAGCCTTGAAATGGCGAAAAAGGTATGTTTCAATGTGTAAATAGTTCATTAAATTTATTTATAATGGTATGTTTGGTGGTATAAATGAGAAGAGGAAGGAAATATTACAAAATCTAATACTAATTAATAAAATATTGGGTATAGCTTCTTCCTCTGTTTGGTGTTCTATTTTTTCCTTGATTTTATATGGTTTTTTTTCTACTAAAAATTGGAATCAATGAGCAATTTTTTGCAGGATGGAATATTAAAATAAATTTTAAAGTAAACTTTTATCTCTTGAAATAATACTCCAAAAATCACACTTGGCGTCTATTTTATGGGGTTTTTCAAGTTAAGTGATGGTCAGAGCTTTAAAGCAAACAAATGGTTGAGAGAAAGAAAAACACTGCGATGTTATCAATTTAATCAGTCATATTTTTACAATTCTGTCTCTGGCTCTTCTACACAGCATTTTAAACGAATAAAATTGTGTCTTTGATATCACAGTGGAATTAGTAGATAGTAGCTTTATAAAGGCCATCTATAGAATCGCAAACCTTTCAGTTGCATTTTATTCTTCATACAGCTCAAATCGATATTATTTTTCGTTTTTTTTTTTTTAATCTGTGTTTTTTAGTATTAGAAATAATTCCAACTGGAAATTGCTCATTGGATTAAAATTATATATTCTTCTTTTCCAATTTGGTGTGTTTTAGTATCAGTACTAAAGTGATTTTGTGAAGAGTTTTTATTTTTTGTGGTGAATGAATCTCCGCTTTCCCAAATAATTTAAATATGATATAATATCAACCTCTATTCTGCATACCGAGATCAAGATGAAGTTTTAATATGGAAATGCATAGAATATTAAATGAACTCTAAAGAAAATTTTAATAAACTAGCAAAGACTATCCAGTAATTCAATTATACAAAAGAGAGTAGAATCTATTCTGCAAAATGAGAACATAAATTTTTAATGCAGGAGTGGATAAAACATCAAATAACCTTAACAAGGATTTCAATAAATAACTGTCAAAGTCTTCGAAAGAAATGGACATTAATAATTCATTTCATTCTTTCTTGAAGTTATAGTTTATTTAAAGTGGAAGTGTAGTAGAAATGGAGGAAGATCCAAAAGAAAATTAATAAAAAAAGACAGTTCACTGACCAAATCGGTTTTAGATGAGTTTTTTTTAAATGTGTTTTTCTATTCTATTTCTTCTAGTTTTTTTTTTAAATCATCAATCTATTACTTGATTCATTAGTACACCGAAGCATTTTTTTTAATGAACAATCATGGTAGATAGGGGGAAATGGGGCGCCTTTGAATTGCTACAGCTTTAAAATTGGGTTTTTTCTCCTATTTTTAAATGACACTGAACTTTAGATATAATTTAGCTCAAAAAACCAAATCCGAAGATGAATTATATCATAATAAGGATCAATTGCATTAAAAAAATAGGAGGAAAAAGCTTAATTTTAAAGCTGCCCCATTTCAAAAGTGCCCCACTTCCGTCTAATAACCTAGCGAGTATCAAATGCTAACCGATTTCAATTCAGCGGAAAATACTCTGCTAACCTTAAACAAAAATTCGCGAGGCAGTGCCATTTCCATATATTTGGTTAGCACTTTTTGTTCGGCGACTGCTGACTGGTCAGCACATTTTTGCTTATGGATTCAACAAAAATATGCTGATCACGCACCTTTTTTCAGCTAACTGTGCTCGCTGCGGACTTTCCCTAAAAACCGCAAGTTAATACCTCCAACCATTCTCTATCCAGTAGAGGAATTCTGTAACGGTATGACAATGTCGTACACTGAGAGAAAAACGGGGGTTCGATTAACTTTTTTTGCTCATAACTTTAACACTTTTTAGGTGTAAAAATATATCAACATTTTTTAATGTTAATTTTACACCTTTTTGAGGGTAAAAATAACATGAAAAAAGGTAACTTTAACCCCTAATACACCTAAAAAGCATAATATTTACACAGATTTCGGATCAATACTGCAAGGTAAAATAAATATTTCCGGAGTGTTATTTTAACTTTTTCGGATTTCTCTCAGTGTATGACAAATTTGATGTTTTTCTGTCGTGAATTTAGAAAGAACTAATCGAAAATCCGATTCACATCAGTTACTAAGAGCTTCAGAGAACTGTTTACCGTGGCCATTCGATTCTCACTGGGCTTCAATGTTGTCCTGCTCCGGTAGGTGAATTCTGTAGCAGTATGACAACGTCATACGACAAATTTTCATGGTAAATTTTGGAGTAGAGCAACATTAAAACCTAGTGAGCATCTAATGGCCATTGTAAGGAGCTCTTTGAATCTTTCAGTAATTAATGTGAGACGGATTTTAAATTAGTTCTTCCGAATTTACCACATAAAAAATTAAATTTGTCATATGACATTCTCATTCATATTATTACAGAATTCCGAAAGGACTACGGAGAAAGTATAAGTAAATTCACAAAGAATAATTTTTAGTGATCGCTTAAAAAGTTTCTAAAGATTTTTCGACAGTGTACTATCAGCAATTTAGTTTTGATTAACAATGCATAATTTTCTAAAGTTGTAAATTTGAAAATGTGACTTATGACTGTGAAATGGTCAATAAAATAAGCTATTTCTGTCAGTCACAAAATAAGCCAAAAATTTATTGAAAGTGCGCTGCAGGTGTTAAGATATTTTAGTAAAATCCGGTTTTGATTTACTTATTCTTTGTGAAGAATATTTATTATTTCTAATGTGTTAATGGTTGTTATTTTAAGTGGTTACATGGGTAAAAAAAGGTAAAAAAGATTAAGAAAAACAGGGGTGACATTATAACTTCTTTTGGATACTATCGAGTGTCGATCGTGAAAAATTTAAATGATTGCCTCACTTTTTGTAGCAATCATTTAAGACAGTCAAATTGAATGGTTCAATAATGTTTAAAACTGTATCATTCACTAAATCTAACAGATACAGAATTAAAGATTCGATAGTATCGAAAAGTTATTATCCTACTTCGGCATATCGCTCCTTGGAAATTACAAGGCGCCAACTAATTTTCGGCCATTTTGCAGGAGACAGCATGAAAGATTCAACTTTGTGTAAATAAGTATCTCAATTTTATGACTGAACAAAAATAAGTTATTTCTTTTCAATTTGTATTAGCACTAATATAAACATAGAAACTTTTATATTTTTACCTTTCAAAATATGTTTTTTAAAGAGTTAGCTCCTTGTCGTTCTAAATGATGTGCAAATTTTGCTGAAATTAGAATGACAAGGGATCAACTTGCTTGAGTTAGTCCCCTGTTTCACAAAAATTTGAACGATGAATATATGTATTTTGTGCCCCTTTACTTAAAACAAAATTATGAAAGTAATCGAAAAGATTAAAATTTTGAAAAACTTTTCTAATATCGAAATATAATGACTTATATCATCTGAAAATTTATTAAATTGTCTTTCTAAGTGCATTAGAATCTCAAAATCGCAAAAAAGTGAGTTGGCCCCTTGTAATTTCCAAGGAGCAATATTTTCTCATTTTTTTCAATATGATAATGAAAAATTATCTAATTTAGGCTCTTTTGCATATAAAAGTATAACATTTAAACAATATGTTCTGAAATTTTCATTTAAAAATTAAAAAAAAAAAGAAATACAGCCGTTGAAGTCTGACTTTTAAAGACTTTTTTCTGGAAAAACAAACACTTCAGTGAGCAAGAAAATACTTGAAAGAAATTAAATTTAGATTCTTCGGAGCATTGTAAGTGAAGTTTGTATCTACCATGAAGTTTAGATCGTTCCCCGATAAAAAAAAATAAAAATTGTTCCTTGATATTTACTAATTACTTTTTGCAACATATGTTTCTTTAGTAACAAATGCAAGAGAGACGTTTTGCAAAATTAATTTTAAGAACAACTAATAATTTAAAAAAAAAAATGGGGTGACGATCATGGTCAATACATGCTTCACTATACCTTACAAGAAATTACCATTTTCTATGTATTTTACGCCATGTTTTGTTTTATAATATTAAGTTTTGATCAAGAAATTTTAAATTCTTTGTTCGGGGACTACTTTAACTCATTTGCGAAAAGTAAATATTTAGTTTTTTTTTTTATTTTAGATGAATCGACTCAGTGATCTTGCTCACCGAAAATTGAGTTTTTTCTTCAAAAAAGGTCTTCGAAAATTAGGTCCAAGCGGCTGATTTTAAAATGAAAATTTCAGAAAATATAGCTTGAATGTTGTATTTTAATAATTTTTTATTACATTGAAAAACAATTTAGAGAAAATATGCTGTTTTTTTTAAAATTTTTTTTGACTCACGTAACCCATTAAATAATTACTGATCAGTAATGATTATTTTTAGTTAATAAGTAAATTTTTGTTTATAAAACCTCAAGTATTTAGCCAGTAATAACTACGTTCAGTTGAATCCCAAATTAATTAATTATATATGTAAATCAGTATTAACGTCGTATACGGTCAGTTAAAGATATAATGTTTATTTATTAAAGTTAACTATTTGACTGATCAGATCAAAACTTTTTTTGGACTTAAAGTCTTGATTTGTATTCTAACTAAGATGAATGATTTGTTCCATAGATCCGGGTGATTTTGTCCTCCTGCTCTTAGTAAGGTTTTCCTTAATTCTATCACTTAAAAATGGTCTTCATCGATCGGGCATGGTTGATCGAATTGGTGAAGATTTACCGTAAGTGTTAGAGTGAAAGTAAGTGCTAGAGTTAAAGGAAAGCTTACGAACAGCAGGAGTGCATAGTTATCCGAATTTATGGTATTAGGAAGTATCAAATTTCTTTAAAGCTTTGAGTATTTTGAAGATTATTTAATTTTAGATAAAAAAAGTTACAGAAATTTGATTTTTTTTTAAATAAAAATATCGGAGAATAAGAAATGGTTTGAAAGATCCATTTGAAGAATTCAATATTAAAGATTTATCCCAGGATTTAGCGATTTTGCTCTACACACTGAGAAAAAAAGAGGGTGCGATTAACTTTTTTTCCTCAGAACTTTAACACTTTTCAGGTGTAAAAATATATCAACATTTTTTAATGTTAATTTTACACCTTTTTAAGTGTAAAATTAACGTGAAAAGGGATTAATTTAATCACTAATACACTTAAAAAGGGTAATATTTACACCGATTTCGGATCAATAATGCAGGGTAAAATTCCGCCAACATTCCGGAAGTGTTAATTTTACCCTGCATTATTGATCCGAAATCGGTGTAAATATTATTCTTTTTAGGTGTATTGGGTGTTAAAGTTACCCTTCTTTCATGTTGATTTTACCCTTAAAAGGTGTAAAATTAACATTAAAAATGTTGATATATTTTTACACTTAAAAAGTGTTAAAGTTATGAGGAAAACAAGTTAATCGCAGCCTCTTTTTTTTCTTAGCTTCATGTCTACTACTGCCCCAGTTTCCCTCAATAATTTTTATATTATATAATTAATTTTATCCCTTTCTTACTTTGAGACTTGACAGTTTTTTTGTTGTTGAAAATCTTGCCGGAGTAAATTCCAGTTTTTTTTATCTTCATCTGGTTATCGTGTTTGGCAGAATAGAGGTCAATGTCTTTCAATTGTGGGATTGATAATAAATCTCCAATTTGTTTCTTTCCTAATTTGATAATCTCCAGTCTCGGCGCAAAATGGCGAAGGCAGCAAAGAAGGCGAAAGGAGATAATTTGGATGATTTGAAACAAGAATTAGATATCGATTATCACAAAATCTCTCCCGAAGAACTCTATCAGAGATTTCAAACACATCCAGAAAATGTAAGTGGAATGGAGGATGAAGGGTAAATGGGGTAAATGGAGGGCTTAGGGATTAATAATTTTTCGCTAATTGGAATTTATTAGGGTCTCAGTCATGCTAAGGCCAAGGAGAATTTGGAACGAGATGGACCGAATGCATTGACACCTCCCAAACAGACACCTGAATGGGTGAAATTCTGCAAAAATCTGTTTGGTGGCTTCGCCCTCTTGCTCTGGATCGGTGCAATTCTCTGCTTTATCGCCTATTCCATTCAGGCCAGCACGAGTGAGGAGCCATCCGATGATAATCTCTTTCTCGGTATCGTACTTGCCGCTGTCGTCATAGTTACAGGCATTTTCTCTTATTATCAGGTTTGTGTCTGGCAATTCCTCCGTCTTGCAATCTCCTCTCACTCTCATGCCATATCTCACATGACCCAGTTTACAATTAATTTTCCCAATGACATTGCTAATGTTACTCTAGCAAAAGAAAGAAGGAATCCTGTTTTGAGTGAGAGGAGAAAAAGTATTGATGGATAAGGAGGAAAATTTCAAATGAAAAATTCAATTCTCATGGCATTTTGACATATTTTGTGATTGCAGGAATCAAAGAGTTCCAAAATTATGGAATCATTCAAGAACATGGTGCCCCAATTTGCAACAGTCATCCGCGAAGGTGAAAAACTCACTCTGCGTGCTGAGGATTTAGTGCTCGGTGATGTTGTTGAAGTCAAATTTGGCGATAGAATACCCGCTGATGTGCGCATCATTGAGGCTAGGAACTTTAAGGTGAGTTGTGCAAAAAATATTTGAAATTTTTATATAATGAAGGATTAAACCACTTTTGGTCACTTGAAGTACCCCTTATGGCCACCCCTGAATTACTTAACCCTCTGACGGTGTTTTCTTTAATATGCGAAAAAAGTTCTAAAACAATGTTTTCTAGGATAATTATGATCCAATAAAGTCGAAAAAAACCATCCATTCTTCATTATCTCTTTTAGTTTAAGCGCTAGGTGAGAAAATATAAAATTTTTTTGAAACTCTTTTTGCTTCTAAAATTCACATTTTTAGTTTATTCAAATTTTTTAAATAAAATATACAAAGTACAATGACATATCTTTCAGTAAAAAATAAATTTATTTTAGTCAGATAACTTTAAATCGGTATTTTTATGGAAATTGGAAATGAGTTTTTTTGCACAAATATTTTTTGTTGGTTTTTCTCTGACCTGTCACACAAAACTGTGAATAGCAACAAAACGAAGAGTCAAAATGAGTTCAAACTTTCAAGAGATGTTTATAAGACTATTACCGAGGACACTATAGCACTTTTAAATAAATAAAACCTTTATTGTCGCTGTAAATGTGATTTTTGTGAAGACCGCCTGGAGGCGGTCTTACCCGTTAGAGGGTTAAAATTTAAGTTGCGATCCTAATAATTTCTCTTACCCTGATTTTACCGGTTTAAAACCGTTTTGAACCGATTTATACATAACTCAAAAAAATCGTTGAAAATTGTTTAGGAGCAATACAATTGATTTTACGATAAAAGTTGTTTATCAGGTTATAACCGGATTGTAACCGATTGACCATCGATTTGACCAATTTATAAAGCACTAAAAATATTTCCCTGAATATACCTTAGGATGCTGCTTGGTAAAGCGGTACTGCGTCAAAGTGAATTATCACACAGAAAAAAGTATTTTATAAAAATGTTCGTAAATGTTTATGAATTCCTATGGGAGAGTTACGAAACGCTCTTGAATCGTATAAGCCACAAAAAAGTTCGTAAAAGTTTGTACTTTTTTCACAAACATTGTTCGTAAAATGATCACTTGACGAGCATTTTTTTGTATTTTTACAAACATTTGTTCGTAAATGTTCGTAAACACACAAAAAATGTTCGTAAAATTTTGTCATTTGTTCGTAAATTTTTGTTTTCTTGTCGAACATTTTACGTACATTTACGAACAAATGACAAAATTTTACGAACATTTTTGTGTGTTTACGAACATTTACGAACAAATATTTGTAAAAGTACAAAAAATGTTCGTCAGATCATGTTACGAACAATGTTTGTTAAAAAAGTACAAACTTTTACGAACTTGTTTGTGGATTATACGATTCACGAGCATTTCGTAACTACCCCATAAGAATTCACATACATTTACGAACATTTTTACAAAGTGTGCAGGAATACAACCGGCCTGTTTGATGGGCTGTCATGACACACTGCTGTGCCCTTATTGGGATACTTTTTCAGGGGATGCATTAATAGACCCGACAGAGAGGCCTGAGTACAGCGATGATCTTTGACCTCTCTTCTAAATCTAAATCTAACCGATTGGAACCGGTTCAGAGTTACCAGAAATTTTAAGACATTTCCAAAAACCCCAAACTACCCTAATCATTTGAGATATACGCACCGGTAAAAATAAAGGGGCCAAATTGATCCAACAAATCAAAATGAAAGAATCACCAAGGATCCTTTGAAAGTTTCCTCCGGAATTAACGAACAAAAAAAATGATAAAGTCATCTTTGGTGTTTGCTCAGATGAGAGAAATATGGTATCAGTAATAAGTTCGTGATAAAACATAATCTAACGTGATAAATTTTCATACAAAATTTCAAGAGACACTAGTGATCCCTTCAAAGGTTCAAATATGATCCATCCTTTCGTTAAGGATCAATTTGACCCTTTTATTTATACCAGTGCGCCCTTTAGAGCCTTTTTTAACCTCTGATCTTAAAAATCCGTAATTCAGCCTCAGGACCACCTTTTAGATCAGTAAACTTTCATTAAATCAAAATTCACGTCCCTTTCTTTCTCAAAAGATTTGCATTGGTCTATCCCACTCTTTCGGACTCAAAATTGATCTAAAGTAAATTTAACTTGGTTTGATGTTCAAGAGAAGAAGAAGAGTGCGAAAGAGTAGGATAGACTTCTGCAAATCTTTTGAGAAAGAAATTAATGTGAATTTTGACTTTATGAAATTTTACCGATCTAAAAGGTACACCGGAGCCATTAGGTAGGAATGATTCAATAGTGTTTTCGTATTAAGACGAAATGACCGCTTAAATAAATAAATAAATGTTTCGAACTTTTTATGTTATTTTTGAAAGATACAACATATCCCAGAAATCATAAAATTGTTAAAATGTTTGAAGAAAATCACTATTACATAATTTTCTACTCGAAATTGTTGCACAGTTTCTCAAATCAAAATCACTTGAAAATACTTCACTTTCCAGAAATAGAACCTCTCAATAGATAAAGGTAGTGCCCTCATTACTGAAATCTTTTTATGGGATTTTTACAGATTCAATAGATTACAATTTTAATAATTAATAATTTAAAAAAAATGGACATTGAATATCTAAGTAATATATAAAAACCTGAGTTGTAAAAATATAATTAATGGACTTATTTGAATAAGTAGATTAAGTTCTAACATTTTTTACACTTTTTAACTGTTCTCAAAAGCGTTTTTTTTTGTTCTCAAACAATTATTTGCGATTTAGAAATAGGAACTTTTGTGCATTATTTTTAATAATTTTCCACTCTGTCACTTATTTTTGAGTGGCATTATTTAAAAAAAGGAAATAATTGTAACGACATTTTCTTCCGCATAGGGGCGCATTCAACTGTTTTCAATTTTGAGTTCTCAAGATTTAAGTCAAAAAGTCGAATTAAATAAAAATTCAAGAAAGCTTCGAAACTTTATTTTTTCTTATTTTCAGAAGAAGTGATCCATTCTATTTATCTCGCTCCTTTTCATTCGCAGTTTCTTAAATTTATTTATGAAACAAGATCAGTCCTACCTACGTCATTATTCTCCGTAGGACGTTTTCCTCTCGTTTTTCAATAACTGGCTTCAAACACTTCATATTTTTCCCACATTTCTCTAATGAAAGTAACCTAATTTAATTCAGGAAATATGTGACGTAGGACCGTCTATTAATATTGAAAAAGTTAAAATATTTAAATATCTAGGAATTGCAATTGACAGTAAGCTAAATTTTCAAACACATATCAGTAGTATCATTAAAAAAAATATCTGCAATAGTAGAAGCTATAATAAGAAATGATTATAAGTCGATCCCAATTAATATAAGGAAACATATTTATCATTCTCTGTGTGAATCATTTATCAGATATGCGGCAGAAATATGGAGATCTACAAATAAAAACATTATTAATAAACTACGACGATCACAAAATAAAATAATAAAAATTCTTTTTAAATATAATAGACGTAAAAGTAGTATACAGTTATACAAAGAGTTAAAATTACTTACATTAATAGATATTGTCAGAGTCCAACAAATAACTCACATTTTTAAATTAAAAAACAAATGTATACATTCACAAACAAGTATAGAAGAAATTACTCACACAGGCGTAGGAAAGGAGACATTAAAAATATTAAAATTAAAACTATTAAGTTTGGATTAAAATCAATTATATAACTCAATTAAAAATTACAAAAATCTACCTTCACAAATAAAACGCACTGAACAATTGTATAGTAAAAACAAAAAAAAAAAATACTGGATGGGCAGGAACGTTAGGGATTTGTCTCGTAGGGATTGGTCGCAACTCGAAATTTAATTAGAATAAAGTATAAAAAATTGTTATTATATAGTCACAAAGAGAATTCTATTTCTTATGGCATGAAATAAACATTATTATCTATCTATTTATGTCATAGATAAATCGGATTTATTAAAGGAATGTAGGAAAAAGGGACAGATAATCCTAACCGGCTTATGTAGGTGAGATTCTTAACATGAGCTAACTCGGAGTGCATGCAAATTCGATTTAGAGCTGAAATTGTGAGTCGCCATTCAGTTATCTTGAATCAAATTCGTGAAATTATACAAATTTTGTATTTAAACCAAAATATCAAGGATTTGGATGAACTGACAGAAAAGTGTTATATGGGTGAAATGTAGACCAGAATGTTCTCTATAATTTTCCTATAGAACATGATCTCATCGATTACTCAGAAGCCAAGATAAGCGAGGTTTTTTGTTTCTTAACTCGTTTTTTCATCCAGAGTGCCCCAAGTAGTCATTTGTTGAACTTCAACTATATCAATGAATTGTTGTATTTTGTGGGACTTTCCATTTAAAACCATATTTTAAGTGTCTTTGTGGAGTAGAGGCAGTCAAATTGGCATCTGAGTGATTTCAAAGCGTTATTATGGGAAAAATCAATTTTTTCACACTTAAACGGCAAAATCGGAGTGATAGCGTAGTCTGAGCGGAAAATGATGTATGACCGAAATGTAGAGACAAATGTGCTCTATAATTATGTCGAAGTAATCATCAAAATCGGTTCAGCGACAGTCAAGATAATTGAGGTTATGTGATATTGAAATTGGTTTTTCGACTGTGGCGCCCCTGGTGTTGGTCCCACGAAGTTAAAATATTTTAGAAAGTTGTAGTATTTGGTGAGATCTTTCGTTTAAGCCCTCATTCATCAAAATCGGTCTCATAGAACCGGAGATATGATTTTTTGAATTTCGTGAACTTTGACCCCTCATATCTCCGGTTCTATTGAAACCACAGCGCACATACGCACCATTTTGGAAACGTCCTAGACTGGACTACAACATACTAAAATTTCATTAACTTGCACAATGCCGTTTTTGAGAAAAGTGACTTTGAATTTCGATGAATTTTGACGCTATCACAGCGCCACCTGTGGTGAATTTTTGAACTTCCATCTGAAAGTGCTCATCGAGACGAAATCAAAAAGGTAAAATTTAGGTCGCTATGTTAGTTAGAACCGGAGATAGAGGCCGGTCAATGTTCGAACTTTGACCCCTTATAGCTCGGGTCAGGGGTTATGGATCGACTTAAGGTTTTTTTTGTTTGATAGGTATAATCAACAGCTACAACATACTAAAATTTCAGCCCGATGCACAATGGAATTTTTGAGTTATTTAACTTATAAGATTTAAAAATTTTCTTTTTAAAAAAAGCGCCCCTAGCGGTGGTTTTATGAACTTGCGATGTTAGAAGGGGAGGTGGCATTTCACGAGAGCTTTCCAAAAAGCCCTCACTTTTTAAATTCTGACAATTAGAACCGGAGTTATGGCCATTTTAACAAATTTTTTTTGGACCCTTATAGCTCGGGTCAGGGGGTCGGGGGACCTTAAGTTTGGTATTGATGGAAAGCTCTAAGGCCCAGCTATAACATACTAAAATTTGAGCCCGCTCGATGCCATAGGGGCGGAGCTATTGAGAAAACAAAAAAAGGGGGGTCTTCAAAATGGCGGAAGGAGGGGTGGGGGGTGGGGGGTCAATGCACCATGTTGCAATTTTCACCCGATATATAACCTTTGCCGAAAACCGCAAGTCGATATCTTTTTTAGTTTAGGAGCTATTAAGCTCCAAAGAGCGGCCGGCCGGGAACGTAAATTAGCCACATATATATTCGTGATCAGGAAGTGCTGAAACACGTTTTGGCCAAGTTTGAGCTCGATCGGACGACATGAAATTTTGTTAGGATTATAGTAGGTGAGATTGTTAAGAATCTCACCTAATATGAAAGGTTTGGAGCCAGAATAACTACGAAGCTTGAAAGCCTTCCCCCACTTAAAATACTAAAATATTCCTCCTATTTTTCTTAAATATGTAGGGGAGACAGGGGTAGAATTAGCCAGCAAATGAAGCTTTTTTTTCGCGAGTGGCTTGTGAAAAAATGATAAGTTTTGTCTAATATTTTTATGTTTCATAAGTAGCATTAGGATATTGGCTATATGAAACAGTGTAGTTCAAAGCTCTAAAATCCTTGGATTTTTCTTGAGAGGATAATGAAAATAGTATGATACATTGGCTACACTTACCCCTGCCTGGGTAGAAATAGCCACTTTTGGGGTACTAATTGCCACTAGTTTCCCAGATGAAATTTTAAACTGGAGATACCAAATATTGTTTCACTTGATACACTGAAGCCCACTGATGCTAAATATGTTACTTAAACCTAAAGAAAAGGGCTTTAGCCAACTTTTTTATGACATTTTTGTAATTGAGGCAAAATTAATGCAAACATTCTGAAAAAATCTATTTCTCAAGTTGCTCATACAAATGGCAATATTGCTTGGAATATCAATAGTACTTTTTCATCTAACAATTATCCATGTATTAGTGAAAAATCATTGATAGTTTTAGCCCGCCACGGAAGAGTGACTACAACTGCCCCGAGGGCTGTTTCAGTGTTTAACATCTTATATAAAAAAGTGGATAATTATTATCCAAGTGAAAAATATTTTTTAATTAGGTTTATTAAACCAGAAACGAGGTAAAACTATGAAATCTTGACTAGAAACTCAGAAAACCAAATGCTGGTCCAAAAACGGTAACATCAGAATTACAATTTTATACCCATTTTATAAAAATGCTTCTAAATTGTAGGATAACAGGATCAGAGTTATAAATATTTCTGGGAATATGGGGATGTGTTCCTACTTTCATTAAAAAATACTTTGCTCGATGTACATTTTAAGAAAAACGAGAAAAATCCACTGTCTACTTTTACCCCTGGCTATAGGTACCCCGGTCTCCCCTAATGAAATTAGGGCTACTAGTTCTCACTAGAAGCAATTCAGAACTGAACCCCAAAACCCTTTTATCTAATATTTCATTTAAAGTTAAGCAAAAGTGTTTAGGCTTTCCTGTCCTAACTTTATTACGCTTAATACTTTACGTTAAAACGCTTAAGGATCCTGTTCAAAAGTACTCAACTTTTAACTTTGCAGAGAAAAAAAATAGCGAAAATGGACAGAAGTCAGGCACGATGTATCTTTTGAAAACAATGAGAAACTTTATCATAAGAAATTCTGAGCAGAAGTACAATTTTCTGCAAGTTTACCGAAGTTTCTGCAACTGATTAGGGAAGTTAAGCAGATTGAGATACATGCACGTATTACAGGTTTTTTTTTTTATTACTTTTTGGAATGCAGGAAAACTTCCAAAGTTCAAAGCTTGTGGTATTTTGGTTCAATAAAAAGTTTAGGATTGAGGGATTTCCACTGTACCGCACGTCGTTTTTTAAGATTCTTGTCTTTTGACTTAAAAAGGATACAAATAATATCCATATAAATCCATACAAATAATATTGTACGTTGTCCTCATGGATTATTATTTTTTTTATAGCTAAGAAGATCACTCAACTAGGTAGCGCCCTAGACATTAATAAGAAGAAGAAAGATAAGAAAGATAAGAGAAGAAAGATGAATAGTGGTCATCGTTTTTTTAAGTTTTGTATTTTTGAAAACTTAATGAATATTGCAAAGGTAAAAGAGTGCCCTGTCCTCAAATATAATATTGTGAGATTATCCGACTCTTATCAATTGCAAATCTTTAAATAATAAATTAAGATTTTCTCTCTCAATGTTATGATCTTATGATTCTTTTAGAGGAATCTCCCTTTGAAAACAAAATGTTCATGATGCATAACTCGCATTGATTATGTAAACTTGGCTTTACACCAAAAATTTTCTCTTCTTTCATGTAAAACAAAATCACATTGAAATTATCTTGACCACACACTAATATGCAGGTTTTAAATATTTTTGCATGTTGAATATTTATAATTAGAATTGCAACAAATTCATTTTAAAGTGATTTTCCTCAAAATTTTGCACAGTTTATGCTTCAATAATTGACATTACTCTTATTTTATAAACTGTATAAACTTTTTTCACACTTGCGGTAGCAATTTTAAAATTGAGATGAAAAAAATGGGTGACAAATAAGTGACGGAGACTTTGCTGAGTGCTTGAACTCGAGACTTTGTTATTTCTTGTTATTTTGTAACAATTGTAAAAAGGATAAAACACCGAAGGAATACTCTTGAATGTAAAGTACTGTAGTTCTTCGTGGTTTTCTTTTTCTCTTTGACCATTTGAACGCTTGTCCGTACTCCGAAAAAATCCGAAAAAGTTAAAATAACATTCCGGAAATGTTAATTTTACCCTGCATTATTGATCCGAAAACGGTGTAAATATTACCCTTTTTAGGTGTAAATGGGGGTTAAAGTTACCCTTCTTTCATGTTGATTTTACCCTTAAAAGGTGTAAAATTAACATTAAAAATGTTGATATATTTTTACAGCTAAAAAGTGTTAAATTTCTGAGGAAAAAAACTTAATCGCACCCCCTTTTTCTCAGTGAAATTACCCCATCTTACCCTAAGTTACGACAATTGTTCCAAAGTTTTTTTTATCCCTATTCAATAATTCATAACAGTTTGGAACTAGTTGAAATTTATCCGGGATTCCAAGACCTTTCAAATGAACCCAGACTTGTCCCAATCGATTAAAAAGTAATCGGTCTAGCAGAGATTGATTAATTGATTATGAAATATTTCTCTCCTTAATAAATTCTGCCATTATTCAATGTATATAAACTTTTCAATCAAAAGGAAATCTCATCAATTATTAACTTGTGAGCACTGACTAGTTGAACATTATTAATGGCATAAATTTACAATTATAGCCCAATTGTGTCAATTTTGTCCATTTTGTCAGCCATTGTGCGAGGCAGAAGAGTTTATCAAAAGTGTTACTATATACTCTTGGTGTATTATCCACAAATATAAAATAATTACACTATTGACGTCATAACATGATACACTAATAAATGATTTCTCTAACGTATCATTGAGATGCAATTTTAATGTTTACATCTCCCCATATGTTTTAAATTGAAAAATTATGCCCATATAGTAAAGTTCTCTCGAACTTGAGGAGTTATTTGTCAAAAGCTGACAAGAATGTGACATTAAATTAAAAGGGAAAATGCTGTTTTTGAGTGAGGAAAATTTATTATGTTCTCCAGAGTTGGTAAAATGGGTCAAATGCAACCACATTGAATGGTATTTAATTCAAGGCTACATCACCCGTACACCGTGATCATTCACCAATAATTACTAATCAAGAATTGATCCAATTTTTCATCAACTTGCTTCACACTCTTCCATATTGATTTGTGAGAATGAGAGAGTACGGAAAAGTATTGGATGCATTTCCTTTGAAATATTCTTGCAGACATATTACGTGTTACATAACACCATTACTCATGCAGCAATTTATCTTCAACTGGGAATGAGACAAGGGGCTTTTCAGTGAAGAAAATAAAATAGAAAATTTCTAGGAATTTTTACAAATATTTACGAAAGTTTGTAAATATATTTTTTTTAATTCTGAATATCTTGAATATTTTGGGAATAGGGGAAGTGTATCAAATTTCGGCATAGTTGCATTCAAGCGTGAAAGTCTTAAATTCGAAATGTAATATTTTTAATACAAATTGACTTTTTTTATCACTTTTTTTAAGGAGTGTTGCTTTTGGAAACTTGTAGATAGTTTATCGTTTTTGTCTTCTCTAAAATCATTCTTATTATATTTTAAAATGAATAAAAATATAGGCATGGCTTTGGGTAATATTTCGGCCACTTCTCATAGTTTCTTGCCCTTCCGGAATTCTTCTAAAGCAGACCTGTGCTTGTTAAAAGTCGTGTAATATCGGAAATTTTGTGTTGATAATTTTAATGGAAATTACAGATAGCCATACCGGTAACACTAATCCCGCTCATTCACGGTGCCATGATAAATATTTTGCACCAAAAAGACATAACAGACATAAAAAACTCATATAGAAAGAAATTGTCGTCTTGATATCTCTGTCGGAAGACGGATAGCTGTTCACTACACATCTTTTTACTTGAATCTTGCGGAAATATGAAGAAATTTAAAGAAAATATCATTTCAAATGACAAGCTTCCGAAATCGCGCGCAATTCAACTCGAGAGAGAGACAGAGACACAAATAACTCACTTGACAAACGTTTGGCGGCGCTGCGGTTGCAAAAACTCTCTGAAATGCCACAAAATATTTTCTTCTCTATTTTATCCTTATTAGCAGGTCGTGTCCCTTCTTGTAATATATACTTTTGCATTCCTTATTAACCAAAATACTTTTGTACAAAAGGGTTTTTCTCAAACTTATCCTGAATTTTGAGACAGCTCAAAAGAATATGAGTCTTCCAGCTCAAAATTTCATCCCAATGTTTTTGTTGTAATATCGACAATTATTCACAATTAACCCAAATAACTGTATTCAACTAAATTATTAAAAGGATTTCCTTGTGAAAATGACTTAACTCTAAGGAATTAAACAATTTTCACATTAAAAACCTCTCATTTTCTCTACGTGAATTTTCGCGGCATTTCGAAGAATGCCAACAGGCACCACCAAATTCACTTTGGCTTTTCTTTTAGCCCAGGCCTGTTCTAAAGTTTTTTTTTTTCACAAATCATCTCGTTCGTCCAAGCGACATTTTCTGTTTGTTTTTCATTGTTTAACATCTCTAGTGTACGCAAGAACTAAAAATTCATGGAAATTTGTGGAACAAAAGAAGTGGCCGAAATTGCAAGCTGGACGAAATTTGGTACAGTTCCTCTATTTTGAATATTTTGTAAATATGTTAAAAGTCAATACGAATAAAGTAATTATTCTGTGAATATTTTTGGAGAATATTCCTAACATCGTGATTATTTTATGATTTTTTTGGTAAATATTTGATAATTCCTAAAATAACATAATTTCTAATAGTTTGAAAATTTGTTTGTAATTGTTTGTGAATTCCTGCTGGGCACTTACGAAATGCTCGTAACTCGTATAACCCATCAAAATTTTTGTAAAAATTTGTAATTAGTCATCAACAATGTACGTAACTTGATCACTTGATGAGCATTTTTCGTTCTCTTACAAACATTTATTCGTTCATATTTGTTTGATAAAAGTTTACGAACAAATTACAAAGTTTCACGAACATTTTTCTAGAGAAACATTTCGTAACTTGATCACTGTACGAATATTCTTTGTTCTTTTACAAACATTTGTTTGTACATTTTTGCAAACTTTTACGAATAAATGACAAAATTTTGCGAACATTTTTGTGAACGAACATTCACGGATATATGTTTGTAAAAAACAAAAAAATCGTCAAGTAATGATATTACGAACGATGTTTGTGAATAAATACAAACATTGTTAGTAAACGTTTGTTGAGCAAAATGTTTGCAAAATTTTGTCATTTGTTCGTAAAATTTAGTCGGGTAAAAAAAAAATTTCGAACAAATATTTGTAAATGAATAATATTACTCGTCAAGTGATCATGTTACGAACAACGTTTGTGAAAAAGTACAAAGCTTTACGAACTTTTTAGAATCACAAACATTTACAAACAATTTTACAAAAATAGTATATTTTCCATGTAGTGAAATGCCCCTTGGAAAAATCTTAAATTTCACGTTGTTCTTCAAAGAATTAGTGGAATGTGTTAAAATATATCACAGCAGTTTGCTGACAAATTAACGCACATGCCTGCCGTGGATATTAACCAATTTTCTCACTTATGCGACAAATAGACCAAGTATCAAACAAATATTGCAAACAACTACTTGAAATTCTGTATTCCCCTTCACCCCTCACTAACCACTTCAAGCATTGTGTCTCTTTCACAATACAACCTTCAGTAATTGCAATTTTACAATGCACTTGAAAATTTAGATCACACTCTAAATGCAATCGAATTGACAATAATAAGTGTAGATAAGTACTTTTCCATTTCAATGGAAACTTTCCATTTTAGAACTATTAGCAGCATTTCAATTGCAAATCTTAATTTTTCTCCAATTTCAGTTCAAGATTTTATTCTTTTTTTTTGTTTTTTTTTTCATTAATCTATTTGTAATCAGAATAATTAAAATCAAAATTAAAATTCGCTAATTGCTTTTCTGTTTAATATTCACTGAAATATAGATCATGAAACATTTACTTCATGATAATTTTAAGCGATTGCAGTGTCCCTAGCGGTGACCTTGTAAATTCCGAATGTCCAGAAAAGTTGTTAGCATATCGAAAAAGCCTCTTTTACCGAGTTTAATTTATTCGACGCGATTTCTATAGAATCTCAGCTGCCATTAGGTTATTTTCGTTTGTGTATGTTCTCTAGAAAAATTGTCCCTTATTTCAAAAATCCGTTTTACTGTTTTGAAAATTACTGGAGCTATTATTAAGATTACTTGAGATATCACTTTCGGAATTGTGTTTCCGAAATTTTTGGATTGGATAAAGACGAATTCGTTGCTCATTTTAAAGCTTCTTCTTCCAAAACTATTTTTTTTTTAATAAAAGTGGCAACTCGGGGTAAAAAGTAACCGAAGGCACGGGATAAAAAGTAGCTAGAATCTACACTTAAGTAACTTTTACTCAGCACTATCTCCAGGTCGCCTTTTCTGCTATTCTCACTAGCGAATAGACTTCCCATGCCAAATATGGTTTCAAAAAAGGTCTGAGAAGAATATTTTTCGAAGATATAGAGAAAAATGCTTTGCTACAAAAAAGGTTTAAATTTCTTATCAAAATGTGTCAATCGTGTCAATTGCTTTTGCTTCCGCGATTCAGTAGTAAAGTGTATAAAATTACTGCATTATACAAATCCTCACAAGTCTATTAATATTAGGTGAGATTCTTAACAATCTCACCTACTATAATCCTAACAAAATTTCATGTCGTCCGATCGACCTCAAATTTGGCCAAAATGTGTTTCAGCACTTCCTGATCACGAATATATATGTGGCTAATTTACGTTCCCGGCCGGCCGGCCGGCCGGCCGGCCGCTCTTTGGAGCTTAATAGCTCCTAAACTAAAAAAGATATCGACTTGCGGTTTTCGGCAAAGGTTATATATCGGGTGAAAATTGCAACTTGGTGCATAGACCCCCCACCCCCCACCCCTCCTTCCGCCATTTTGAAGACCCCCCTTTTTTTGTTTTCTCAATAGCTCCGCCCCTATGGCATTCAGCGGACTCAAATTTTAGTATGTTATAGCTGGGCCTTAGAGCTTTCCATCAATACCAAACTTAAGGTCCCCCGACCCCCCTGACCCGAGCTATAAGGGTCCAAAAAAAATTTCTTAAAATGGCCATAACTCCGGTTCTAATTGTCAGAATTTAAAAAGTGAGGGCTTTTTGGAAAGCTCTCGTGAAATGCCATTTCCCCTTCTAACATCGCAAGTTCATAAAACCACCGCTAGGGGCGCTTTTTTTAAAAAGAAAATTTTTAAATCTTAAAAGTTAAATAACTCAAAAATTCCATTGTGCATCGGGCTGAAAATTTAGTATGTTGTAGCCGTTGATTATACCTATCAAACAAAAAAAACCTTAAGTCGATCCATAACCCCTGACCCGAGCTATAAGGGGTCAAAGTTCGAACATTGACCGGCCTCTATCTCCGGTTCTAATTAACATAGCGACCTAAATTTTACCTTTTTGGTTTCGTCTCGATGAGCACTTTCAGATGGAAGTTCAAAAAGTCACCACAGGTGGCGCTGTGATAGCGTCAAAATTCATCGAAATTCAAAGTCACTTTTCTCAAAAACGGCATTGTGCAAGTTAATGAAATTTTAGTATGTTGTAGTCCAGTCTAGGACGTTTCCAAAATGGTGCGTATGCGCGCTGTGGTTTCAATAGAACCGGAGATATGAGGGGTCAAAGTTCACGAAATTCAAAAAATCATATCTCCCGTTCTATGTGACCGATTTTGATGAATGAGGGCTTAAACGAAAGATCTCACCAAATGCTACAACTTTCTAGAATATTTGAACTTCGTGAGACTAACACCAGGGGCGCCACAGTCGAAAAACCAATTTCAATATCACATAACCTCAATTATCTCGACTGTCGCTGAACCGATTTTGATGATTACTTCAACATAATTGTAGAGCACATTTGTCTCTACATTTCGTCCATACATCATTTTCCGCTCAGACTACGCTATCACTCCGATTTTGCCGTTTAAGTGTGAAAAAATTGATTTTTCCCATAATAACGCTTTGAAATCACTCAGATGCCAATTTGACTACCTCTACTCCACCAAGACACTTAAAATAGGGGTTTAAATGGAAAGTCCCGCAAAATACAACAATTCTTTGATTTAGTTGAAGTTCAACAAATGACTACTTGGGGCACTCTGGATGAAAAAACGAGTTAAGAAACAAAAAACCTCGCTTATCTTGACTTCTGAGTAATCGATGAGTTCAAGTTCTACGGCAAAATTATAGAGAACATTCTGGTCTACATTTCACCCATATAACACTTTTCTGTCAGTTCATCCAAATCCTTGACATTTTGGTTCAAATACAAAACTTGTATAATTTCACGAATTTGGTTCAAGATAACTGAATGGCGTCTCCCAACTTCAGCTCCAAATCGAATTTGCATGCACTCCGAGTTAACTTACGTTAAGAATCTCACCTACATAAGCCGGTTAGGATTATCTGTCCCTTTATCTCGACACTTAAGAATTTCAAGAAAATCTACTTGGGCTATCTACTTAAAAATCTATCTAATGGCCTTCGGTAAAGTTGTCGATCATTGAATTATAAGATTGTACTAATTATAAACGTTTTTAGTCTTCTGAGGCTCATGAAAAAGTGAAATATCCGTTTTGTCACTTTTTGCCCCAGTCTCCCTATTTTCTTGATTTACTGCTTATGAATTACTGCGGAAGCTGATTATCCAGTACTTCAAGCATTTCTACTCTTAATGCTATTTTATTAAACTTATTGCAGAGATGCTGGCCAAAATCCTGTGAATGAAAAAATTCCAAAAGCCCAAATTCCAAATAGGTCGAAATCGTGAAAATACAAAATCTCGAATGATCCAAAATCCCAAATTGGTCGAATTTCTGAATGGATCAAAATCCCAAATTGGCCAAAATCTCGAATTAGTCAAAGTCCCGAATAGTTCAAAATTCAAAATTAGTCGAAGTCCTAATAAGGTTAATGTTCCGAACGCCAGAATCCCAAATGGGTCAAAATTCAGAATGGAGCAAAATGCCAAATTAGTCGAAATCTCTAAAAGGCCCAAGCCCCGAACGCCTAAATCCCGAATGGGTGGCAAACCTGAAAATCCTATATTCTGTATGGGCTAAAATCCCGAAAAGCTGAAGTCCCGAAAAGGTCACAATCCCAAATTAGTCGATATCCCGAATATGTCGAAATCTTGAATACGACACTTTTAAGAAACCGGGATTTTGGATTTTAGGATTTTGGACCTTTAGGGATTTCGAACCATTTGGGATTTTGAATCATTTGGGATTTTAGGGTTTCGGATTTTAGTTTTTGAGACTTTGGCCTTTTCGTTGTTTTGGTTTTCGGAACCTTTACCGGTATTTTCTAGACAGATCTACGGCTTCAGTTTAAAGACGGCTTAGTGGAAAATTTATCGAAATGAAGTTTAATCATTATTTAGATTATAATTGTACTAAGCCATGTCTCTGAAAATTCTCAGGTCTATACAAGCCCTTATACGGGCTTCAGACCTAAAGCTTAGCCATATGGCTTAATTGCTCTAATTTCTTATTAATCACGACTTTTTGGAAAAAATTAACTTTGGATTGGATTATTAAAGATAAATAACCTATTAGACTCTCAAAAACCAATGAAAATGCTCGTTATATAGGATTTTTAGACCTTCGGGTGCTGAGCTTAACCTTTAGTCTGAAGACTGCATTACACTGGTTCAAATTCTAGAAAAGTTCTAGAAAATGCATAGTTCACTACATCTTAAATAACAACTAATTTTTCCTTAATATTATTCAATTCCAATTCAAAGGGCAATGCAATGGGCAAAACGGTCCAACCTTTCGCCACAACGGAAACCTATACCATTGAATAGGTATTGGCAAAGGTAACAACTTTTGTTCCGGGACCAACCCCAAAAAATATGTAGGAAGAGCACTAAAACATAAAACATATGTATAAGAATTGTAATGATTTTTTTTTGCAAAACTCCTTTTATACAATAACGGTTAATCGTATATTACTGGAACAAACCATATCCATATCCTTTATCTCTTCATATTTCCTGCAATTCTCCAAATCTTCCTTATAAATCTTTTACCATCCTTCAAATTCATAAACAAAGGATTGTATCTAGAGAAATGTCTCTTATGCAGTGATATTCTTCTTGAAAAAAGAATTAAAACCTCTAAAGATCGCAGGGTCCTAAAGGATACCGTTATTTAAATACTTTGAGTAATAAATTCAGAGAAAAAATGTTTTAATTAATTATACTTAAAACCTTTTGTTAAAATTCTTTAGTAACGGTACCTTTGAAACCCTTGATTTCAGGAATCCTAGCTCCTTTTTTAAGGAGAATATTTCTCTAAATACGATAAAAGGATGCAATGGAGGCAATACTTTTAACGGAATTTAAAATATTCGAGAATATTTGAGGAAAATCTGGATCCAAGAAAAATGGAGGAATAGGTATACGGTTTCTTTTAGGAAAATGTTTCTTGAGTTCAGATCTCTTTCAGAAAACGTTCTTTGGCGCCAAAAATTTACGATATGCCGTTATTTAAAAAGCAAGTTTCATAAAAATAGTTCTACGCATTTCTTAAGAACTCTTACTTTAAGATATCTGAAAAAGATGACGTGATGGACTATAAGTTTCTTCGGTTCATATGTTCAAGATACACCAAGGACTCCGAAAATACCTGTGATTTGCCATTAAACGAGAAAAGTTTTCGTTTTGTTGCCCTGTAATGTGCGATGGCTTTAATGGCAAGTTTGTATGGGAGCTACCAGATGGAGCAGTCAAAGGGAAGATCTAAAAATATTTATATAAAACTTAAGTCATATACCGACTTTAACCCGAATTGCATTAAGATCGGTTAAGCCGTTTCTGAGGTTTTTGAGTAATAAATTGTCAAAGTTGCGAATTTTCAGAAGGATATCGTTAATTTCCCAAGGACTGTTAGTCCTTTTTGACTTGGGTCTCGGTAATTTTTAAGTCTTACACTAATACCAACAAAATTGGCCTAGTCCCATCTCTGGCGAAGGGTTGGATCATCTCCCATACATTTCTACCCATTGTGCTTTACCCAAAAGAAACTTTCCTGATAAGATACTAGATACGTTAAGCCCTATGGCCAAGTTTGAGGTTTGAAGTCTCGTATTAGGGTCCGAAGCCCGTGTAACTTATGGATACTGTGAATAAGTGAGTGGCAGATCGGGAAATTGTGCTGAATTGTTTCCAAGATCGCGCTGATCGAGCGATCTGTCTTCAAGACCGCGCTGATCGAGCGATCACTTTCCAAGATCGCGTTGATCAGAACCCAAAGTAAACCGTAAGTAGCAGATCTGTTTATTCAGGGAGGTGACATTAACTCTGAAAAATGCGACCAGTTTTAGTGTAATTTTTTCCCTGTTTTCGTACACATTTCACGATATATCTGCAAAACTATGTAGGTTGCCAATTTGGGGTTTTCGGTTGCCTCTTCGTTATTAAATTGGCTTTTATTTTGTATTAGTATATTTTCTAATTCACTCTACAATGACAGAAAACAGCTAATAAACTCAAAAAAAATTTCGGCTCGGTAGAAACATATGGAAAACATAGGAAATGATATGCCACTGTGAAAAAGGGTAACTTTAACCCCTAATACACCTGAAAAGCATAATATTTACACCGATTTCGGATCAATACTGCAGGATAAAATTAACATTTCCGGAATGTTATTTTGACTTTTTCGGATTTCTCTCAGTCAGTGTAGAATCGGGCTGATACAATTCGATCAATGACCGATCAAGGATCAAACCCTCAATTTTAAAGCCAAGAATTAGGAGTAATGGTAAATGTTTCCTTTGCAGGTCGACAATTCATCTCTAACTGGCGAATCTGAGCCCCAATCACGAGGACCCGAATTCACGCATGAAAATCCCCTGGAAACTAAGAATTTGGCTTTCTTCTCCACAAATGCCGTTGAGGGTACTGCAAAGGGTGTTGTGATCAGTTGCGGTGATCACACTGTGATGGGTCGTATTGCTGGTTTGGCATCGGGTCTGGATACTGGTGAGACACCAATTGCCAAGGAAATTCATCATTTTATCCAATTGATTACTGGTGTTGCTGTCTTCTTGGGTGTCACATTCTTCGTTATTGCCTTCATTTTGGGCTACCATTGGCTGGATGCTGTTATTTTCTTGATTGGTATCATTGTGGCCAATGTGCCGGAGGGTTTGCTGGCCACTGTGACTGTCTGCTTGACATTGACGGCCAAGAGGATGGCATCGAAGAATTGTCTGGTGAAGAATTTGGAGGCTGTGGAGACACTTGGATCAACATCGACAATTTGTTCAGATAAGACTGGTACATTGACGCAGAATCGGATGACAGTTGCCCATATGTGGTTTGACAATCAGATCATTGAGGCTGATACGACTGAAGATCAATCGGGTGTACAGTATGATCGTACGAGTCCGGGCTTTAAGGCACTGTCGAGGATTGCGGCATTGTGCAATCGGGCTGAATTTAAGGGTGGTCAGGAGGGTGTGCCGATTTTGAAGAAGGAAGTCAGTGGTGATGCATCAGAGGCGGCTCTGCTCAAGTGTATGGAATTGGCACTGGGTGATGTGATGACCATAAGGAAGCGCAATAAGAAGATTGCCGAGATTCCATTTAATTCAACAAATAAGTATCAAGTGTCAGTGCATGAGACAGAAGATTCGGGTGATCCGAGGTATTTGTTGACAATGAAGGGGGCTCCAGAGAGGATTCTCGAACGTTGCTCGAGTATTTTTATCAATGGGAAGGAAAAGGTGTTGGATGAAGAGATGAAGGAGGCATTTAATAATGCATATTTGGAACTTGGTGGTTTGGGAGAGCGTGTCTTGGGTTTCTGTGATTTTATGCTGCCATCAGATAAATTCCCTACAGGATTCAAATTTAACACAGATGATCCCAATTTCCCACTCGATAATCTCCGTTTTGTCGGTCTGATGTCCATGATTGATCCACCGCGTGCTGCTGTCCCAGATGCCGTGGCCAAGTGCCGTTCGGCCGGTATTAAAGTGATAATGGTGACTGGTGATCATCCGATCACAGCTAAAGCCATTGCAAAATCCGTGGGCATTATCTCAGAGGGCAATGAAACAGTCGAGGATATTGCACAACGTCTCAATATCCCTGTTTCCGAGGTCAATCCACGTGAAGCTAAGGCCGCTGTTGTGCACGGATCTGAGCTTCGTGAATTGTCATCGGATCAACTCGACGAGATATTGCGCTATCACACTGAGATTGTCTTTGCCCGTACGTCGCCACAGCAGAAATTGATTATTGTTGAGGGGTGCCAGCGTATGGGGGCTATTGTGGCCGTAACTGGTGATGGTGTCAATGATTCGCCAGCTCTCAAGAAGGCCGATATTGGTGTTGCTATGGGCATCGCTGGATCCGATGTGTCCAAACAGGTAAGTGCCAGATTAATACCCAAACATTTTTACTCCATTTTTACGCATCAACTCAAATATAACCTTGACCAATTGATTAAATATTTTAAACACATTGAAAGTCACACATTAGCGTTGGCAAAAAGAAAAATAGCAAATGTTCTTGACGGTGTTTTTTTTAATTAAGGAAATATTTAAGATCGGGGAATGTGCAATTCATTCGCAAAAAATTGCTAAGCGTCCAATTAAGGTGACTACACATTGAAAAAATTATGTCAATAATTAATTTGAAGTGAAAAGTTTGTCAAATGGATGTTCTTCCATGCAGAATACGAGAAAAATGTCAAATTGACGGTCAATTAGATCTTAATAAAAGTTTGTAAGAAGGATGTATTTCTATATAGGAAAAAGGCTCATAATTTTGTCCAGTTTCTTATTTTGGACACTTTGAGGATAACATTGGACACTAAAAATAAATTGATTAAAATGATGGATTTTTATTCAAATATTTGATAAATAATGAATTCTATCTAAATATTTGTTCTTTTTGGAAGATTTTAACACTAAATACGTTAAAATTTGAATATGATTTGAGTTGAAATTGCTTTGTTGAAAATTCAGTATGAGCAATTGCTTACGAGAAATATGACAGAACTTCGCTTTTTTTGAGTGATATTATTGAATATTCATTGAAAATTGTGTTGATTCACGTTACTGATGATTTGTACATTTGACCTGAAGTGAGATTTGCCTTGTGAATTATATTTTTCGTGTGAAAAATGGGAAATTTTTTAAGACATTCACCAGTGAGGTGATGATTCTTATTTTGGACAGGTGTTTTTCTCACGAAATTTCGTGAAGTTTTAGCTTTTGTGATGACTAGGTTGGGCAAATGCCTGGAGAAACAAAGGAGCATCATCTCTACGAAAGAGATGTAGCGAGAAATGCCCTGAAAGGCTCCCGGAAAGGTCAGGGAATGAGCGAATCCGCACGTACTTGGAGCACCGAAGTCAACTCACTTTAATGAATGATATGGAGAGTTTCCAGGCTTCTTGTAACATTCTACGTTTCCCTTACATGAACAGGAAGAGGACTTGGTAAGAGTGGTTCATGAAATGAAGAATAATGGGCATCCTTTTGAGGCGGATTATCTGTCCAAATTTATAGCCAAGTTGTCCAAATTAATAACCAAGTTGTCCAAAATAAAAGTCAAATTCACCTCTACATATCAATTCATTTTTAAACGTATTAAAACTAATTTTAGTAAAAATAAGACGATAAATAGCTTGCCAAGTTTCTAAACAACCGTTCTGAAAAGAGAGTAACAGAAAAAGTAAATTAGTATTGAAAATATCGCACTTCAAATTTGGAACATCGGTGCTTATAAGCAGACTGGTCAAAATTATGCGTCAATAAGTATGCCTTATCAAGAAACAGTACAATATCATTTTGACAAAATTTTATCATAATTCATTTGTCAGTTTGACAAAACTTTTCCTTCATAATAACGATCAGAATAATCCATAATTGATTTTTTATTGACCAATTTTTTAACTGATCCTGTTGCAAATTTATTTTAAACAATCTGTACAAAACAAATAAACGCTTTTACTTTAAAACAGATATTAAAACGAGCTCACCAAAAACTGATATTTCCACTTAATCTAATTTTTCCAGAAGAAATTTATCTTTTTTTACTAAAACATTGATCACAAATTTTTTTTTTGTAATTTAATATTTTGACACAATCTGTCTGAAACAGTTATGGATTTTTAAAGTTAAAAAAGAATTCGAAAACCATATTCTAAAGGAGAGAATTCGTATCACACTTTAATGATTTGAGTGGCATTTTTATGCCTTTTATATTCTTCGAGTGTTACAGAATTATATTGAGATTTTTTTGCAATCTTAAGGTCTCTACATATTACGAATTATTTTCGGCAAATATTGCCCTTTTTGAAGGAAATTGCCTGCAGTTCTGTAGGTAGAAATATCAAAATTCTTCTTATTGTGTGGAAACCTTAAAGTCCTCTACACATTCAGTGCCCACACAGCTAGGAGAAATTTTTACCCGAACTTTCGGAAACCATTTTTGAAAGCTTTGATAACCAAAAAACGGTTATCTAACTGGTTATAGGTATTTGGTTATAGGTATATTTAAAAATATACCTATAAACTAATAATTACTATTATTTATTTATTTAATTAATTCATGTCCCTGTACTAATACATTATCGGGCTGCAATTTTTTTAAAATTTTTTTTATTCAATATTTATTGTATTATTTATTTTAAAAACGTTTCTCAAATTATTAAAAACTGTCTACGGGATTTTTCGATTCTCGTAGATTTTTGACATTACCCTTCGAAATTTTTGATTATATTTTAAAGCACATTAACAGAAAAAAGAATATTTTTTAACCTGACAAAATGAAAATATTAATTTAAGGATAATAAGGAATAAAAATATAAATAATAAAATTAATAATTAAAATATTGATTTAATGATTGAGTTTATTATTTGTTATCAAATAATAACTATTATCAATCAGAGTGTTAATTTTGGAATCACGAAAATTGCTAACAATTTTGATATTTCCAAAATTTAATTTATAGCAAACTCAGCATATTTTATCATTCCTGGAAGAATTTTCTATTAACCCTTTAAGGACGAGAAGGTTTAAAATCGGGGGTCAGAAAAAATCACTTTTTCTGACTTTTTAGAGCAAAACATAGCTTTAGAAGGCCGTAGGAAAAATTTCATTTTTGGGTCACTGGTGACCCAATCGTCCTTAAGAGGTTAATGAACAATTTTCGATGTACTTGGCTCTTCAATTTCGTGGTTTAATGATTTAAAAATAAACGGTCATTCATACAATTGGCGCGAATTACAATATTCCAAGCGCCAGGAGCTTTCGGAACGAAAAATGATAATTCCTCAATGATTACCAAAACAAAATGGTCATAGCCGAGACACGAAGTGTAAAAAAATGGTTATCGCTCAGTTGTCGCTGTCTCGGCTATTTACACTTACCCCAGCTCTGTGGGTGCTCATTGGGAGCAATGTTTGTCAAAAATTTCTTTTTTGAAGGAAATTGTATGCAGTGCTATAAGTGAAAACGTCATAATTCTATCAAAAATGCAATTTTTAACGAAAATTTCTCTTAATGTGTAGAGGTCTTTAGAGGTCATCCCAGGCTATGCGAAATGCTCGAACTCGAGATTTATATGATATACCTCTAAAGTATTTACGCATCATTCACCGGTTTTCAAACGATTTGATCCGAAGCATCACTCGAAAGATCCCCAGAATAGTATTAAAAGTAATAGAATTGATTTTCAGATAAAAATTAGTTATCAGCTATGAATTGGTTCATTACTGGTTCAGAACCGATTAGAACCGGTTCAGTTTTATAGTAAATTCCAGGACCTTTTGAGTCAGAGTGTTATCTCGCGATGGAAGAATCTGTTAAGCCTATTACCGCCAAGGAGCGCCTTTGCCACAGTGAATGTCTTTGACGTGCCCTTGTAGTGGAATTCTGTAACAATATGGCAAACTTTCACCTTAAAGCCCAATGAGCACCGAATGACCATTAAAAAGGGCTCTGTGAAGCTCTCAATAAGCGAAATGATTCAGATATTCGATTAATTCTTCTAAATCTACCACTTGAAAAATTATAAATTTGCCATATGACATTGGACTGTTCTATCAAATTTCAGTTTGAAAGTGTAAAGGCGTCTCTACATATTTTGACAAATTTTCGTCAAAAATTGCTTTTTTGAAGGAAATCGCTTGAAATTCTTTAGGCGGAAACATCGAAATCCTGTCAAAAACGCAATTTTTGACGAAAATTGCTCTTAATTGGTAGAGGCAAAATTTCAATCAATTGAATTTCACTAAATTGAAAAAGTGTCGAGCGCCATTGGTAATTGAATTAAAAAACATGTTATATTTATAAAGAGAAGAAAAATTAAGAAAACGATATTCAGTTGAAAATTCCGATCTTAAAGTGATTAAAAAAAATTAAAAAAAAAACAAGTTTGAAAACTTTGAAATAACATCTTTCATCTGAAAAACGCGAAAATAAAATTTTTATCGCCTTTTCTGTCAACAAGAAATTACATTGCCTTTTGACGCTTTGAACTTTATGACACATTTGAAGTACATCTACTTGCCGCTAGTTGAGAATTTGAAGGAAGAATTTCTTGAAGTAATCAACAGTTTGCATTTTTATCACAATTGTTAGTAATTCTAATATTTGAAAAAGTATATTTTAATTGCTCGAACTTCACGAGAGAGCAGTTTTTTTTAAACAAAATGATGATCTCTGGTAACAATTTTTTTATTGTTTTCCTTTGGTATTTCTTGTGCAAAAAATAGGCTGCTGACATGATCTTGCTGGACGATAACTTTGCATCAATTGTCACTGGCGTAGAGGAGGGTCGTCTGATTTTCGATAATCTCAAGAAATCTATTGCTTACACACTGACATCAAACATTCCCGAAATCTCACCATTCTTGGTATTCATCTTGTGCGATGTTCCACTGCCACTTGGAACTGTAACAATTTTGTGCATTGATTTGGGAACTGATATGGTAAGTTACATATTTTCCACAAATTTTCTCTTATCACTCTCTAAAATAATGTCCTGTGAGGTGAAATATTTTCCTTCTGTCAAGGAGGAAAACTGCAATGATCCTATATTACATACATTTTTTTTTAAACTCCCTTGCGATAAAAAAAACAAATATCATGAAATTTTATTAGGAAGAATGATTTTTTTTAAAAACAAATTTAGGATGGGAGAGATTTCATTACAGCATATTTTATTAGGGGATTTTTTGAATTTGTATTTTTGTTCTAAACAAGAAAAAAGTCGCATTGGAGAATGATCTGAAAAGAAATGCGAGGAGAAGAGATTTTTATATCAATTTTCAGAGTTTAAAATTAATTTTTAATTGTATGATAATATGATGTAATTGTGGCGATTGTTTAGGTTCCAGCCATTTCACTAGCTTATGAAGAATCTGAATCTGATATTATGAAAAGGCGTCCACGAAATCCCTACACTGATAAACTGGTCAATGAGAGGTAATGGGCACTTTTGTTACAGAAATACCAAAAAAAAAAAGTGATTTAAAAACAAATACTCTGATCGCAATGCAAGATTTTCCAATATTTTCTTCTCAACTACCTTTTATGAAACTTTACCAATTTATTACACGTAGATTTTTTTCCTTATTTCTGACAAAATGTGAATGATACATTATCAAAGTTTTTCTTTTAATAATTTCAATCAAAATATTGCTAGTGTGATTTTAATATTAGGAAATTCGAAGAGGTTTTAGTACAAAAAGAAATATTTAAAGAAAAAATTCACACTAGTAAAAAATACAATCTTTGCAATCAGTAGGGTGGATAAACTACTTTGTCGTGCATTTTATCGAAAGGATTATTATATAAAACTTTATTTTTTAAGTTTTAATTACTTTATAAAGTATTGTTCGAATTCTAGGAAAATTTTAAATTGAATGGCCAATAGTTTCCACTTACCGCCACCTTGGTAACCACTTTTGGCCATTGCGTGAAACCCCGTAAAAAGATCTTGTAATTTTTAATGGAAAATTGACGAACAAATTATTGACAAAAGGCTACTTAAAGTATTGTTTTTCTTGCAGTTTTAATTATTTAAATTTCAGACTACACAGAACAAACATTTTGTAAAATTGTTCTTAAATATATGTTAATTCCTTCTGATGACTTACAAAATATTGTCTGAACGTATAACCCACCAAAAAGTTTGTAAAAGTCAGAACTTTCATGAACAAATTACAAATTTATTAAAATTTGTTATTTGTAGGAAGTCACAAATATTTACAAACAATTTACAAAATGTTTTTTCCGAGTAGAAGATTTAAAAAATAACAATAAATGGTAAGCTACTCCATAAGAATATTTACGGCCATTTATATCTCATCTTTGGTCATTTTGCGTAGCAATTGTGGTGCTTGGTCAAAAGTGGAAGTATCTTTTTGCGAAGTTTCCATTTATGGTCACTTCAGAATTTTATTATCCAAACTAAAATAATTATTTTAATTAGAAAACGAAGAAAATTTTGTTTCTTAACAGTGAGAGACATTGGATAAGATATTGTAGTTTTTAAACAAATTTTGAGATATAAAACTGTGAACCTTTTAAACAGGAATTATTTTTTTAAATTTTAATAGAATTCTTCACTGTTCTTTAAGGAAAAATATTTTCCAAATGGGCCACAAATGAAATGGACTGAAGTACAACAGAGAGAAAATTATAGTGTTTTATATTCTACAAAATTTATGCCACGCCAATTTTTTAATTAATTCAACGGACTATTCTTTTCTAAAAGGATCTAAATTCGTAATATGGTACATATATGCAAATATCCAACTTAAAAGCCAGATAACATAATCTGAAGTATTTGGAAATTAAAAAAAAATAGAAGGTTTAACATTGTAAAATAATTAAGCCACGCCCATTTTTGATTTAATGGAATGAACCATACTTGAAACACACAAGATCCAATTCTACTAATTGCTTTTAAAGGTAGATAAGTAATTTAATTTACTACAATATTTGAAATTTATTATCGAACAGAAAATTACGGCGTTTCATATCCTAGAAAAATTAAGCCACACCCATTTTTGATTTATTGCAATTAAAATACACTTCTTCAATAAGGTCCATTTGTACTATTTGTTTTTAAAGGTAGATTAATTTAATTAACTACAATGTTTGAAAATTCTTAACAAAGAAAAAATTAGTCTGTTGCGGATTCCAGATAAATTATGCCACGCCCATTTTGAATTTAATTCAAAGGATTATTTTGCTTCAAAAAGTCCTAAATCTGGTACAGAGTTCCGAATATAGAACTTAAAAGTCAATTAAAATGAATCAGACGGATTTGGAAATGACAAAATTAGGCTGTTTCGTAGTCTAGAAAATTTATGCCACACCCATATGGATATTACGTCTTCCTAATGTAAATCTACTTCCAATTAAGTCAGTAATTTTGATCTATTATCAAGGCTGGGAAAACCCAAGAAGCAAAATAGCTGCCTTATAGAACCAAGTATTAGACAAGTCTTTTAGTGCACTTTTAAAAGACTTAAAGTGAAAATTTTCTGTTGAAATTCCCATAGCAGCTCTTAAGATCACTAAGAGTGCGCCACTTTACTCATAGTAATATCAGTGATGGAACCAATAGCGTTAGAAGTCAATAAATAGATTTTTGGTTCTATAGTGTCTAGGGAATTCTACAAGACTCTTTTAAGAAAAAATTGCTGCTTGGGTAAGTGAGTTTTAGGGAAAAAAATATTCCTTGAATAATAATAAATTATCTTTGTTTAAAGAAAAGTTTTTTTAAGGGGCGTGGCCTGTATTTCACAATTTTGTCTTTACACTGAGAAAAAAGAGGGTGCGATTAACTTTTTTTCTTCAGAACTTTAACACTTTTTAGGTGTAAAAATATATCAACATTTTTTAATGTTAATTTTACATCTTTTTAAGTGTAAAATTAACATGAAAAATGGTAAATTTAACCCCTAATACACCTAAAAGTGTAATATTTACACCGATTTCGGATCAATACTGCAGGGTAAAATTAGCATTACCGGAATGTTCTTTTAACTTCTTCGGATTTTTCTCTGTTTATCGATCTTCAGTGCTAAATTATTAGAATTTCTCTATTCTGTTTTTTCACAATATTCTTGACGGTTATTAATTAAAAGTTAAAGAAGCCAAGACAGTAGAAGTGAAAGAGAAAATAGTTTTAGGAGAACCACGACAGTGGGAGCATCATACTCTGAATTCTGAGTTTCAGGGAGTTTGCCCTCGGGCCCAGGATAACGACTGAATACAGTTAGGTGACATTAACTCTGAAAAATGCGACCGGTTTTAGTGTAAATTTGTCCCTGTTTTCGTACACATTTCGCGGTATATCTGCAAAACTATGTAGGTTACCAATTTGGGGTTTTCAGTTGCCTATTCAATATTAAATTGGCTTTTATTTTGTATTTGTATTTTTTGCTAATTCATTTTACAATGACAGAAAACAGCTAATAAACTTAAAAGTTTTTTTGGCTCGCTAGAAACTTGTGGGAAGCATAGGAAACGTCATGCCCTGACTTTGATTTCTAAATTCGAAATGAAAAAAAAAATCTGGAGTAATAAACAATTGAAAAATTCATGCGATCATCGCCGTCTTAGGGTTGCTTTGCAACCTCCAGAACAAAATTCCTGAGGTGGCAGTAAAGGAATCAAAGACCATCGAAAAGTAGTTAATCCACCCTAAAGCTCAATGTGAATGGCTGTTTGGCGTGCCAATTATTCCTAAAAGGACATTAATATATTTTCTGAGCAAAAGTAATTTTTTTCTCACACAAAACTGATTGCTAATAATTTATATCTTCAATTTTTTTTTAAGAAAAGTAGTTTAAAAATATGTACGTTTTATAATTTTTTTCTATGCTATGTTTGTACCAAAGAGAAGTACTTACAAAAAAAGGAGATAGAATTAATAAGAAATAGGAATAATATTGAAATAAAATGGGAAATTATTTTTAGAAATTAAAAGAATTCGATAATTTTACCTTAAGATTTTTCCACTACAAACATGACATGGGAATAACGACTAGTTTAATTTTCTTCATTCAGATTTTTTTTTTAAACATTTGTAGATAGATATTGCATTTTTTTTATAAATGTATTACATGAAGGGTGATAAGCAGCATTTAGTTGAAAATTATGTGAAGATGAAGGTACGTTTTAAGAAATCTCCAACAGAGGAATACAGATTATTTTTTAGTTTAAAAAATTTAGGTAATTCATCTTAAAGTCAATATCATTGTCATTTATTCACCAAATATTTATTTAAATGTTTAATAGCAGATTAATGTACAGATAAGAAAATGATGAAGGTATTGATGATTTTTCCAAACGATAAATATAGGTACCGGCCATTTCGTTGGCCTATGAAGCTGCCGAAGCCGATATTATGAAAAGACCACCAAGAGATCCCTTCAACGATAAATTAGTAAATTCCAGGTGCAATTTTTATTTCTTTCAGTTATTTTTTCTTTTATTTTTTATCTAATTTTATTTTATATTTTTATATTAACGAGTGGTTAACAAGAGTTTATTTTTTTGCTGAAAAAACAATTTTTTAACACCTGGAAATTTATTAAAACAATATTAATCTGAATACTTGAAAGAAATATCGGATATCAATGTGCTTTATTTAGTAAATGACATAGTTTAGATAGAATACCGAATAACTAACAAATTAAGCAAAAGTTAATTAAAGCTTTTACAAAAAAAAACTCGAAACAGGGAAGTAAAAAAAAAGTAACAAGAACTAAAAAAAACCATTCATTCAGAAAAAAGACTAAACATTAATGTGTGAAGTTTTATTTTAGACAATCTAATTCTCATAGTCAACTAGCTAAAAACATATATTTTTTCATAAGAGTAACCAAAAAATAACAGAAATCATTGCAAGACTCTTGGAAAAAGGATGAATTTATGATGAACGAGTAAGATAAATTAACACAAAATCAAATAATCCGAAGGTAGGGATAATTAAAACATGAACAAAACACACTGAACACAATTTTGAAAAAATAGTTTTTCAAAAAAACAAAAAATAAACATAATACAGGTTTAAAACACAAATTTAGCAACACGAAACACGAAAAAATACCAAAAAAGATATTTTAAGATAAAGAAATTCGTTTAATTTAATTTCAATATCTTTCCTGACTATTTTAGCCCCGCCCCCAAATTTTGATTTATGTCCAACCCCTAACTTTTAGAGCTCCATTATCATGCCATTGATCATTACAAAAAATTGTGTCTAACCTTTTGAGTAAAAAAAGCAAAAGAAAAACGACCACATTTGCCATAAATGTAATATCATTTTAAAATCTTGCACAATATGATCATAACCTCCCATTTATCATGCACTGGTATTTACAAAAAAAGAAAAATCAAAACGTTTTATTTTATAGGTAAGGCAAAAATAATCTCCTTATACATCTGGATCATTCTTTTCCTCCGAACTCCCCTTAAAATCATTCAAAAAAGAAATCACTCATTTTATTTTAATTTATCTTTTATTTTTTGAATTTTTATTTTTTATTTTCTTCAAAACAATTTTTAAAAAACAAATCATTGATGATGTGTAAAACTAAAATGTGAGCGTGATGTTGTGTCAATATAGGTCCCAGCTATTTCGTTAGCATATGAGGAAGCCGAATCTGATATTATGAAAAGACAACCGAGGAATCCTTTCACCGACAAGCTGGTGAATGAGAGGTAAAAAAGCCTTAATAACATCACACAAAAAAAAACAGCCAATGAAAAAAAAATAAGCAAAAAGTTGAAAATGTTGCAACATTGTGCTACATTAAGAATTTATTTCTTTAGAAAAAAAAATACAGACAAGAAGAAATTGCAATCAAATTTGATCACTCTTCTATCTCTTTATTTATCTATCTCTATTTTCCTTTTTTTATTTTCTTTTATTCTATTTAAAAATATGTAAATTGCTTTTATTTTTGTGAGCATCACACAATTATGAAAATAATACACAATAGAATTTATTGTGTAAACATTCGTTTGACATTTCAGTGTTTACAGGAAAAAATGAACTGTACGTGGTCCATTAGAAGTTATTCATGACAGAAAAAATGATTTTATAAATACGTTTTTGACAATTCAGTCATAGGGAATGAAATATAGTTAGAATTATGTCGGTTACTCAAGTATAAATCTGAGCTGCACATTAAGGGCAACGCACAAATGATTTTTTAAATGAAAAAATAACAACAGGTGGTTCCAAAACCAATTTAAACTTTGAATTATTATCTTTAATAATGTTATTCAAAAAACTTGAAAAAATAAGGAAAAAACATGCTAATAGTCTTCAGTGCCTCTATGCAAAAACTAATGGAAAAATTAAATGTCGAGAGGCCCCTGGTCATGGTTTATTGTTTATGGTTTTGTAGGGAATGGAGGGAGTAGGGGAAAAACAAAACTCATAATAATGTTCTTTGGGTCGACTTAAGGGGGGTGCTTCAGTGATAGGAAGTTCATATCTCATACCGTTTCGCCTTTAATGGGTAACAAGTTTACGGACAGTAAAGAAGAATATTTGATAAAGATTGGTCATTTACGGGTACTTGATTGATTCATTACCGATTGCGACTGATGTAATTGGATTGGAAATTTCAAGACCTTTCCAAAGCATCCAAATTTATCCAAATCGGTTGAAAAATAGACCCTCTAATGTAGTAAAAACTTTTTCCTTAAAAAATTCAAGATGGCGATTTTTTTTAGGTCTTTCGTATGTTTGGATGAAATGTTCGCCTGAACCACTTCCAAAACATATCCAAAAATAAAAGAAATCGTAGGAACCGTTTCCGAAAAAAAGGTTTTGGAGAGGATAGAGGAGGGTGGGGGGAAAAGAATAAAAAACGTCTGGAGATATCGTTCTTTTATTGGGGGTCACCGAAGACCGGAACTTGATATCTTTTTTCGTTTAAACTCCAGGACGGTAACAGTCGAAATTTAGAGCTTTTTGAATAAAATAAGGCATAGAATAGATACATATTGCAAGTGTACCGCAGAGTCCAAAGAGTACTCAGGCAGTAGAGCAACGCGGGCCAAATCGTCCAAAAAGCCAGAAAACAGAAAAATTCATTACTCACTCCTTGAGGAATGAAGAAAGTCATGGCAAGAGACGGGATTGCGAGGTGAGTTGTAAGGATAATGCTCTGTCTTTCAATTGTAAATTTCATGAAAATCCCTTAATAACGCAAAATTACATCAAAATTCAGACAAACCATGGCAAATTTGAGCATATTGGGTTCATTTGATAATCATAATCAAACTTGAAAAATATCAACAAACTTTTTTCGAATTTAACCGCCGCCCGAATTAAAAAGTAACCCGATCTTAAAAGAGCCGAATTAGCGAGAGTCTACTGTATTACGGCGTTTCTATAATGTATTCGAAATAAATCTCCTCCGTGTATGCAATATTTTCAGTTCGGAAAGTGTTCATAATCAAAGCACCACCGAAGAATTGGTTCAAATTTCGGAACTAATCTATATACGGTAAATATCAAGGTGTTATTCATAAGCAAATAGAGCGGCTCGAGTTCTCGATTCCCTGAAAAAATGTATGGATTCCCTGAGTTCCCCGAGAGTTTCCTGAAAAAATATATGAGTTGCCCTAGTTCCTTTAAAAAAAACACGAGATCCCTGGGTTTCTAAAAAAAAATGAATGCTCCGGGTTCCCTGAAGAAATACTTGAGTTCTCCGGGTTTCCTGAAAAAATACTTGGGTTCTTCATTTTCCCTGAAAAAGTATATGTGTTCTTTGGGTTCCCTGAAAAAGTACATGAGTTCTCCCTGTTCCTTGTAAAAGTACATGAGTTCTCCGGGTTCCCTGAAAAAGTACATGAGTTCTCCGGGTTCCCTGAAAAAGTTCATGAGTTTTCCAGGTTCCCTGAAAAAGTACATGAGTTCTCCGTGTTCCCTGAAAAAGTTCATGAGTTTTTTGGGTTCCCTGAAAAAGTACATGAGTTCCCCGGGTTCCCTGAAAAAGTACTTGGGTTCTCCGTGTTTCCTGAAAAAGTACATGTATTATTTGGGTTCCCTGAAAAAGTACATGAGTTCTCCGAGTTCCCTGAAAAAGTACATGAGTTCTCCGGGTTACCTGAGAATTCCCTGAAAAATGTATGGGTTCCCCGAGTTCCCAGAAAAATGTATGAGTTCTCTGAAAAAATGACGCAAGTGCTTTGTGTCTTATCCGCAGTAAATACCCCTTTTCGGTTATCGACCCTTCTGACTCTCCAGATGCCAAATGGCACGCATCTTCCTCAAAATAATCAATTCAGGAAATCCGTTTCCTTACCTCTCCGGTGATCTCAGTGGCGTATTAGGCAAAACCTTTGACTCTTGAATGGATAGATCTCTGGATTGATACGCAATTGTGAGTTCGAGTCCCGCTTGAACTTTGTTTAGCAACTCCGGGAACACAGAAAACGTATCTACACTACAGGAAGGCGCACGAGATATGACATTGTAAAAATGATTACCTTGATAAATATCCCGATTCGATTAATAATAATAACCTCATCGGTGTTACAACCAATTGTTCTTCTTGGCCTGAATCAGGACCTATTTCGAATCCCTTACAAGCCGTTGTCCTAGTCTACACCGTCAAGCCAATTGAAGGAGATACGCCGTAGAATCCTCCCCTGAAACGGTTTCGAACGGGTTGGAAATAATGCCTAAGCCACAATAAATTTTGTTTGTAAACATGTTTTCAAAATTACCTACGGGAGTGAGAGAGATGACTAGTTCTAGATTTAATTCACTCTTATGCCCAGCTCACAATAAATTTTGTTTGTAAACATGTTTTCAAAATTTCCTATGAGAGAGAGTGAGATGACTAGATCTAGATATCACTCTCTCTCATTGAAATGTCAAAAACATGTTTATTAAACGAAAGTTATTGTGCGTTGGGCATTACTGAAATGTTAAAAACGTGTTTACAAAACAAAGATTATTGTGCGCCAGGCATAATGTTTCACCGATTTTGTTTCGGAAACATATTTGCCAATCCGTCTGTGCAAAGTAAACAAATATCAACTCTAATTATCTCTATCACTCCGACAAGAAATTTCAATACAATTTTCGCAAAGCTAAATTATTTGTACTTACTTCATAAATAATAAAATTCACAGTGTTATTGTTTTGTAATATCCAGCGCACAATAAATTTTGTTTGTAAACATGTTTTCAAAATTTCCCATGAGAGAGAGCGAGATGACTAGATCTAGGTCTCACTAACTCCCATTAAAATGTCACAATCATGTTTACTAAACAAAACTTATTGTGAGCTTTATATAATACTCCCTCCGTCCCGAAAAAAGTCGTACGTTTGCTAGTACATTTTGTATGAAAGAATGTACGACTTTTTTTTTTGGGACAGAGGGAGTAATATAATTTGTCGGTCAAGAAAGAGTGAAATAGCCCTAGTTTCAGTCATTTCGCTATTCCGAAATTGTGTTGGCAAAACAAAAAGAATTCTGCGTACCCCATAATTTTCTATGTCCTTATGAAATGTCAAACTAATGTTTGCAAAAGAGAAATTATTTGTGTGATGTCTATTTTGTATTTATTTAAATTTTTAATTTCTAGCATTTTCTTTTATTTTCTTGTAAAAAGTCCGTAATGTTTTGTTTCATTTTCTAAATTATTATTTTTATTTTTATAATTTACTTTCTTCTTATCTCTGTACGCGATGGTCTGCGGTCGACGTTGTTTATTGTGATAGTGTGATATGCTATTTCCTTTCTCTATACCTAAAAGCTTTTGATATTTTCAATTTTTGAAAATACATTGATTTCTTTTATAATTATTTGTTTGTTAATGTACAAAAAAAAATCAGTGAAAATATGTACAGCGTCTAAATGAATTTGTAAAATTGCTGTATTTTTTTTATTTTATTATATTGCTTTTGAAAATATATTTCATGTCTGCAAGTGAGTGTTGTGGGAAAAATCGTAAATAAAGAAAATCCCTCTGTATTTCAGAGGGTATTTATTTATTTATTAGCATTTTTGAAAACAAATAATTATAAAAAGATTGATGTAAATTGAAAATATTCGTGTGCGATTTTTCAATTATTTTTCTATTTTACTTTAATTATTTTGGTTTTAGGTTAAGGCAATAGAATGAATTGGCACTTTTACTTTGTATTTTGGAAATTTTATTTTGTTTGTATTACAACTTGAATTGGCATTTGATATTTTGTTCGAAAGCAGACGAAGTTAAATTTTTCAAAAGAGTTTATTTTTTTTAATATTTCAAAATTTATCGTTAATTGTTGATTTAGGGAAAAGAAAATTAAATTCGGCTGTCGTTTCTTCAAAATATCATTAGCTTAATCTTCTCCGATTCTATTTTATTTATTTTTTTAATTTTCTTTATCATATGTGTAAGGATATGCAATTATCTGTCTTAACCTCTATCTTCTTATCTATAACTTTTTATCTCTTTCTCTCTGTCTATCTAGTCGGCTAAATGGTTTTATCCTTCAGATTTAATGAAAAAAAAGTTAGAAGTAATATTGAGAGAATTATTCAGTGATATTGGTAGATTATTTCTTTTAATTTTAATACTTTAAATTTCACGTATGTGAAATGTGGAGTTTTTGTTTTAGTTCTCGTATCAATTTGAGAAATTCTGTAGCCAAAAATCTGTGTGTCTATTTAATGGGATAGAAAAAGTCATACACAAAGGCCAAGCGAGATATCTCTGCTTCAAGATCTTCACACATTTTTTTACAAATGACATTTTATCACTTTCATTATGATTTTCTCTTTATAAATTTTCTTAAGGTCTTCTTCTCAACTATAATGACTTATTAAGCTAAGAACACGCTACAGATTTTTTCCTTATTATTGAATTAATTATGTTCTTTCAATCACAAAATGATACACACATTAATTAATTTATTCTCTGTTTTTCCTTCTTTCATAAATAACATTATTTCAATTATCACATTACCCTTAATACAATCCCCTTATTGTCTTGTAAGGTAAGTGGCTTTTCACTTTTTCGCCGATTTTCTCAAACTCTGTCTACCTCGTAAAATGGTATCATCACTTGCAGTTGAAAAGTACAAAATATATTTATTAAAATATTTTTAAAAAAATTTTATAATTATTTTATTTTTTTCTTATAATATCGTAATTTTTAATACACATAAATTCATGCAGTCATTAAAAACATCATTTACATCGTCTTTTATATTGATTTTTATTTTATTTTTGACTTCTATTTAAACTTTTTTATGCTCATTGCAATGCCATGAAATTTAAAATATATATTTCGTCTCATAAATCAAAATATTTCAGCTTACATTCTCTTAAATTCACTATTTTTATTCCCTTGTATCTCTTTCTTATCAATTTTAATAGCATAACTTTTGTGTGTAATGGCCTCTAGATATATGTGGGGAATTTTTGTCAATATGGAGTATTTTGAAGTAAATCACTTCAAAATGCTCGATTTTGACGATAATTTCTCTCAATGTCTAGATATTAAAACGGAAGTGGTATTTTGAATTCTTCAAATTTAGAATTATATGGACTTCAATCTTAAATTTAGAGAAGAGCAATTTCTTTAAACGATTTTGATGATTTTATATTTAATTGAAAGTCGGAATAATGTTCTTAGATTTCTTGGTACGTAAAAATTGTAATGGTCACCGCTAGATGGCGTTGACTCTTAGTTAATACGGACCCAGATCAAGATCCAAAACTCAAAATTTCCAATGCCAAAATCCCGAAATCCAAAATTTTGAACGCCATAATTCCAGAAGTCGAGATTGCAAAGACCGGAATCATGAAAGCCAAAATCCTAAAATCCAAATTTCTGAACGCCAAAATTGTGGAAGTCGAAATTACAAAAACCGGAATCGTGAAAGCCGAAATCTCAAAATCCAAAAACCTGAAAGCAAAGAACCCAAAGTCCAAAATTTCGGACACCAAAATTCCGGAATTCGAAATTACAAAAGCCGGAATCCAAAAATCCAAAAACCTGAACAAAAAGATTCCGAAATCCAACATTTTGAAATACCAAATCCAGAAATCCAAAATCCCGATCGACAAGATCCCGAAATCTAAAATCTCGAAAGCCAAAATCCCTTAAGTCAAAATCCGGAAGAGACAAAATTCTGAATGCCAAGAACCCGAAATCTGAAATTCCGAAATCCGTAATCTTGACCGTCATAATCCCGAAAGTCGAATTCCCGCCACTAAAATCCGGAAAGTGTCATAGCTACTCCCACAAATCGTGGCCTAGAATTGAACCCGCTTTTTCTGGAAGCAAAGAAAAATTTTCTGTGTTTTGGAAAATTGTTCCATATCCTTCGTTTGATTTTCACACTTTCAGGATTTGATACTTTACGAAGCATACGCTTCCTATATTTTCGAACTTCCTCTGTCTTTCCTCCTTTTATCCTAGTGATTTATTTACAAAATTGGTTTACTACTATCCTTTCATTTTTTAGAACCCAAAAAGACATATTAAAGTATACAAAACTCTTCGTTATCCATATGATTGGGAATGAAAATGATGGATAAAAGCTCGTGAAGAGAATTTACTGGAATTTTTCGAGTATTTGACAGCTGTCATCCTGATATCGGAGAGCTGATTTTAACGGATTTTAGTGTTAATTCTATAAATTTTCTCTATTCTTTAATCAAGAAGTCCATTTTTTCTGCTCTAAAGAAAACAAATGGAGTACCCTTTGATTTTTCGAAACATTTAAAGTTCTATTAATTCCCGTTATTGCCGTTAGAATTGAGGCATTGTTGATTACCACATTCGATATTTTTCGACTATTCGAATTCCATTGCGATTTTTCCAGAACAAACTTTTCCAAAAACAAAATTTAAATTCGTGCTACTCGGTTAAGAAATAGACCTCCCAGATCGATTCAGCTTTGTCCTCAAAAATTTCGATTTCTAAAAATTTTTTCGATCATCGCTAAAGCTATTTTCGAAATGAAATATAAAGGCTTTTGATGAAAAGAAAGAGAAAACAGTCTTTTAAAAGTGTCTCTTAAGAGAGTCACTGCAAGTCGGAAGTTTGATATCTCGTACCGTTTAGCCTCCAACTCGGTTTAAGTCAATAAGGTCCAATAAGTTTAAGAAACGCGGCATTACATAGTGCAAAATGAGGTAATTTGGGACATTTGAGATTTTCTCACTGTTTTAGAGATTCAAAAGGATGAAATCTGTTCCTTTTCTTCTTAATCGCCTTTTTCTTCTATTTTGCGACCTTTGTTTTCTCTTTGCCCATGTTAAACAGTGAGAAAATCTCAAGTGTCCCAAATTGTAAATGGTTCCAGATTACCTCATTTTACCCTACTAATCTTTCTTCGAGTTCAACTAATAAAATTTTCCGGTTTTTGGTCGGATTCTTGTGATTGTTTACAATACAATATTATTCTAAAGTTTTCAAAATACCACTTCAATTACTCAAATTCCTGCATTCAAAAAATATTCATAATTGCAGGAATTAGGGCACATTCACATTTCACGAATTTTTGAATTAATTCACCAAATAATTTTCTCATAATCTCATTACAAAGAATTTCTTACTTAGAAATTTAAGATAGATTTTTCCTAGTCATTTTATTATTTTCCTATGTTTTTCCTATATTCTTTATTAGTGGTGAATTCAAAAGACAGAATATTGATAGAAAAAAAAAGAATAAAACAAAACAGTGAAACACAACATTTATCTTTCTAGATTACTTCTTGTAGTTTTATAATAGTTTTTAGTTCTTGAATGACGAATTTCTTTTAGATATAAATTTTCTTCTCAGAAATATGTCTTTGGGGGTTGTTAAGGTGATGAACGAAGAAGAAAGTACAATGAAGAAATAACGTTCTTTAGTGTAGTGTTGTATTATAGCGAGTTAAAAATTGAGAAAAAAGACAGAAAAAAATTTACGAAAAATTTACATTAATTTCCCTAGACCAAGAAAATTGCAAATGAAAGTGAATGGAAAAATTGTATAATTTGTAAAAAGAAGAAATGTTCAATATAATTGGCTTGTAAATTTTGCGTAAAAAATTGTTGCTTATATTTCATTTTGTTGGTTAATGTAAATTTTTTGACTTTTTTGCGTTTACAATTTGTCTAAAATACAATTAAATATAGATTTCTATCGAGATGCCCCAAGTTTTTTTTTTTAATTTAAAAAAGGATATGAATTATATGAAAAAAATAAATTAATATAGTTTGAAAATATTGTTAAGATATTACAAAAAAACAGCGCATTTAGAACAAAATCTAGTTTCTAATTTACGAAATAATAGTTTTTATATTAAAATTTTTAACATCTGCAATGTTTCTAAGTAAGATGGATATGATGATAAATGTCTTGTTATATTACTTCTTTTATACATTAATTGCTTTTTCAGTGATCATCCACAAACAAAAATGTGATTTGGAAGTTTTTTTGTATAAAGACTTTACCTATCAGCCTAAAAATCATTTTCATCAACTTTTTTGGCTAATGCGCCGATTTTTATCCATTATTTTAACATTTTAACATTTTTTTTTTTCATCTATTTATTAACTTTTTAGAAGTTTTTCTTATATCTTTGAAGGATTTTTTTCAGAATTTTTGTATTAAATCCATTTCAGTACGAAATAATTTTGTCAGCTGGTTTTGATCTTGGTTTTCAGTTAAAGACTGAAACACATTGACTGAACTTTTTATGGTCCAAATTCGTTAAAGAAAAAGAAAATGCATACTTTGAAATGTTTTACGAAAATTCACAGACAAAAATTAAAGAAAAAAATAGCAGGAAAATTTTTGTATTTAGCCGAGATACATCATATGTGTTGCTCAGAGCAAGAGTGGCCTATTGTAATAGGAAAACGTATAAAAAGAATAGCTTCCGTATAGTCTAAGCGCCTCATATTAAAGGACATGTTTAATCGGGGATGTTTCACAGTTTTTTTTACTGTGCTCCATGCTACAATCTTGAAAATCTCTTCCAATGTTTCATTTTTGTAATCTCTTCATAATTATCATAAAAGTGTCTCGGCTAAAACAAAGGAAAAAAAGAGAATGACAAGTTACTTTGATAACATGTAATGATGAAGTTAAGACGGTGTACATATTACTTTATATACGAAACCTATCTCATCGAAGGATCTTATGCAACAAAATTAAACATCTCAGGTTTTTACCCCCTGACTTATTCATCCTACTGGTTTTTGATGATATTCCGTACATCATGTTTTTTTAAGAGGTTTATTAAATCGTCGGAAAATAGTCAAATAACACTGAAAAGATCGCTGTAGAATTTTTTCGCACAGGGAGATTTTCAATCAAAATATTCTAGTATAAATGGCTTCTTAAGTTATTTTACCTTGTCGTTTTTTATTTGGTTTTGAAAGACAATTTTTAATGGTAATAAAAGCTCAAACACTTTTTCTGTCTGTTGCTTAAAGCCACGGTCAAAACTATTCCATGGAAATTTGTATTTTTTTTGTTGGATCAGTTTCTCAAAAATATTATTTGCAATTCAAAGTGTTGCAATTTTACTACATGATTAAGGGGATTTTGATTATAACTGAAATATTATCAAAAGCCTGTTCTTGAGTTGTTCAAGTGCTAGAGCACTCGTTCTATGTTGCAAGTGTTTCGGGTTCGAATCCCACTTAGGTCACCATGAATTTTTCTGGCATTAAAGGTGTTCAAATTGTGTCCAGTAGACTTCAGTGCAGTAGATTCCACGGGGCATGGGACTAACAATCCCATCCCTGTTTAAAGAAAAATAACAGAGTAGATGTGGATGACTTTGCACTCCGTCCGAAGTGACTTTACACGCCCGTTTTTCGTAAGCTTTTGTTTAATTTTAGAACTTAAGGATGGCCTAAGGATCATAAGGGCACCTAAGAAGTATTTTAGGATGGCCTAAAGACCAAGACCATCCTTAAGTTCCAGACTTAAAGAAAATCTTACAAAAAATAAGCTTACAAAGTAATACGCATTTACGGAGGCGTATTCAGAGCTACTCTTACAGGAGGGCCTAGTTTCTTCATGGAATGTAGTAGGGTAAATGTCCTAATTCAAAACCATTTCCAGACGCATTAACTTTGACAGAAGATTCAACACATTAAGTTCATATTTTTTCTGAAGAGAATTACATAAATTTGCCCTGGACTCTTGTAGAATGTTACTGTTCAGTGAAAATTCTTTAGGTATAATTTGAAAACTTCTTAAATACAAGAAAAACAAGTGCAAAATGCTTCTATTGGAAACAAATTAATCCAAAAGGAAACAAGGAAATTTTCTAATTGGAGACAAACGGTGTAAGTGAAACTGCGACGAAAGACTTCCAAAACCTTGTTGAGTTGCTCCTGAGTGCAGGATTTGTTCTTATTCCTGGTCTTTTCGCCTTTCCCATCTAAAACAATAAGAATATCTCTCTAAAAAAAATCATATTTCCGGGGTTTCCTATTGAAGTATTTGCAGACACCTCAGAAAAACCCTTTTTATTCACGAAATAGGTAATTATTTCATTTGAAAACTTCATGTACCGTAAACAATAAAGATTAACACTTAATTTAACTAAAAATAGCCAGAAATATGACATAAATGTTGAACAAAATGAATAAACAACAGTCACTTTATTGTTTTTTGAAAACATGGTCGATCGATGAAAAATTCGATGGTGAAGAGGTGCACTTTTAATTTTTCTGAGAAATTACCAAATTAAAATTTGTGAATATGAATGGATTTTCGCTTTATTTGGAGCAAAATTAGCTGAATAATGAAACTCTGGTATAGAAAATATATAAATATAGTAATTTAGTACTGTATTTTTCATGAAAACAATGACGTTTCCATTTGGAGTAGCGAAAAATTTCCATTTGGAGCAAGTTTTGAATTAGCTCAATTTACCCTACTATAATAATTATTATTATTCCTTTGACTCGTTTTATATATAAGGGTAATATTTATTAGGTGAGACACTTTACATTCTGCGTACCAAACACGGGCTTCAGACCTAAGGCTTAGCCATATGGCTTCAATGTTATTTCTTGTCATTCAAGACTTTTTAGAAAATTTTAACTTAGGATTGGATTATCAATTTCAAATGATCTATTAGATTTTTAAAAATTAAAAAAAGTTGCTATTTAGGATTTGAGGACCTTCAGAAACTAGGCTAAACCTCTAGTCTGAAGACTACTTAAGGGTTCGATGAGTGGTATGCTGCTATATGAAAAGCTTAAGCTTTGTCTGTGTATTGCGACTGAATATTGCTTAGATTTTGCATAATTTTAGGTTATCAGGTTCTAAGAAATCTATAAAATAAGCTAAATATTGTAAGCGATGCTAAGATTTTTATAATTAGCCGAGATACATTCCATAAAATGCAATTTTAACATAACCTTTGTACTGAAAATCTACAAAGTTTTCAATAAAACGGTAATTGAGACAAAACTTTTTTATCTAATAAGTGAATAATATACGGCTACGAAAAGAACAAACTGAATTGAATTATATTTTATGTCGTCGTTTGGTTCGTGTCTCGGTTGAAATGTTTTCTACTGGACACAGTCACAGTCAATGTGTTTCAGCCTTAAGTTTTTTTTTGAAAATTCGAGAAATTCAAGTTTTTTTTCTTTAAAATTGGTAAATTATAATCATAACTACTTTTGTGGTATCGTTTTTTCATTATACTTTAGAGTAATTGATTTTTTTTTTTAAATTTTGAAATGATAACTCATTTTCATTGCCAATTTTTTTTAGCCAATAATCTCTCCTATATCTTACTGTCATGTTACTAATATAGTAAGAAATGATAACAGTTCCCATAAAGAAAAAAAAAGAAATCATTAATTTTTGTCTCATCTATAACACTATGCTTTTCTTCTCTTCTTCTCTTTCTCTGTTTGTATTTTTAACCCGCTGAACTTTAATGTTGATAATTGCAAAGGTGCCGGCCATTTCATTAGCTTACGAAGCGCCCGAGAGTGACATTATGAAAAGGCAACCCAGAGATCCATACCGCGACAACTTGGTCAATCGCAGGTCAGAATTTTGTCCTCGGGATCTGGTGGTAGTTGTGCCTTTTATGAACCAATCAAAAAAACCAATTTTTTCCATTTTTTTTTGTTCTTGTATTTTCGTTTCATATATTGAGATAAACAAAAAAAAAGATTAAATCTTATATGGGATGAAATATAAATTAAATAAATTTTCATTGAAAGGAAAATGACTTTAGAAGAAATTTTTGAATTTTTTTTTGGCGCTATTGATTTTTTTCCCAAAGCTTTGACAAGGTTTAGTTTTAGTAAACAAAATTTTTATTTTTGTGCTGATTTTCAGACCAATTGATCAAAATACTTCCGGATTTTGTTTTTGTGAACAAGATAAAGTCATTTTCAATTGGTTTTTTACATTATATTTATTGTGTTTCTGTCGTATACACACAATTTTACCAAAAAAAAGAGAAAACCTCATATATTGTATTTGTATGGAAAACTTTGAGATAAAAAACTTATTGAGTCGTTTGGATTCTTTTTAGAATTATTGAAAACTTTACATTCACAAAACCTGTACAAAGAAAACACACAATTATTGATTAAAATCTAAACGATTCGATTGGTTTTATTTTCTTAATTATTTTATTATGTTTAATTGTCCCCCTTCCCGCTCTATTGGTTAATGACATTTATGTTTTGTTTGACTTGTTGATGAAGTACGAAAAGTTCTATATGTTCTAAAAATTTATAACCACCCTTTCACCCTTGATGATTGCATAAAGTCTTTTTGGAAAGCGAAATTCAAAATTATTTTTTTACATCTTATAAATGTGCTTTTACTGTTTTATTCGTTGTTTGTTTTCCAATTTGAAAATTTATTGCAAAAAATAAATCCACAAAATACATTTTTCTCAAAAAGACGGAAATCAAAGCAAAAAACAAAGCGTTGATATTGACAATGGGAATGGTTGTTGCGTCTTCACCCCTGCAATTTCCAAAAACAAAAACTTCATTTTTTTTATTATTTTAATGCAGTAGATAGTTCAATATCTGTAGTGTGGATCATCATTGGAAGTTTTTTGATGCTGGCAAAGTGAAATTTTTGTATTTATTTTTTTGTTTTTGTAGAAAAATCTGGCTTTAAATGTATTTTTCGAAACGTTCTATACTATTTTTGTTTAATGTTCTGTTTAGATAAAAAATGTTTCGTTTAGTTAGAAAAAAAAAATTGTTGGAAACAAGTGTTTTATAAAGCAAAAAAAATCGAAAATATTAGATGTTTCTTCATTGTTCTTTGTCACTGGAGAAAAAGCTGATGAAATACTTTTTGAATTGGATACAGGTGAAGATGTTTTGCACTTTATTAATCTGTGAATAAATCCATTTAGAATGCCATAACTTCTGTCAAATCCTTCTTTATTCTGCAGGAAATGTTTGACTTTTCTTTTGAGGAGTGTACTAAAATAATTTTATGTCACGCCCTTTTTAGTGGGCGGGACATAAAGAGCTTAAAGAAGGCTGAGCATTACAATTATTTGATTTAGTTCCACAATTGTTTTAAGGAGGTAACGTACATTCCGTTAAAGTCTAATTTCCTTTAGAAATATGTGAAAAATCGAATATCTATGTATCCTCACAGATCAAAGTAGCTCCGCCTCTCCATATCACTTAATGATTAAGCCACGCCTCTTTACAAGAAAAGAAAAAATCAATATTGATAGCTAGGATATCTTTATTGAACAGAATTAAATTTGACTATAAACGACGAAGGGTTTATGCTGCCACGCCCACTAATAAAGGCCACGCCTATTTACTTGTATGTACATAAACTTTACTCAAACTTACTAAATTTATCTGCTATATTCCGATTAAGAAAATGAACTTTCTGTAAACAAAAGGTGAATAATTTGAGCGCTGAACGATTCCTATTGTATTTTCTTTAAGAATTTCATTAGCTAGCTCATTGTGCGCCGATCTTCCCTACATAAAATATGGTAGCTACGGTCTTCTCAGTTACAGAAATAGCTCATTTGTAAAAATTGTAATAGTCATGGAGCTGCATTTTCTGAATATTGTGAATAATACTCCACCCGATTTTCATTGAGGGGGTCATACTCTAGAACACTTTTCCCAGAGAGCGAAAGACATTGTGGCATTGTCACGCGTGAGTTCGAAACCTGACAATGCCATTAGAGCTTTTTTTGTCATATAATATGAGTTCGAAAATGCATTTCATTGAATTTTTAATGAAATCCTTTTACTTGATGATTTTATGAAAATATAGTACGTCTTAATTGATTTGTTTAACAAAATTCATTGTCATTTGAATTGCCAGAAATCTTTAATATGTGACTTCTGACAATGCCACGTGAGCTGAAATAGCAATGTCACGGCTACAGAGTCGCATTTTCGAAAAAGTTCTCCTGAGATTCGAACCCAATTTGTCATATGGCATTGCCAGAGCGTTACAGAATTTCCCTCCTGGTTAACTGGTACCTAATTTCCCTACGTAATTGGTTCCTAATTTACCTAGTATTGTTGTATAGGGCTATTTTTGTACAGAGGCCAGTTTTATCATGAACGTTTTATTTAATATTTTGGGCTGAGTTTCACAATTTCAGCTCAAAATTCAAGCGTAAACTATTCTTTTCCTTTACTTCTTAAATAGATTATATGCTCTGAATATTACACTATAGCTACCTCGTTGTCAGAAGATTTTTTAGAAGCTTGAAAATTTTTCGTAAGTCGATTGTGGGCGTGGTCTATTTTTCATGGGTGTACGATCCATTCAGATCCTTTCACTATTTGAACGTTTGTGATTGTTAACGTGTATAATGATATTGCTATTGATGTTTATTAATCGAACTGATAAATTTTGTCTCTCTTAAATTGTTTGAAAAATAAATAGCAGTCTAATACGGGCCTCAGATCTACGACTTAGCCATTTGGCTTCACTTCTCTAATTACTTATCAATAATGATTCTTTGGAAAATTTCGACTATGAATTAGATTATTAAAAGCAAATTTAGGATTTTAAGATATTCGGGAACTGGGCTAAGCCTCTGGTCTGAACACTGCTTAAGTAGAACTGGTCTCGGTAATAGTGTGTAATTCCATCCTGGTACCTTCTAGAACTCTCAGAGAGACAGTTGCAGAGGTCAATTCTGTTGACAAATTCCGTACGTGAGAAGTAGATCGAGTGAGTTATCTGAAACGATATTCCTCGTATTTACTGAGAACCGAACAATCAAGAACGAAGCCAAGTATCGCGGCCTCTCAAATTAAATCAAACGGAAAAGGAAGTCTTGAGAAGTGATCACGGGCACCCAAATTCCAGACGTATCTAACACAATTGTGAAAGATTGCAAAAAGGCGTTAAAGTGATTCACTATCCGCTGCAGTCTCTTAAGCTGCTCTAGTATTCGTTATTCGTCAGAGTTTATTCCTCTTTCAAAGTAAAAGTAACATTTTTCCCCAGAACTTTAATATTCAACTCCCAGATTAGGCTCCGCCCAGGAAAAACAGGCCACACCTCCTTTTTTGAATAAATTTATCAAATATTCAGAATATTGATCTAATGAAATGATGCTAGGGGAAAGTGCCCATGCTACGTACGATCATAGGCTTTGTAAGTACTAAATTTTTCCTATGTTCTTCAATAAGTTTGACTCAGCAATTTATTTTAAAAACTGGGCACGTTACTCTAGTTTTTAAAATAAGCGTGCAATGAGTTACATTTATTAAGAAACACAGGAAAAATGTAGTCATCACGAAGCTAGGGATCATACAAAGCACGGGCATTATTTTCCCCTACAGCATTATCTCCTGGCTCTGGAATCTGAAGAAAATGTGTCGTCCTTCAGTTTTTTCAGTGTTCCTTAGAGTGTATTCCTCTTTCAAAGTAATAGAATCAGTTTATTTGCCCAGAGCTTGCTGTGGGTCTTCTTCAGTGTGCTGAGTAAATATTTTTTATTTGAGAATCATTTTAGAAAATGTTTCTCAAATAAAAAAATGTTTCCTGACCACACTGAAGAAGTTCTACGCCAAGGATCGAAAGCTCTGGAGAAAACCCTGATTGATTTACTTTGAAAGAGGGATAAACCTTGAAGAATACCGAAAGGCCTGAAGAGAGAACAGACTTCCAGTATCACTTTGTTAGGTCAAAAATCACTCAAAAGTCTCGGTATTCTTGCTCAAACAAAGAAGCGTGGCCTATTGTTTTCCCGGGCGGAGCTTGATCTGGAATTTCAAGATTATCTTATAACAAAGTATAGTTCCTGGGAGTTACACAAATATCAACGAATATCTCTGTTAGGAGTGGTAGATAGGAAGAATAAAGAGGGCGTGGTCTATATTTCTTGGGCGGAGCTTAATTTCCAAGTCCAGTAATAGCTTATAATAATATCAGAGATTTTATTAAAAAGAAAGTTAAGGCATTCTATACCATTTTCTTTTCTATCTAAACGGTTTATTAAATCTTCAAAAATGAAAAGTATTCATCAACTTTTCCTGTGTAAAATTCTTGTGCTTTTTAGTCTGTAAATGATGTACCAAAGTTCTCAAAGAGAGACTTCAAATAGAGATCTACTTTTGCAAAAACTCAAACATGTAAAATAAATTTTTGTATAAAGAAAACTACCTCAAAAAAAAACCTTCTCTGCAAAGAGTGATAAATTCAATTCAATTTAACATTTCAAACAATTTTTTGTTTTTCCACAAGAAAATAGATGATATACACAAAATCACCTACACATCCAATTACACTTTTCACTCATACTTTGCAAATCTATTTCCGTTCATTTTAATGAAAACATTGAGACACCCAACACACATTTCAAAGAAAAATATTTAAAACACAAATTAGAGGAAATTAAAAGCAAATCTATAATAAAACTAATTAAATTAATACAAAATAGAGGACAAAAGAAAAAGAATAAGTATGAAAGAAGGTAACGAATGGGAAAAGAGCAACTGAGAGAATCGTAAGTTTTTAATATGTAAAAAAAAATAGATATTTGCTTTTTGGTCATGGTTTTTTGTACATAAATTGCTTGGCAATGGCTTTAAATATATTTTAAGTGTAAAAAGACTGTACAGAATGTTCCTAAAAAATAATTCTTTTAAACTCACACTATAATAAAATTTGATTGCATGCCTAACTTGTAATATAATCCATTTAATATTTGTAAAACAAATGAATTTATTTGTGCATTGAAAATTATTGAGATATTGGTTAGAAAATTTATTTACAAAAAAAAGAGAATAAATTGAAATAAATGTAGCACAAATAAATTCAACTTCTTGTAAAATATAACACAATATTATGTCTTTAAAGAAATTAAAGAAGAAAAAAGATATTGGCGTTGATTGAAAGTTCCCAAGTGAATTAATATGATGCAAATTTCATCAAATCTAGGTTGATCTCAATGGCATACGGTCAAATTGGTATGATTCAGGCAGCTGCTGGATTCTTCGTGTACTTTGTGATTATGGCTGAAAATGGATTTTTGCCACAGAAACTCTTTGGCATTCGAAAGATGTGGGATTCCAAGGCTGTTAATGATTTAACTGATTCCTATGGTCAAGAATGGGTAAGTGGCTTTCTCTCCTTTGTAAGAATTGCCATTTTTTTCAGGAGCTTACATTGTTTTTGGATCTATTTGTCTCTTGCAGACCTATCGCGATCGCAAAACACTCGAATTCACTTGTCATACTGCTTTCTTCGTGTCCATCGTGGTTGTACAATGGGCTGATTTGATCATCTGCAAGACCCGCCGTAATTCCATTGTGCATCAGGGAATGCGCAATTGGGCTCTCAATTTCGGCCTTGTGTTCGAGACGTTACTTGCGGCATTCCTGTCATACTGCCCGGGAATGGACAAGGGTCTCCGAATGTTCCCACTCAAGTAAGTGTCCTTCCATTTTAGAATCATTTCAAGCCCTGATAAATTTATAAAGTCCATTTAAATTCTTAAAGTTTTCAGGATTTCATGAAATTTTCTGATTTTTCTATCATCTTCAGATTGCCCTCTTACTGTGTTATCACACTTGCACATTAAAATTTTAATATGATTCACATTAATTGTCGCTGGTGAGAGTCCAAATGTGTAATTTGTGTGTTTGAATCATTTTATATTCAAAATTTGATCTTTTTGTTGATAAAAAGGTAGACTTGGCCCGCAAAATTTGATATATATTGATTTACAGCATTAATACGAAAAATTAATGCGATTTTCTCTTTAATTTTTTAATGTGAAAAATATTTATGCTTTAGGTAAATTTAAACTTATTTTTCAGGCCAAGTCCACTTCTTTATCAATAAATAGAAAAACCCCAAATATTAAGTGACTCAAAGACACAAATAACATATTTGGACGCTCACAAGCGACAATTAATGTGAATCACATTAAAATTTTAATGTGCAAGTGTGATAACACTGTAAAGTAGAGTCCTTAAATTAGAATCCTTATTCTCTTCTAAGTAGAGAAGATTTAAAGAAAAACTCTCATTTTGTATGGTGGCTACCAGAAGGGTAGAGGAGAGAGAATGTAATATGCGTGGATTTAAGTCACTGACTCTTACCGATTTCCATAAGATTGCTTCAGTCGTTCTTGCGTAATTCATTGTTAAAACAGCAATTTTAGCTGAGATTCTTTACAATCTCAGCTTTTGTGGTCCTAGGTAAAATCCGATCTCGTCAGACTGGGCCCAAATTTTGGATGTACATGTTTTGACACTCATAGATCACGAATATCATGTGCGCTAAAAATCGATTTTCGTGGACGTCCCGACCGTCCCGACCGTCCCGTCCGGAGTACAAACGCTTCTGGGGCCGTATCCTCCAGATGTGAGAGTTTGATTTTGTGGGAAAAGCCAATTCTCCGTGTGGAACTCGCATATTTAGTATCCACTAAATTTTCGATTGGAAATTTTCTCATCAGAAACCGGGGAGAATTATCGAGTGGTATTCCCGGTGAGAGTTTGATTAATTTACATAAATAATAAGCAAATAAATTAAAATATCGCGTTTTTTTTAAGTTTTAAATGGTTTTTAAATGCTTATTTCACTTAATAAATACAATTTCCGTATATTTATAATAAATTTCAATGAAGTTTTTTTCTTAATAAACTCTGCAGGAATTTCGAATTTTTTTGTTATTATCTCTTATTATTTTTCTATTTTTTTTGAGTTTGATACCAATCATTTTCCAAACTGTTTATTACTTTAATATTATTTTGTTTCAGCTCTCGTAAATATGAAAAGGGTTTTGGCCATTTAATGATTGCGAAAATATCATGAATATTTGTCGAATCGAGGTTCTCAAGTATTGTAAAAATTTTACAAAAATGCTTGTCAAATCCGAAAACAATACCAAATTAGCTACCAAGAAAACTTTTCTTGGCGAAAACTCGTAACCTCTTAACATTTAATATGCCTCAAGAAATACAAGAAAATGTGAAAATATTGAAAAAAAAATAATAAGTACACATCTTTTTCTCTTCCGAATTCCTGTTGGAATTTTACTTATTATTTTCAAAAAAAAAGACCAAATTATAAATAAGAATTTTTAAATTTTACAGAAAAAATATATATTGATATGAATCCAATAATCCTTGCCAAATTGCTAAAAAAAGACTAAAAAAAAAGACTTTAGCATTATTTGATAATATTCAGAAAATTTGTACAAAATCACAAGAAAATGAGAAAATCTTTATACGTATAAATATTCATTTATAATTGAATTGGTACAAATGCAAAGGATTTATTTAAAGTTTTTTTTTTACTGTAGTAAAATATTAAGAAGTGAAATTTATCATGAATTGTCGTTGCAGTCATTTAAGTGTTAAGAGGAATCGTGATGATAAATCAAAGCTTATAACAATGTAAGTTAATTGTTTATTCATTCATTGAATTTATAATTACTTCAGTATTCAGTTTTTTTGCGACCAAAAACAGCGCGCGGAATGTCAAAAAAACGATTTCCACAAAGAGTTCCACACGAAAATTTCGCCTGATTCTCTCCGATATACGTGGATACGGAGAGAAGGCAGGTGGGAAAAATAGGCGAAATGTCACGGAGAGAAGTTCGCGTAAAATCTTGTCTCACAAAGTGGAGGATCTGGAGAGAGAACGGAAAGAGATATAGACAAGCGGTTTTCGGCAAAGGTTAAATGTCGATAAGTGACGAGAACTTGATGATGTCAGACCCAACCCCCCCCCCTTCCGCCATTTCGAAACACCCCCAAAATTTGTTTTTTTTTTTTTTTTGTAAATAATTTAGCCCCTATGGCATCGATCGATCTCAAATTTTAGTATATTATAGATGGGCCTTAAAGCTTTCGATCGATACCAAACTTAACCCCCTCCGACCCCCTTGACCCGAGCTAGACGGGGTCAAAAATTGAATTTTTAAATAGTCATATCTCTGATTTTAATTATCGGATTTGTAAAAATTTTGGTGTTTTGGAAAGCTCTCTTGAAGTTCTACAACCCTCATGACACCCTAATTTCATCCGATTAAGGGCAGAATCACATTGACAGTAAAATGCTCACCGTCACCGTCAAAGCCCTCACCGTATTTCGTTAATTTACGCATTTTCATTGTAATTTTTACGGAAATTCTCAATTACCGTATTACATTATCTCATACTCGGTGGCACTAGGTGAAAATAATATAAGAAAATTGAAGAAATAAAACGAAAATGCGATAAACGGTGAGCAAAAATACTGTACGAAAAACTGTAGCAAAAAAAAATCCTACAGTTTTTTTGCTTACCGTTTATCGCATTTTCGCTTTATTTATTCAATTTTCTTATACTATTTTCACCTAGTGCCACCGAGTATGAGACAAGGTAATATCGTAATGGAAAATTTGCGTAAGAATTGCAATGAAAATACGTAAATCAACGAAATACGGTAAGGGCTTTGACGGTGACGGTGAGCATTTTACTGTCAATGTGATTCTGCCCTAAATTCGAAACATGTCGAGCCAATTTTATCCATCTCGGTGGCCAAGAACTGCTTGCTCGACCCGATTCTTTATCCAAAAAATTCAACTCACGATCGAATTTTCATGCATTCTGAGTTGGAAGCACTCAGAGTTGCACGCATTTCGAGGTCACCTGTAAATAATCTCAGCTATCATAAGCTTATCTGGGCTTATCACTGGTTTTCTCAGGGATAAAAGCTTTTTTACAATGGCTCCCAGCTTTTTCATCCTGGGTCCGGGCAATTTTTTAATCTTATATCACTATCTAAAATATGTGCTTACTCTCATTTCTGGATAAAGATGAACCAGCGTCCATATACTTTTGACCATTCTTCCTTCTAAGAAATAGTTTTTATACTTTAGAATTGTTCCTTCGTGGTTTGGAAAATTGGTTCCAGAACAAAAGTTGTTACCTATATCAATGTCCCGTTCGTGGTGATTTCGGGACCGGATTTGACCATTCTCCTTTACGCAAAAAACGCTTAACTTTTCAGCTGATCTTTTTCAAAACAAATTTTTCGAGCTGATTATTCTCAAGGATCAGCCTATATTCGGCATTAGGCTGAAATTTTAAGGATATGTCTACCAAAAACGTTTTTATCTCATTCTTTTTTGATGCATTCCATATTGCATCTGGAAAACGTTATCAAGCGGCTATATAGCACAACTATAGCCCATCTGCAAGCGCTTTCAACAGGGTTGTGCCATAGATTCTATCAGCCCTTTCATAATGATATCAAGGCAACCGCAGGCGCGCAGGCGTAGCCTCCCCTCGCGTTATGACCTGATAGATCGCTACTAATCAGATTTATCCTAATCCGAATTATTATATTTCTTTATCTTAAGTTTATGATATTTTCTTGAAAAATATATCATTATCATTATGATTTTTGACTTTTAGGTTCGCGTCTCAGCTTATAATTTTTTTGTTTGACTATCAAAGTATTTTAACCTTAAATCCAATTGAATTCTCTCAGTCAGCTTGACCCTGATATGAAACTTTTTAGACTTATTCCGAGTATTTTTTCTTCAATTTGAAGATATATGAAATTTTCGAAATTATCATGAAATTTTGGGATAAAATGAAATTTTGCCTTTTCATGTGGAAAATATCTCATTCAACATTTAGTTTGCCTTTCAAAGCATGTTCTAACCAAAATTCTTGCAGGTTCGTATGGTGGCTCCCAGCTCTGCCATTTATGTTGGCCATCTTTGTCTATGATGAGACGCGTCGATTCTATTTGCGTCGCAATCCAGGCGGTTGGCTGGAGCAGGAAACTTACTATTAAAAAAAAGAAAAGAGAAAAGAAATTTGCAGTTGCTGCACATTCGAAACAAGTAAAAAACAAGCTATTAGTGAAAAAACGATTATACTTTCTCATCTTTCTGTTTTTTTGAAAAGAAAAAAAATAGGAAAAAAAGAAACTTAAGGGCAAATGAAAATGAAACAAAAACAAAAGCAAACAACTGATAAACAGTTGAGTGAAACTGTTTAAAAAATTTGGTTTTCGGAAGCCTCATTTTCTCACGCACTCTAATGAAAGATTGAATGAAAGTTTAAAAAAAAAAATAAGCAAGAAATGAAGATTTCAAAGTAGTTTAAAGTTATATAAAAAAAATTATTACATTTAAGGGCAGCAAAATTTTTTTAGTTTGACAATATTATGATTTTCTTTTCAGTTATTATTTTTTTCTTTTTTTTTTTAATTGTTAAAGACAGAAAAGAGTGAAGTGGGAAAATAATGATAATAATTGGGATTGAAAGGGGGAAGCTGATAAAGGTTGATTTTTCGTGAAAAAAACAAAGGAAAGAAAAGAGGATCATCAGAAACCAACCACCGTAAAGAAATGAATATTTAATTGTAAATGAGGGAAGATGAAAAAAAAAACAAAATATTGGATAAATATAGCAAAGAATTTTTTTTGCATGAAATGCAAAAAAAAAATGAAAATCTTTATAATGCAATAGAGAAGAAGAAAAATCATTTATTTTAATAATAATTAATTATTTATTGAAAGCATGAGAAAAAAATAATAATATCCTGTAATTGGAATCGCGAAAGATTTTTAAATATTTTCTTTTCATCCTCATTGAAGTTTTTTTTTTGGTTATTTTTTATTTTTAATAAATTCTGTGTCTGTATTTTTTTTCAATTGGATGGGTTTTTTTTGTAGAAAGTTTTTTTAATAAGGTTTCTTCAGGACAATTTTAAGGAGAAACCGGCGTATTTGATGCTGAAATCGAGCTGTAAATTTTTTTTGGGAAAAAAAACAGAAAAAGGTAAAGTTAAAATTTTTAAAATTTCAGATACAGGCACCCCGCGAAAAGCTGAAAAAACCAAGGTTTAAAAAGAATAATTAAAAAAAAACATAAAACAAATCATAAAGATACAAAAACTACTGCCTGATTGTTGTTGTTTAATTATCATTAATATTTCATTTTTTATCGTATCGTTAAGATTGTAAATTTTTCTTTTCTGTGTTTTTTTTTAGTGAATTAAAAAATAATTGCGATAGACATTTCTCAAAATTTTTCAACACGCAAATAATGGGTAAGAAAAATTAATTTAAAAAACAAAAAATAAACTTTCTTTTTCTTTAAAATCGGTGAGAAAGCTTATAGAAAAAACAAAGTATAATAGTAGTAAAAAAAAGAAATTTTTAAATTAAAAAAACTGTGTTGTTGCTGACGAGAAAAATAAAAGAAAAATTGAGAAATAATGTCTTTTTTTAGTATTAGTGATGAGGAAAATGACAAAGTACATCTTACAAATTGGCCTGATTTCAATGTGAACTAGTAAAAAAATATTTAAAAAAAACGTACATGCTGTTAAAAAATATAAATGTGAAAATATTTAGGCAGTCACAAGTAAAATTTGTCGTCACGGTTTTTTTTTATTATTTTTTTAAAATTTATTTCCGGATTTTCTTACGGATTTTTCGATATTTTTGATTTCTAAATTTAATAAGAAAAATTTAAAGATTTATAAAGAAAGTGTTCAAGAAGTTGCAGCTAAAACAACTTCAATTAAATCTTTTTCTTTGTAATATTTTTTTTTCTTAGAGGAGCGCGGCACACAGAAAAAAAACTATATAGTATTATATTTTAAAAAGTAGAATTTTTGAAGAACGAGAAGTTAAAAAAAAACAATATTGAGATCAGCCGGAATAAAGAAAAAATTGAATAAATATAATTATGTTACTATTAATTATGTTTAATCTTATATTGAAAAAAAAGTAAAAAAAAGAAAGGAATTAAATAAACTGTATTTTTGTTTGCAAAAAAAAACTATTAAAAAAAATAGGCAGAAGTAATGAAAGAAAAAAATGAGAGAATAATAATTATAAAAAAAAAATTGAAAAAATATATATAGAGGTGAGGACAAAAAAGAAAAAAAAAACATTTTTAAAATGGAGAAAAAATCTAGTAGATATTAAAATTAATAATTATTAGATTAAATAATAAAAAAAGAGAGATAAAGAAATTTTAAAAAAGAGCAACAAATAATTCTATTATTATTACATTTAAAAAAAAAAAAACAAGAGAAAAAAAACAACAAGATGGAATAGAACATGAGACAGGCTTACTGCCGAATTAAAAACAAAAAAAAAAAAGAAAAAATAAACAAGTGGTATGTGAACGTTTAAATGTGAAGTGAATAAAAAAATAAAAAAAATAAAATCACATCCGTAGAAGGCACAAGGTGTAAGAAGAGAAAATAATAATAAAAAAATTGTATTTAGGCCTAGGACCTAAGCTAAATAAATGATGAAAAAAAAAAGATGAAACCTATATATACTGCTATTATAAATGAAATATTAAATAATTTAATGAGAAGTAATTAAATAAATTAAAGAGAAAAAAAAAACATGAAACCTGCGCTTCAGCCATCTTTTAGACAATTTTCACAAGTGACAGAAAAAAAATCAGAAAAAAACACTTCGAAAAAAATCCACACGCGTCAAGTGTTAAAAGAATAATGAAAATTTCAAAAAAAAAAGTAGTTTGCAAGAGATGAAAAGTGCAAGAAAAAAAAATTCACTCAAATATTTGCAATTTATTTTTTGTTTTTTGCTTCAGAAATCACAGAAGAAAAAATCACAAACACTTACACAAGAATAGAAGTTGTTTGAACATATTTTCCTCGTCAGAAGATTAAATTTAACAAAAAAAATGAAAAAAAATCAAGAGTTTAAACCATTTGCAGTGAAAAGAAAATAATAAAAAAAAACAAGTGTTAATTAGCTTTATTTTAAAAGCTAGAGAAATTCCAAATGAGATTTTAGATGGTCTCAAGACAGAATAAAAAAAAAAAGATTTTATGGACATGAAAAAAAACTCTTACAGATCAATAAAAGATTTCAACAAGATCAAATATTCTTGTTTTTATTTTTACCATTTTTGCAAATTCCACTCCGATTTTTTTTTGTCAATGGTTACCGCAAAACTTGGCGAAATGTCTCGAAATGGAAAAGAAAAAAGTTCACTGAAAAATGTCTAAAAACTCGATGGCTTTGGTAGACAACCTAAGTTGGCTGATTTTTCTACTCTCCCAGTTATTTTTGATTTAAAAAACAAAATGACAGATTGATGTGTCAGAGAAGAGTAAAACGAACTGATGACAGCATGAAAGGCACAGTTTGTAAAATACTCAGGAAGAATCTTTCAAAATCCTTAATATTTATTTCTAGATTGAAGAAAAATATGTTCAGTATACCTTTAAAAGATTGCCAGAAGAGGTTACGTTGCAAAGTAAGGTTATAGTAGTTACATAACCTAGAAATGGACAGCTAAAACCATTTTTTTTAAATTCGTTTTACCTGTCAAGATATTCCAATAATTCGCGTTGAAAACTGAGGTTAACTCGAAAACTGATATAATCAATGAAAAACACCCTTCTGAGGTTAGCTTTGTGACATAACCTAGAAAAAGACAGCCCTGTCCAATATTTTTCCTCCTTATAAAAAGTTTAGAGAGCGATATTATTTATTTTCACTAACGAAATCGCAGGGATATTTTCTAAATTTGCTAAAAGAGGTTATGTTGCAAAATAGGGTTAACTTAATGAGATAACCTAGATAAGGATAGCCAAAAACCTTTTTTTAATTAGTTTTAGCTGTCAAGATATTCTAATAATTCGTGTTAAAAAGAGAAGGGTAACTCGCAAACTGATAAAACCTACGAGGAACACCTTCCTCAGGTTATCTTAGTGACAACCTAGAAAAAGACAGCCCTGTCCAATATTTTTCCTCCTAATAAAAAGTTTAGAGAGCGATATTATCTATTTTCACTAACGAAATCGCAGGGATATTTTTTAAATTTGCTAAAAGAGGTTATGCTGAAGAGTTAGGTTATCTTATTGATATAGCCCAGATAAGGACAGCTGAAACCATTTTTTTAAATTAGTTTTAGCTATCAAGATATTCCGATAATTCGTGTTAAAAAGGGAGGGGTCAACTCGCAAACTGATACAACCTTCGAGGAACCTTTCTCAGGTTATCTTAGTCACATAACCTAGAAAAAGATAGCACCCCAAATGTTTTTCCTTCTGAAAAAAATTTTAAGGAACTTACAAAGGAGAAACATCTATTTTCATTTATGATATCGAAGGGATATTTTCTAAATTTACTAAAAAAAGTTATGTTGCAAAACAGGGTTATCTTATTGACATAACCTAGATAAGGATAGCCAAAAACCAATTTTTTAATTAGTTTTGGCTACCAAGATATTTCAGTGATTCGCGTAAAATAGTGAGGTAAAATCACAAACTGATACAACCTACGAAGAACCTTTCTAAGGTTATTTTAGTGACATAACCTAGAAAAACATAGCCCCACCCAAAATTTTTTTCCTCAAGGTAAAAGTTTTAAAGAACTTACGAAAGAAAAATATCTATTTTTATTAATGAAATCGGAGGGATGTTATTTGCTAAAAGTGGTTACGTTGCAAAGTAGGGTTATCTTACTGACATAGCCTCGATAAGGACAGCTAAAACCGATTTTTTAATTAGTTCTAGCTGTCAAGATGTTCTTAAAAATTCGCGTTGAAAATTGAGGTTAATTCTCAAAGTAATACAATCCATGAAGGGACATTTCTGGGGTAATCTTAGTGACATAACCTAGAAAAAGACAACCACACGCAATATTTTTCCTCCAAAGGTTTTAAAGAACTCACTAAAGAGAAATACTATTTATTTGGGATATTTTCAAAATTTGCAACAAGAGATTACGTTAAAAAGATACATAACCTATAAGTATAAATTTTTACTATTATTATTATTAATCATGTTGTCATATATCCCGTGTTGGAAAAATCTGCTGATCGTAGATCGCCCAGGAGCGTCTTCGCAACAATGTGCATTCAAAGTATGATATTTGATTCATCCTGTGCAAAAGGATCAAAGTTGGATCAATTTGACCCTTTTATTTTTACCAGTGTCAGGTATTTTCAAAATCTGCTAAAAGAGATTGTGTTGGAAAATTACATAACCTACAAGGATGCATTTCAACTGGCCAATATCGATTTTTAAATTCGAAAAAGATTTGATAAGAAATTTCCTTTTTCTCAGACAATTCTTTTGAAGATTTTTCATTTGGGTTGAAGAATGAGGTTAAATCATAATCTAGTTTTATCGATACAACCTACAAAAAGCCCTTTCTCTTTTATCCTAATTTTTTTGATTCAATAAAGGTTCATTTGAATTTATTGTAAGATAATGTTTATTTCCAATGATGATTACGAAGACGTCAATTTGTAAAAATGGCAAGGGAAGAGGTTACTTTTCAAAGTGAGGATATGTCGCAAACAATATAACCTTGAAAGGAGCCTTTGAAATACTCAGCACTAGTTTTTTTCTTCTTTTTAAGTACTTTTCTGAAAATTTCGGCATTGGCAAACTCTTTAAGGTTCCAAATATTAAAATTCAGATTAGAAAAAATTTCTTTATGAAAATTTGAGTAGTTTAAGAAACTTAAATTCGTAGTTTTTATTCAAAGATCGGCACAGATTGTTTCTCTTCTTGATACAGTTAATTTATGTATAGTTAAAGAAAGGACTCGGGGAGGTTATGTTGCAAGGTGACATAACCTTGCAAGTGCTCAAATTTTTCTTCCTGCTGTTGATTTTATTGGAAATGTACTTCACTTTAGAGCAAGGGATGGATGACTTGGCTGCCTATGGTTGATTTTCAGTGCTAAAAATCTTGTTGATCCGCTGACCATTTTCAAGAATCGTTGTGATTTATTGATCTTTTGCAAGAATTGGCGATCAGCCGATTTTATATGCAAAAATCGTATTGAGCTGGGATATTCTGGAATACATTCAATTCATCGTTATCCGGATAATTAGGGGTACAAACTAAAACAAACTTAAAAAAATAAACTAAAACATCATACCTAAAGCGGAATTTCTAGAATTTCTGACATGTTTGACATCTGTCATTCCAATATCAAATAGCTGAGTGTAAGTCCTAGGTATCGATTTACCGTCGTTCTTTGGCAAGAATCATGTTAATATCCTGATTTTTGGCATTGAACCGATATCGATTGGTCACTAACAGTTAAATATGAAAAGCACTTAATTCATCCCTTACTTCTAAGCTATATGCTACAAGGACACATGTCACGTCAAAAGTTTACTTTTCAAATGAAAAGATTATCAAAATTCTCTTCTATTTCCTCATAAAAGAAAAAAAGGATAATAAAGGAAAGCTGAAACAGTTTCATTCATGTAAGACTTTTGGTTTATCTTTAACCTTTATCTTGAAAAGAACGATATGTAGCTTAACGAAGTGGAATGATACTAAACAGAATTAAAAAACATGATGAGGTTATGTTACTGATAAACAACATAACCTCAAGCATCTGAGAGTACCTTTTTCTGTAAATTTAAGTACTTCCGGTAATTTTTGCAAATATAAATTCATTCCAAATGAATTCTTTCACGCACAGATTCATCGAAACCACAGATCCAACGTAAGGAATTGTTAGAGATAACCTATAAAATCCAAGCAAATACTTTTGATAGGCCTGATGAATTATCTTCTAAGCTGAAATCAATAATGAAAATTCGACTTCTCCTTGGCAAATTTATTAGGTTTTACAATAAATCAAATATTGACTTAAAGAGGATCTCTTAATTACCTCAGTTTTATGGATATTTATTTAAATAGTTAATTGGAGGTATTAATATAATGTTAACCAAGCATTATTTAACTTCTAAATACTAAAGTTTCCAAGATTGAGAATTTATGCAGCTTTAGCTGCTCAAAATATATTTCTAGGTTATGTGAGCATATTTCTAACATAACCTCTTTGTGACTTAACCAAACTTTTCAACGCATAACCTTCAAAACTTGTTAAAATTGACAGATAAATTCAAGTAACAGATATTCCTGTATATTTTACAAACGCAATCTTTATAAGAAGAATCGAAAATAGTTAATTTCCACTTTTTCAAGAATATACTAAAGAAAATGAGAAACAAATAAACTGCGAAAGTAACTGAAGTTAGCAACATAATGAAAAATCGTTATAACTGATCTAATAAAGGAGCAGATGAATAATTTTAAGTATTGAAATACAAATAAATAAAATCAAGAAATTGAAAAGAAAACTAAGATAAATTCACAGATTTTAGCCATGTAGGTTAGTCACGTAGATAAAATGTGTTGTTATCATCATGCCCTGTACCCTCCCTATCACTCTCTGAGATATGAGACAAAAAAAAAAAACATAAGAGTAATGTTTCTATTTTCATGTTAAACTTGTGAAAAAAGACGAATTTTCCTTAGAGCAAAGGCTTTATTATTTCCAATTCCTTCAAAATAGGATCTTGAAATTGAAATTTAAATATAAACTGAAAGGAGAAAATGGTAATAGAAAAGTAACTGAAATGTCAAAAAAAACGGTGAGAATCCTTCTAATCAGAATCGAAGAGATACGAGAAACGTTCTAAAGAAAAGTCAAGGAAATGGAATATCCAATGAATTAATTAAGAAGTCGCCATTGATTAATGTAAATATTATTACGTCACCATTATAAGTAATTAAAAGGTAAACCAAGAGTAAATATTACTTCTCGATTACTATTAGTTGTATTATTTTAGAGAGATACTAAAAAAAGGCAAGAAAATGACTAAATTTTGAAAGTGTTTTTAGAGTAAAATTAAGATGAAACAATTGGAGCTATTGCAGCAATTTCCTAAATTCTTGAATTTAAATTTTTTTCAATTTTTACTCCCACTTTAGTCTCCGCTAGAACAACTAATTCAGAAAATTGACTCAATAGAGAATAATGGAGAATATGAAAAATTTTAAGCGCTATATATTTTACTACATTAAATGAAAATGAAGAAGAAAAAAAAACAATTTTAGCCGAATGAAGAATTATACAAATTTATTATACATTTTACTATTAAATTACTACTAATAGTGAAAACTTATGCGATTTGCAAAATGATTGTACACCACTCACGATGCAAATGGGAGTAAGAAGTGTCACCAGATGCGAGCATACAGCTAAATTGACAAAGTGACAGAGAAATCACTGAGAGATAAAAAAAAGCGAGATTGTATGGTAAAATTATAGATGAAAATTTACTACATTTACAATTATGAAAAAAAAAATGAATAACAAAATGTAAGAGAGAAAACGATTAGGTCACCCAAAATTTTGTTCACGCATTTCTAATATGTCGGTTATAGAGCTGTAAACATTACGTGTTAATAAAAAAATCTTAAACATATAAAATATTTGTTTTGCTTTTCCGAGATCCAATAAGAATATTGAACAAGATTATTTTATGATGCATTTGGCTCAGTTTATTTAAAGAATTATTTTACAGGATGTGAATAAGTGAGGTTAGTATTAGTAGGGCTTCAGGCCTAGGGGTTATGCCCTAGACACACTTACGACTTAAGCCGAAAGGCGACTTAGTGGAAAATGATGGAAATGCACTTTAACTATTATTTTTAATATAATTCCCTAAACCGTCTCTCGGCTAATCCTCATGTCTGTCGTGTCTGTCAAGGCCCTTAGTCCTATGGCTTGTCCACTCTAACTTCTTTGAATGTTTTAGATTCTGAAAAACCAATAAAATTGCATACCTTTACTGGACTAAACCTCTAATCTTCGGACCGCTTTAGTAATAAATCCACTGATTTAAGATGACTAATCTCCAAGATAAGCTTGATAGGTGCCGATCAGTCGCCAAGATTGACTGATCGGAACCCAAAGTAAATCATGAGTGGTAGATCTTTTTACTCCATAAATCAATCCTAAATTCCAAAACATTTGTTAGTCCATTTTTTGATTGGGTATTGCTTTAAATGCTTTATTTAAAGCTTTAAATTGCTCTCAATTTTTCGTTATCTGGATGATTGGGATAAACATGACAGGGAAAATGACATACAGTGGGACCTCAATAGAGGCAACTTGGACGCAAATTGACTCTGATTGAGTCAACTTTTCTTTTATTATTGAAATAATAATATTATATGATTTTATTATGATCTTCTCGAAATTAAAACTAGTCTGATTATGTACCAATGTAACGTTTTTAACACAAGAAAAACATTTATGTAAGTACATGGTAATATTATGATGAAATTCGTATATTAACCGTGCAATTATTATTTAAATAAAATTTTTTTCTCGTGATTTTAAGCGTTTTTGACCGATTGAAAGTTTTCTTGTCTTTTCTTTTTTGTCATTAAGATTTTTTGATTAAGCCCTGGGGCATGAAATTTCCTATGTTTCCCATATGCTTCCAGCGAGCCGAAAAAACTTTTGAGTTTATTAGCTATTTTCTGTCATTGTAGAGTAAATTAGAAAAAAATACTAATACAAAATAAAAGCCAATTTACTAGCGAAGAGGCAACTGAAGACCCTAAATTGGCAACTTACGTAGTTTTGGAAATATCTCGTGAAATGTGTACGAAAACAGGGAAAAAATTATACTAAAATCGGTCGCAATATTCAGAGCTATTGTCACCCCCCTGATTAAGCCTATGATCGCAGTGTTTGAGCCATCATTAATTTTGAAGTGACTACTATTAAGGCATAAACAGAAAAAAATATGAACTAGAATTTCAAAAAGAAAAACGTACTAGATTTTTTGTGTATAACATAGTGAATAATTTTTTTTTTCTAAATTTATTAAAACTTTCAAAAGAACTTAGGGTAAAGGCTTATAATTTTTCCAGTTTCTTATTTTGGACACTTTGAGGATAAAATCGGACACTAAAAATAAATTGATTAAAATTATGGATTTTTACTCCAATATTTGATGAATAATGAATTCTATCTAAATATTTGTTCTTTTTGGAAGATTTTAACACTAAATACGTTAAAATTTGAATATGATTTGAGTTGAAATTGCTTTGTTGAAAATTCAGTGTGAGCAATTGCTTACGAGAACTATGACAGCAGAACTTCGTGTTTACTTTAGTCTTATTTAGCTGTGGTGAAGTACTAACAATGTGTGGAGGACGTACCTTTAATTAAAATAAAACACGAAGGTTTAGAACCCCTGCCCTGATAATGGCTTCTTTCTCCTCGTGAATTACCTTAAAATAAAATATCACTCCTATGAAAACTCCTGCAAGTCAAATGGACTCACTCCCTTGTTGGTTACCTTTAAAATGATAAAATAGCAATTACAATCCGTCGCGAACGACCGGATAAACGCCACAGGATCCAGATGCTGACCACCGCTCCAGAGAAAAACTTTTTATTACAACAAACTAATTTATTCTCACCAATTCTCAAAAAATATTTCACACACGCTGTTCTTCACTCCTTCTTCTTTGACAAATTTTCTCAAGACTACCCATTTCAAAATTTTCCCGCTAGGGGCGTCACACTTTCTCCTTCCAGTCGCCCCATAACCAAAGTGCCGTGGATACTTCCGCGGAATAGTCGACATTCTCCCCCTCGAAATTACTCAATTGGTAATTTCGCCAATTTGTTTGCAGCTCTTTTGACTATTCCGTCTGCTGTCCTCAGAGTCACCACTCGGGTGACGTTGTCCTTTCCTGGATGACATTCCATCACTCTGCCTCGAGCCCACTCTCCTGGTTTGACGTTGTCTTCTTTGATTAGGACCAAATCTCCAATCTCCAACGAACTCTTGTCCTTGGTCCACTTTGGTCTTTGCTGTAGGCTCGTCAGGTACTCATTCTTCCATCGTTTCCAGAAGCTCTGGACTACTCGTTGAATCAGCTCGTACCTCTGCAGACGATTGATTGGAATGTCCGTCTTGTCTTCACTTGGTAGTAACTTCAGCGAATGGCCAATTAGAAAATGACCCGGAGTCAAAATCTCTTCATTTTCTGGTTCCACTGACATTGCACAAAGAGGTCTCGAGTTTAGGCAAGCCTCTATCTCACAAAGGATAGTGGTGAAGGCCTCGAATGTGAGCTTCATATCACCCATCACACGCCTAAGATGATACTTTGTAGACCCGATTGCTCGTTCCCACAAACCTCCAAAGGTTGGTGCATATGGTGGGTTGAAGTGGAACTGGATGTTTGCTTCTGCCATAATTCTGCTGACTTTTCCTCGCATTCGCACTTCATCATCCTTGGTGGCAGCACTGGCTCCGACGAAATTTCGACCATTGTCGCAATAAATATTTTGACAATACCCTCGTCGAGCAACAAATCGCTTCAGGGCGTTGATGAATCCATCAGAAGACAGGTCACCAACAGCTTCTAGGTGAACTGCCTTAGTCGTCATACATATGAAAAGACATATGTATCCCTTCACGTAACGGCTGTTTCGAAGATTTGAAGCCTTGATCTCAAACGGCCCAGCATAATCACATCCTGTGTTCACGAAGGGGCGAATCTGATTGACTCTAACTGCTGGGAGATTCGCCATCACTGGTGATTGGAGCGTTGGTCGATGCTGGAAACATCTGATGCATTTGTTCAATACTTTCCTGGTCGCATTTCTCCCTCCCACAATCCAGTATTCACTGCGTAGAATGCTGGTCAGCAGATTGAAACCAGCATGTAGATGTATCTTGTGAGAGTACTCTATCAGCAACTCAGTAAAGCGATGACCTCCAGGGAGAATTATTGGGTGGCGAGCGTCGTACATCAAATTTGCAAATCTCAATCGTCCTCGCACCCTCAGAATTTGGTCATCGTCTAAGAAAGGCACCAGCTTCACAAGTCGACTACCCTTCGGGACTGGCTCCCCCTGTCTACATCGGGAAATTTCCTCACTGAAACATTCTTCTTGGATGTCTCGGATGAGACGTTTCAGAGAGCTTCTGCGTTCTTGAACAGTTAGGGGACCCTTTTGACGCTCCGCTTTCTTCGTACTTAACCGGATGAGATGAGCTCCAATGCTCACCATCTTACTGAAACTTGACATATCTTGTAAGAACTCATAAAGTGAAAACTTACATTTTCTTGTGGTGTGGGCAAGCATCTTCTTGACTATCTTCTCCTCGCCAGTATCAGCAGGAACAATTACTTTGTTTTCTGGCCAGGTACTGGAATCCTGGGACAACCACTTGGGACCCGTACACCAAAGAGGATGACTAACTAATTCACTGGGCTTGACTCCTCGTGACAAACAATCCGCCGGGTTTTGCTTGCTCGGTACATATCGCCAATGATGTGGAGGAAGTACCTCTAGAATCTGCGCAGTTCTCTGAGCCACATACTTCTGCCACTTTCGGGGATGGGATTGTAGCCACTGAAGCACAGTGGTTGAGTCACTCCATGCTGTTACATTCACTTCCAAGTGGATGAATGAGTCCTTGATCTTTTTGACTACTTCACTAAGCAGCAAAGCAGCTTTGAGTTCCATTCGGGGTATTGATGTTGGCTTCAATGGAGCAACTTTGGATTTTGCTATGAACAAACACACGTGATAATCACCATGAATCAACATTCGTGCGTAAATCACAACACCAAACGCCTTTTCTGATGCATCCGCAAATGCATGTAATTCCATAAAGGCTCCATTGTGAGGAAGACGTCTTTCAACATGGGCTGATTTCAGCAATTCAAATTCCTTTCTTATAACATCATACTCCTTCTGATCTTCCTCAGAAAGATCATCGTCCCAGTTCTTTGTTGTTGTCCACACCTTCTGGAAGAGCATCTTGAACGTAATTGTAACTGGTGCTATAATTCCCATGGGATCATAGACTTTTGCTGCTTCCGAAAGAAATGCTCTACGAGTTCTGACTTCTTGAGGAAGGTGAAGCTCTAGCTTCATCACGTCTTCCGTTGGGAGCCACCTCATACCTAGAGTAGCGACTCCATTTTCTTCATCTTGGCCAACGGTAGCTAGTTCATCCTGAGCTTTTGTCTGCAAGACCTCTTTAGCATTGGACGTCCATTTTCGTAGCATGAATCCTCCCCCTTGCAGAATATTCTTAATTTGGTCACTGACACAAACACTTTCTTGCACTGTTTCGGTTCCGTAAAGCAAATCATCCATATAGAACCCACTTTCTATCCCTGCACTTGCTTCCGGATAAGTCTCCTTGGAATCAATTGCCATTTGCTGCAAGGTTCTTGTGGCAAGATACGGTGCACTTGCAGTGCCGTAGGTGACAGTCTTCAGCCGATACAACTTCATAGGCTCTTGGGGATTCGGACGCCAAAGCACTCTTTGGAAATCTTGGTCTTCTGCAGCTATTTGTACCTGCCGGTACATCTTCTCAACATCGGCTTGGAAAGCAATCTTGTACGTTCTGAACCTCATCATAATTGACAGAAGATCATCTTGGACTTGAGGTCCAATAGCCAATGCATCATTCAAAGAAACACCGCTGGAGGACTTACTTGAGGCATCGAAGACCACCCTCAATTTTGTGGTTGTGCTTGAGGGTCGAACAACGGCCTGATGTGGAATGATGTAAGACTCTTCTTTGATTCTCTCGTCTTCTGGAACCTCCTCCATGTGTCCGAGAGAGATATATTCGTCCATGAAGTCTGCGTATTGCTTGTGGAACTCTGGATACTTCTTGAACTTGCGTTCCATCACAGACAATCGTGCTTGAGCTGCCGACAGAGAGTTACCAAACTTCCCACGATCAGTTTGGAAGCATAATTTGACCGTGAATCTTCCTGACTTATCTCGCTTGTGTGTTGCAACGAAATCATCTTCACAAAGCTGCTCTTCTTTTGTCAGGATTTTCCTTTCCGGTAACTCCTCCTCAGCTTCCCAGAATCTTTTAAGAGAATTCTCAATGTCACAATGTGTATGAAGCACCTGTACTGAAGTCTCCTCAGCACTTTGAGTGACAACTCCCCCTAAGACCCAGCCGAACATGGTAAGCTGCGCAATAGGGTATCCTGGTGCTGATCTCTTGTCCGGAAGGTTGATTTCCCATGCATACTCCATGCCAAGAATTATGTCAATCTTCGCAGGATGGTTGAATTGTGGATCAGCCAACGTAAGTCCCTCAATATGCTTCATTTCATCCAGTGTAATGGTTCGTCCAGGCAACTTGCTGGTCAATTTGTCCAGAATGTAGGCCTTGACTGCGATCTTCTGGTGCTTATCGTATCGTGAAGAGACATTGAGATCAATTGCACCTTTCGTATAGCCAACATTTGCTTGTCCTGTCCCCTTGATGGCAAGTCTTGCGTTGTGGCGCCTCAAATTCAATCTTTGAGCGCATGCTTCTGAGATCAAAGTACACTCAGAACCCTGATCAATTAAGACTCGACATGTCTGCTGGTCTCCACTGGCATCTTCAACATTCACCAATGCCGTTGGTAGTAAAATCATCTTCGTGGTGGAGGCAACATGATGTACTGAGACAGGAGTGTCTTTAGGCGCATCCTTCTTGGTTGACTCTGCTTCGGAGTCTGAAATCTTCTTGTGTGTATCTACTGCAGGACTCGTTGTGGAATTCGAGCTTGAAGTTTCTTCGTGCAGCAGCGTGTTATGCCTCTTATGACATTTTTGACATCTTCCCTTGCTGCGACAATCCTTGGCACGGTGACCTTCCTTCAAGCAATTAAAGCACACGTTCTTGTCAGCCACGAAACTACGCTTGTTCTCCACAGACAACTTCGCGAATTTCTCACATTGAAACAATAGATGAGCTTGGCTACATTTCAAACACTTGGCTTCCTCCGTATGATGAGCCTTAATGGTGCCATCGTTCCTATCTTTCTTGGAATAGGAACCCTTGTTCTCCTTGCTAGCTTGGCCTTCCTGTGTTTCTCCATAGACTTCAAGAGAATCCATCCTCCTTCTCAGGAAATCGAACCATTTAGCAATGGATGGAACATCTCCACGCTTAACTTCTTGTGACCAGAGTCTACGAGTCTCGGAATCCATTGATGATTGCATCAAATGCACAAGCCAGACATCCTTGCCGGAGTATCCTTCGCCCATTTTTTCCAGTGCTTCGATGCTATCCTTGTAGACATTGTAAGACTGCTTGATCAGAGAAATCTTTGCTTCTTTCACCGGCTGCTGCTTCAGGAAGCGCTCAATGTGGGCTGTTGCTATTTGTGGCTTCTTGTCGAATTGTTCCTTGAGTTTGTTCCACGCTGTTTCATAGTTGTCACTTGTGGTAGCCATATTCTTAATCTCAGATACAGCATCCCCCTTCAAGGACGACCTAAGGTATTGTAGCTTCTCTACATTGGACAGGGACTTGTTATTGTGTATTGTAACTTCAAACATATCCTTGAAGCCCTGCCAATCTGTGTAATTCCCAGAGAAGGTCATCAAATCCAGCTGTGGTAGCTTAGTCCTACTAGCCTGCAGAGATCGTTCTTGTTGAGTGAAGACTCTCTTCATGATTTCTTCAAGAGAATTGGCACTGTCATTTGTCGATACGTTAGGAACATCTTGAGAGTTATTTGGCTGCAATTCTGTCAACGCGACATGCGCTTCACACCTCAACTCAGAAATTCTGACCCAGAGGGCTTCTCCATCCTTGTATTCTTTCTCCTGAATCTCAGGAGATTCCTTGGCAGCCTCAGTTTCTATTTGCACCAGAATCTTTTCACAAGCTGCGGTCTGCACATCGATCTCGTTCAGAATCGCCTTAACTCTTGCATACGACAAATTTTCCCTTTGCTTGATAGTTTGTTCAATGCGTGTCAGAGCGGACTTGACTCTCCCACGGGACCTGTGTAGGATCTTGAGTTGTTCCATGATGTCTTCTGATCGTTGTCTTACTTCTTGGGAGATCAAAATTCACCGTGTTTTGCTTCCCTGTCGAGACAGCTGAAGCCCTTGGGAACACTTCCTTCTTCGGTGGGAGAGTACAATCTTTTTCCTGTGGACTTGCTTCTTGGGGCCTTAAGGTAACCTCTTCGGTGCTGATTGTACTCTCGAAGGACCAGATTATGTGGAGGACGTACCTTTAATTAAAATAAAACACGAAGGTTTAGAACCCCTGCCCTGGTAATGGCTTCTTTCTCCTCGTGAATTACCTTAAAATAAAATATCACTCCTATGAAAACTCCTGCAAGTCAAATGGACTCACTCCCTTGTTGGTTACCTTTAAAATGATAAAATAGCAATTACAATCCGGCTCGAAGGACCAGATTATGTGGAGGACGTACCTTTAATTAAAATAAAACACGAAGGTTTAGAACCCCTGCCCTGGTAATGGCTTCTTTCTCCTCGTGAATTACCTTAAAATAAAATATCACTCCTATGAAAACTCCTGCAAGTCAAATGGACTCACTCCCTTGTTGGTTACCTTTAAAATGATAAAATAGCAATTACAATCCGTCGCGAACGACCGGATAAACGCCACAGGATCCAGATGCTGACCACCGCTCCAGAGAAAAACTTTTTATTACAACAAACTAATTTATTCTCACCAATTCTCAAAAAATATTTCACACACGCTGTTCTTCACTCCTTCTTCTTTGACAAATTTTCTCAAGACTACCCATTTCAAAATTTTCCCGCTAGGGGCGTCACACTTTCTCCTTCCAGTCGCCCCATAACCAAAGTGCCGTGGATACTTCCGCGGAATAGTCGACACAATGTAATTTGTAAATTTGACCGGAAGTGAAATTTGCCTTGTGCATTAGATTTTTCGAGTTAAAAATGGGAAATGTTTTAAGACATTTACCAGTGAGGTGATGATTCTTATTTTGGACAGGTGTTTTCTCACGAAATTTCGTGAAGTTTTAGCTTTTGTGATGACTAGGTTGGACAAATGCCTGGAGAAACAAAGGAGAATCATCTCTACGAACGAGATGTTGCGAGAAATGCCCTGAAAGGCTCCCGGAAAGGTCAGGGAATGAGCGAATCCGCACGTACTTGGAGTATCGAAGTCAACTCACTTTAATGAATGATATGGAAAGTTTCCGGGCTTCTTGTGACATTCTACGTTTCCCTTACATGAACAGGAAGAGGACTTGGTAAGATTGGTTCATGAAATGAAGAACAATGGGCATCCCGTTGAGGTGGATTATCTGTCCAAATTTACAGCCAAGTTATCCAAATTAATAACCAAGTTGTCCAAAATAAGAGTCAAATTCACCTCTACATATCAATTCATTGTTAAACGTATTAAAACTAATTTTAGTAAAAACAAAGACAATAAACCCTTGCCAAGTTTCTAAACAACCCTTCTGAAAAGAGAGTAACAAAAAAAAGTCAATTAGTATTGAAAATATCGCACTTCAAACTTGGAACATCGATGCTTATAAGCAGACTGGGCAAAATTATGAGCCCTTACCCTATTGGTAGTAAGTTAATACAAAACGAGATGTAGAAATTTAATTTGGTCAGAAAATTAGTAAACTTGTCATGTAAAATATTTTGGTAAATTTGGCAAATCCAAATTGATAAGTAGAAAACAGGACAAGTGATATTGGTAAATAAAGTGTTAGCACATATATATAGGTACATAATTGCTTAAATTGTATAAATCAGAATATATTTTTGCAAAGATATTTAGATATTTCACCGAAAAGTTTGATTTTGAAAAAAGTGAAAAATTATCATTTTTGTTGCTTTTTTACTTACCAATTTTGACATTGTACTTACAATATGAATTTTACTGCTCGAACTCAAAGAGAGAGCAGTTATATAATCGACTTTTTTTTCAACTTTGCACTGTTCTGGAGCTTAAACGGTAAGAGATATTGATTTCCGGTCTTCGGTGACCTTTCCTCAAATGACATTATCTCGTACCCAACCTCTTTATTCCCCCCCCTCCCCTTTTCATACGTTCCCTATCCCTAGGTCAAAAATGAGGTTTTTCCAATTTTGCAAAAAATTGACCCAAGCTTTTTCAATGATTTTTGGATATGTCGCTAGTCCTGGCGAACATTTCGTCCAAACATATCTATGACCGGAAAATTCGCCATTTTGAATTATAGAAGGTCAAAGTTCAATCACTTTGGAAGATCCGTTTTTCAACCGATTTGGTTACATTTTGAATTTTTTGGAAAGATATTAAAATTTTGAACCCGACTGCATCGGTCATAATCGGTGATGGATTGAGAAAGTAACGGTAATAGTTCTGTTTTAAAAATTAATGATGAAATTGTTTTTCGCACTTTTTTTTAAAAAGAAAGAATTTTTATCTATTATGGGGGCGCGGGGAGCCACTGTCAAAGACACGTCTTAACGGTCACTGAATTTAAATTCTTTACATTAATTCCTTGCAAACTCCATTGATTTAGATAGAGTAACTATCCAAGAACACAAATTGGTAACCGGAATTCAAATTAGGAAAGAGACTGAAGGCCAATTTGAACAAATTCGACGGGATGCCAAATTTTTCATCCGCCATTTTGTGCGAAAATTTTGCATGACTTTCCACAAAGCGAGAAAAGAACAACAAAATGTATTTCCAATTAATTGAAGGACTAAAGTAGCTAAAAATTCATTCCCTACAGCAATTCAGATAACAATTACCCAAGAATAAATCATCTAAAATCACTCAGTTTGCGTATGATATATAATACCATGGTAAGGAATGGGTTAAATAATTTCTTAATGGCTTTCTCATTGTCTATAATCACGATTAAATCTTCAGTAACCCTATGTGCGTACAAAAAATATGCTAACGAAGAGGACTTTCTCGTGAGTTCGAGCATTTCGCAAAGCTGCGACGGACGCTTTGCCATCTCTTTTTACTTACGATTCTTAACTTCTTTCGATTTTTCACATGTTTCTGAGACATCCAGTCGATCAAAATATGTTTCATGTTTTCGAATAACATATTCCTCTTATTCAGTAAATAACCTTCCCGATTTGAGAGTTCTCTCCAGTTAAGATGTGATTCCTTCTAATCACATCTATTTTTTTGTACCGATTCGAAGGTATATCAGAAGGAACTTATCAAAAAAATCCATTGAGAGTTTAAACGTATAAGCCATGTGATCATGCAACTTGATCACAACTTATTTTACAAGACCAAACGTGGTGTAAAATACACAGAAAATTCCTTTTTTTTATAAAATTCTACCAAAAATTCAAATATCATTTAAAGAAAATCTATCTTTAAAGTACAAGTCTAACTCATCAGCTAACAAGAAATATTTAGTTTTATGACGTCAGATGAATATACTCTGAGAAATCTTGTCCACCACAAATACTACAAAGTATGTTTTAAAAAAAAGTCTCCGAAATTCTAATTTAGAAATTACTATACGTTTTTTACTGTTAAAAATGTCAATGCGAGAAAAAAACTGTTTAAAAAAATAGTTGTTTCAATTTCCCACCCATAAATTTTAATAATTCTCAGTAATTTTTGTAATATAATTACAATTTCTTTTGGAATAGGAATTTTCAGATCATTTTCAGTCTCCTCGACCCTTGCAGATTTCTTTTTTCAAGGCTAAAAGTTACTTAAAAACCTTAGCAATGTCGTTCTCTAAAATATTTAATAAGTTTAAAAAATTTTCTTGCTTGTGTTCCACGAAAATGCTCCCAATAGACTTGTGAATGTGAATTACAGTGTGAAATCTAATTATCTTGTGTAAAATAACAATTTTATTTAACTTTTATTCATATTTATTTTTCAAAGTGACGGAAAAATGGATTGAGCGGTTTCAAGATCGAGGAATCACGTTGACGGTGCTCTTCCCCTTTAGATGCGCCTTCCTTATTATTTTATCACTGCAGTTCCGCTACGTGGGAGCTTTGGAAGCTTTTTCGAGGCTCTTGCGTTTTCCCACTTTTTCGTGTTTTCCCGCAAGATTTTCCTAGATTTTTATGTGAACTTCGTGAGTGGGGTTCCTTGGGCATCTTATTGATGTGAGACTTTAGTATTTTTTACGGAGGAAGTGGTGGTATGCAAGAAATAAAGTATTTCAGTGAAAAGAGTGAAGAGTGTTTCTGTGAATAAATCACAGGTTTTTCTGGGAAATTCCGTTGTGGATGGGTTTGTGGGAAGCCAAAGGAAAAGTGTAGTGTATCTGTTATTATAAAAGTAATCCCGAGTGGCATTAATTGTTTCCAAACAAGAAAAGCAAGCACCTTTGCCTGCTTTCCGGGAGTGAATAATCAAAGTGAGATTAGGGAAACTCGGCATGGAGGAAATAAAAGTCATATCCTCCACGCATCCCTTTGCCAGTTAGAGGCTCCAGAATAGTATTCTGCGATCTCTGGAAGTCATGTGTCTCTAATCCGAAAAGAAGTTCATAAAATGTATCTTAAAGTGCATAAAGAGTGTCTTTGGAGATCACAGTTGAGTCGAATATGAGCAGAAAGAGGAGCAGAACCAGAAACACCGGGAACTGTTTGTGGGAATACCCCGGCAGCTCCAGCGAGGATCTCCAGAAGGCCTGGTGAGTCCAAAGAGATTGTGTTTATCCCTGAAAAATAATTGTGGACTCTGGGAAATTTCTGGAGATTTCCTTTGATAATTTTGGTTGGATTTTTCGGGAAACTTAATGCTCTTTTCCTTTCTTGCAGACTCCAGTGGCAACAGCAGATGATCAATCAGGCCCAGGGTAAGTGAGAAAAATCTTATTCAACCTTCCGGTTAGGGAGAAAGTAGTTTTACTAATGAAGAAAATACTTTTGGTCATTAATATTCTTCATATCTTGGTACGATCTTTTAAGTCATAGAAATTTACTTAATGTTGAACAATATTGCTTAACAGATTAGGATTTTTAAGAATTAAGAAATTGTCTGTAAATACGAATTACATTGGCTCCACGCGACTCTTTAACCTCAAAATTCAACTCACCATTGAATTTTCAAACATTCCGAGTTGGAAGGACCACGAGATGCACGAATTACAAGGTTTTCTGTAAAGAATCTCAACTACCGTAAGCTTATCTGGGCTTATCATTAGTTTTTTACTGGTTGTTAATTTATTTTATAAAGATAATTTTGCATTTCTGTGCCTAAAAGAAGGGAAAGTGTTTCGAATATAACGGAGTGTTGTACGAGATAATTAGGTCTAGCCATAGATAAATTTCTGATTAACCAGGCATCTGCCGGCCATCTAAATTTAGTTTTGCTTAAGAAAATCATAAAAGTGATTTTCTCATCCCTTATTTTTGAGCATCCCGTCCTTAAATGGTTAAAAAATGAAAGGTTAAAGACTTATAAGCCCTAAAAACCTTATTTATCCTATGTTGTATAATCTAAAGTTTTCCAATTATATTCTTAATTATTTACATTATTTAGTTTTATAAAATTGTGCAATGGTAACCAAGGATTAAAGACTTTCAGCAAACCTCTCTTTTACTCAAAAGAAATTACTATAAGCTTTTGCTGACACTCTTGATGAATGTCGCAAACTTATATTGAGTTTTCCTTCTTTGATAGGTACAACGATGAGGAAATGCCATCATCTCTATGATCCAGCCTCTCTGTGTGCTTTTGAAAGTTTCAACATAGCTAATTTTCCATTCAAAGTGAAGTAAAATTAGTTGCAAAAGTTGTGTTATTCAAACAACGTTTCATTCCTTCTCTAGCTTTTGATTTAGAATTAAATTTAGCAATAAAGGTAATTGCTGAAAAAAAAACAAACTAATATAACATTTATTCGTATAATTGCAAAGTCCGTTGTGAAAAAAAAGTCTCTTAAATAATTTCAATAAAATTTTAGAACTAATACTACAAAGCACAAATACTTTTTAAATTAAGAGGAACATATGGGGCCTCTTAAAGAAGGAGCGTGTCTTTGCCAGAGTTGGGCATTTACGTTATCTCCATTTATTTCCTCTATTCTTCTTAATGTTTCCCATCTCTTTGGATTGTAATATTTTGAACTGAATTGAGCGCAACAGATTGTTTTGATATGAAAAGGATTTGTGAGTATCCACGTGTACGAAAGTTCTAAAAATTAAAGTTTGATGCAATTTATGCAATTGGAATTCCTAGTGCGCTGCTAACTTCACGATGATCTCAATGACAATTTAACACGTAAGAAAGAGAGGATATGTCCTCATAGAGGAGTTCAGTCTAGAAAGATTCTAGATCGTCAAGGAAAAAAGATGTTGTAAAGCATATATTCTTTCTATATTAGTGCTTCTTTGGTGATATATCTCAACATTAAACGCGTCATTACGTGATAGTTTCAGTTGCGAAGACATTTTTAATAAGTTTATATTCGAAGTTGTAATGAAACGCAGTCTAATTGTCTAATAAAAGTTGTTTTTGACAGGAGTACATTTTTGGTCCTTTTGAGCCAGATATTTGATTTTTTTACAGGAAAAATCATTTATAGGTAATTATATTTAGCCATTCTGAACAAGTAATTTTATTATTAATACGATCTATCACCTCAAATCTGACGTAAAGATATCTTATGGATTTAAATTAAATATGTAATTTCAAAGTTAAAGTTTTCTAGATAATTTTCGGCCGGTAAATTTAGTATCAGGAGCGACGTTTCGGAGGAGAAATCCCCTTCGAAATGTCAGCTTGAGAAATTAAAGGAGAAAGGAGCCAATGGTCAATACCGCGTTCTACTGTCCCTGGTGTTAAAGTTTCCTATTTTGAGTTAAAGAAATTTTTTGTCTTTAAACGTTTGAAAGGTCCTTCCAACCTTCGGTTAGGCCGTCAACTGAGTTAACAACTGTCGAATGGGTCGTGACTTCTAGAACCGTAACAAAATTATAACAACTTTAAAATACAGAAGTCAAGAAACAACACGCTCAAGGAACTTAGTTGTTCATATCGAAATAGATTTTTGGGGAAATTTTGTCTTATGAAAAAGTCAAGTCAAGGGATTCTCAATTCTTCAGACTTTAACAGTTGAAAAGATTGAATAACTTTTCATGGCTTATGAGAACTAAGAATCTTGGAAAGCAAGGATAAATACAGTGTACTAATATTGTTATACTACTAATACTTATTTAAGCGGGGGTATAACCGTACAACCAATTGCTGGTCTTGGCCTAACTCAGAACCCATCGCCACTAAAGTCAGTTACGCTTCACTATACTTCAGTTCCTCACCGCAAATGGCCTAATGTCTTGATCCACACCGTCGGTCCACCGGAGACTGGGTTGACTAAGTTTCCTCAAACATAGAGTTCGCCCCTAAAGACTTTCCAGACCAGGTCGTTTTTATGTTTGCGAACTAGATGATCAGCCCCCCCCCCCGGACTGGAACCTATTGTGGCATATTTGCTTGACTGTGGTTACCTCTCAGAGAGTAGCACTCATACAGCTCATGATTATAAAGGTCCGGAATCGTTCCTCCTCATATACGGAATTAAAAACCTATTGTAGAATGCTCTTCATAAATGCGGCCGAGAGTTTGCAATTCTGTTTCCGTAGGGCCCACCTTGTTGTAGTAACTTTGCCGTTCTGCTTAATGTTCTAGACCGAAACAATTATATTATAATACTAGATGTAGCTTTCACCTTCTTAGACGCTGTACTCAAAACATTAGTATCATAACTTAATACTTGTTAAAATCCCGCTAGGGGTCGCGATCCTTAAATGCGTCATGGATATAAGAGTTAAATTCAAATATGACAATTATATCTTAGTTGCGGAACCAATATACAAAGCTGTCTGATATCCGGATGATTGAGGGACAAAATAAGATTTACACTTTTTGGATCTGATAAATAGTTTTTATACTTTGTTCTGTGTGAATTTATATTCTGTCCAAGAAGAACAGAATTTTCTTCCTGTCGTATTACTTTTCATTTATATCAATTTTATTAAGAATACTTCATTAAAATTGAAAAATAAAACTTTTATTACCATTGGAGAAACTGCATGCATTGTAAAGAATATTTTGAATCCATCAATGGTCGGCTCCCGTTCTCATCTGGCACAGTGTAAGGGAGCCCAGCGCTATTTCACACTTGGTTGTCGGCATTTTTTAAGCCTTTAACCCTTTAACCCTTTAAGGACGATTGGGTCACCGGTGACCCAAAAATTAAATTTTTCCTGCGACCGTCTAAAGTCATGTTTTGCTCTAAAAGGCCAGAAAAAGTGATTTTTTTGACTACCGATTTTTGACCCTCTCGTCCTTAAAGGGTTAAGGCTAAGATTTGAATGATAGGACTTAATTAAAAAATGGATTTTTCACGAATATAAATGGCGGACGAATGAAATTGTCTCTGACACCTTCCGAAAAAATGACATCACTGTATTGGAAAGTGTTGAATCAGTTATACTTGATGGAAATTTTAATAACACGGATTATGACCTGGATTAGAATTTATTCCTTCTATAGCTTCACACAGGGGACAAACATCCCCTTTAGTTTGAAGCTATAGAAGGAATAAATTCTAATCCAGGTCATAATCCGTGTTATTAAAATTGACATCACTGTACTTTATTATTCTGTAATGACATCCGTGCACTGTTTTGTCCACTCAAATTACAAAAATTGTGCACTAATTAGGAAATTGAAAAATCTCTTGCAAAATATTTAATGGTGTCAGTGATAGCTGAGCACACGGCCGACAACGCTAATTCATTAGTTCCGATGCAAGCCACTTCGAGCGCAAAACAATGTTCATCGTATTCGTAGTAGGACTGTTGAGCTTAGAAGAGTTGGAAGGAGAAAGCCCGTCGTGACGACGACTCTTTTAAGTAAACTGTACCAATGTTAAGTTGGGGTGGTGACTTTGAGGGCTACGATAATGGCTCACTTTAGAGCTAACTTCAACCCCGAAGATGTGAAGACACCTGATTCGCGGCTCTTGGAATTATGCCGCGGGGGTCCCTTTTCCAGGAGACTAGTAAGGAATGGTAGGGCACTCATTGGGTCAAGTGGTAGAGCACTCGCTCTATGATGCAACTGTCCCGGGTTCGAATCGCCTTTAGATCACCAGGAATTTTTCTGGCGTTAAAGGTGTTCGGATTGCATCCAGTGAGCTTCACTGCACTTGATTCCACGGGTATGTTACTGGCAACCTCATCCCGTACAAGTAAAAATAATAATACATGTCAAGAAATCCCCTTGTGGGAAGGCCTAGTTCCTTCATGGAATGTTGCGCCAGCATTATTATTATTACTATTATTATTATTATTATTATTAATATTATTATTATTATTATTATTATTAAGGAATGGTCCCGATATGTTCCGATATGGGGGTGTGTAAAACTTGTGCTACATATTTTGTAAGGGGTATTTTGTATGGGAGCTTCTTCAAAGTATGGTATGAAAAATAGGGGTTAAATCAGGTTTTGATTTAAACTCAATTTCTCAGACGGGGTATTTAACAAGTGTCATATCAGCCGGATATCGAAGTGCCATATGATGAAGAGCTCGGTATACTGAGTTATTTTGATAAACTTGGATAGACTGTCAACAATCTTACTCTGACATGTGTAAACAATTGAGATTTATGACCTTACGTCAAGTATTAGATTAAGCGGTAGACAATGATTCCATCACTATAGCATACGCACACCAACTCAGGTTCTCTCTTTCCAGTTCTTTGCACAGAGAGCGTCGAGTGGAAGCGCACTCTCCCGCTGATACCGGAGAATGCGAATGCGCGCTGCTTTCAAATTTGCATGCAATTGCCCCACCATGAGAACCGTGCACGCTCCCTGTGCTCTCTGAGAGTGAAATGCGGTGAAGGAAAAGTTGTGGCCTCTCTCTGTGTCTCAAGTTTTGCGCGAACATCAGCCATCCGAAACGGTGCGCCCATCAGTCGACTCGACAACGAGAACGCATCGCGACGTCTATTTGCTTCACGCGGCAAAAGAAAGATTTCTCTCCACAATCTTTATTTTTTTTTCTTCTTGTGCGTACCATCCAGAAGGTGCACCCAAATCGCCAATCTTCGCCCCTGTTGTCTGGGAAGTTGGTGATCTGGAGTGCTGAGGGTATACCTTGGCGCGTGTTGTTTGGGTCTCCGTGGTGGTGGAGGCACTAGCGACGCCACAATTCTGCGTGCCGTGACTTGTGGTCGGGCTAACGAGAGAGAGTTACTCATCAGTCAGTCGAGAGAGTCACTTCAACTCGATCGCGACGGTGTGTTCGTGCGGTGTGTTGTTCGGTTATATTCTTAGCCTGAGGCACCTAATCTTCTGGTCCTGTGCACCCTTTTTTCTCCTCCAAAAAAATAAACTCGCAAACGCGCCCCGAACAGTTGCCTTCCAGTCGTGTGAGAGTCGTGTCGTGTCCTTAAAAAAATCTCTCAAGTGACTCAGTGAAGATCAAGTGATTTTTTGAAGAGGATTGTGCAAAAGGTTTTCTTCACATATTGGGGAATTTTCCCAAAAAGTAGGGGGCCTAATTTAAAAATAGGCAATAGGTGTACACCAGACTCCCGGAAACACGAAAACAGTGAAAGATCCCTCAACGAATACCGTTAGTACGGGGCAGAACGTTAACACGTGGTGGATTTGGTGAATCATCGGGGTCTGGAGTCTCGGTGCGATCTAACGTCCCCAGTGTGGATTGTGTGCGGGAAAAAGGGGGATTCTGGCCCAAGGTGGTGGAGTGTGAGGTGACTGGTGAGGAGAGTGTTCACACTGAAGAATCTGTGTGCGTGAACGTGTGACGGGTCGAAGCGAAATGGGGCTAAAAATAGCCACCGAGCAAGACGGTTGTGGCAAAACGGGCCGATAATAGTTTTGGTGAATGGGGAATAGAGAATCAAGTGAAGGATTGTGTGACTCGATCGGGATTCTCAATTCGGCGTGCCATCCGCATTTGCTGACATAGTGTGCGCAGAGGAATATCGCTGTGACCGATTAGAGCCGGTCTGATAAGAAATTTCTTGCCAAAGTGGGCTGGAGCTTACATACCAAATCCCCACAACCACAATGCCCAGTCGATGATGCACTGGCAACGGTGATCAAAGGAAAATATATTTTCTAACCATTACCAAAGTGTTGACAGCTTATTCTTTTCGGGGTTTCTTTTTTTTCTTAGTGCGAATGCACGAATGAGACGGGGCGTGAGTGAATGTGATCGATGATCGTGATCAGCTGTTGTCATTTGTCTTCACGCTGAAGACCGTACACTCGCGAAACTGGGATTATTTTTGGTGGACAAGGTGAAAATAGCTTCAAATTTATTTATAGTTTCAAACATTACATGAGATAACACACATACTCGTCCCCCTCTTCACAAAAACATTCAATATATGAGCCTCAAGAGGAAGGAAACAACCCGACAGTGACTCTTCAGCATAGAAAATTAATAAGGTCGCTGAATGATTGAAGTGTGTCAAAGTGGATTGTGGCTGTGAATGTGCATTGGCCATACCATAGTGTTTTTTTCTTCTTCTTCTCTATATATATCGAAAAAGTGCAATTTTTCCAAACACGGTGCACTTGATTGGAAATCTTATTGAAGAGAGAGTGCGTGCGTCCAGTGTTGAATTTCCAAATAACGCATTAACTCAATAGGACCATCGATTTCGCGCGTGCCAGAGCGCAAGACAGCCAGCTAATTTACAGTTTGTGCAAAAATTCTCGTGTAGTGTTTTTGCGATCGGAGGGAACGCATCAGTTGCAGAAGCACCGTGGGATCGTGGTGATCTATTTTTGTGTGTTGGTGCAACCTAAATATGGAACTTTTGGCCCAGCTTCCTGGGCCCAAAATTGCCATCATCAGTTGTTATCACTGAGATCATTGGCATCTTCCTGTTGTGAACAATTTACCATCCAAATTGCAAAGCTCCAGGCAGCATCCGTTCCCAATTGATCACCAAAACCAATCAATCGACCAGTGATCAGTTGGATCGTGGGCAGACCAACATAAACTCTGTGTATAGGCACTAAATTAATCGCGATCGCGACCTTTTCTCAATCACTTTCAATCATCTACTGTCGTCACAACAATATATTGAAGTGAAGACGATCGTTGATCTGAAAATAGAATACCCGTTGTGATTGTTTGTTCACAAGAGAATCACTTTCACATTCTCCTGCCCCCATACAGTGATCATTTTGACAGACCGGTGGTGGGTGATTATATGTGAAGAAAAAAAAAGTGTGCCGATCACTCGAAAGGGAATTCGTGATAGACAGGCTTTTGGTGACAAGAACCTCCCAAGAACGCTTTAATATTGTTCGAACAAGGATTAGGTGGAGTTGACAAAAATGAAGATCGTGACAGTATTTATCTGTTCGCTGGCATTGGCGATTTGTGCGATCGCACCCGCAGCTGCCAGTGAAGATGCAAATTCCACCATCAATGACAGTGAGGAGGGAAAATGCGTAGATGGATTGGTGATACCAGTGTGGCAACCAACAACAAATCTAACATTTGGTGATCGCTTTGCACGCGGTCTTGTGTATTTTCTAGCCCTCATCTATCTCTTTATTGGCGTGTCCATTGTATCTGATCGATTTATGGCCGCTATTGAGGTTATAACGTCCAAGGAAAAGGAAGTGAAGATCCGCAAACCCGACGGTGAAACACAAATTGTTGTGGTGCGCGTGTGGAATGAAACTGTAGCGAATTTGACACTGATGGCACTTGGATCGAGTGCACCTGAGATCCTCCTCTCGATCATAGAGATTATTGCGAAGAATTTCAATGCCGGTGATCTCGGACCCGGCACCATTGTCGGTTCGGCCGCGTACAATCTCTTCGTGATCATCGCTATATGTGTTATGGTGATCCCCAATGGTGAGGTGCGCAAGATCAAGCACTTGCGTGTCTTCTTCGTGACGGCCACGTGGTCGGTGTTTGCGTACATCTGGCTCTACCTGATCCTGGCCCAATTCACACCGGGCCGCGTGGATGTGTGGGAGGGGTTCCTCACCTTCCTCTTCTTCCCCGCCACCGTACTCACGGCCTATATTGCTGACAAGCGTCTCCTGATCTATAAGTACATTGGGAAGCAGTATCGCATGAATAAGCGCGGTGTGATAGTCCAGGTTGAGGGTGATGCAGGGCTAGAGATGAACAATCGCGATGATGGTATTAAGGTGCTGGAAGAGAATGGCGATGTTAGTCAGGAAATTAATGATTTTGAGGAAGCGCGTCGTGAGTACATATCAACCCTCAAGGATCTGAGGAAGAAGTACCCACAGAATGATCTTGAAAATCTTGAGATAATGGCGCAGGAGCAATTGATGAATCGCGGACCAAAGTCTCGGGCATTCTATCGTATTCAAGCTACCCGAAAAATGATGGGTAGCGGTAATATTATGCGGAAGATCTCCGAACGTGCACAGAGCGACCTCAGCGAGGTTAAGGCCGAACTGCAGCGCGTGGATGTGGACGAAGTGGATGATGATACGGTATGCAAGGTATACTTCGAACCAGGCCACTACACCGTCATGGAAAACTGCGGCGAGTTTGAGGTGCGTGTCGTGCGTCGCGGAGATCTTTCGTGTCACATTACTGTCGATTTCGAGACAGAGGATGGGTCCGCCGAAGCGGGTAGTGACTATGTGGGCAAGAAGGGTACTCTTACCTTTGCCCCTGGTGTCGATGAACAACGCTTCTCCATTGAAGTTATCGATGATGAGGTGTTCGAACAGGATGAACACTTCTATGTGCGCCTAAGTAATGTCTCCGAACCGGCCATTCTCTCAACACCCAAAGTCGCTACTGTCATGATCCTCGATGACGATCATGGTGGCATTTTCGCATTCAGCTCCAAAGATCACGAGGTAGTGGAGTCGGTCGGTACATATGAACTCAAAGTTCAGCGTTTTTCGGGTGCGCGCGGAAAAGTGATTATACCCTACTGGGCGGAAGATGGTACCGCCAAGGCTGGAAAGGACTACGAACCTCTTCAAGGAGAATTGGAGTTTGAAAACAACGAAATTGAGTGAGTCTATTGCTTTGCCTATGCCAGAATTGATTTAATGTTTTATTTTATTGAATTAGGAAATAGGAAAGGGATTAGGGAAAAACGGTCTGAAGTAGTTCGAAAGCTCTCGTTACATTTTCGTAGTTTGAAATAGACAAATATCAAGATTCAAAATATAAACTTGAACGCAAATTGCCTCAATTCTCGCAAAATTGAGGCATCAAGAGGGTTGATCGTCTTGATCAACACAACTATTACTGAAGTGAATAATTAAAGCTAACAAAATAATTAAAATTTGATATGTATGATATGTATTAGCTTAACTCTTTCCGGACCACAACATATCCAGCGAACGAATTTCAGTAAAACTCACTTTATTGTAAGTCTTAGTGGTCAAATATGACACTTTTGTAGAGAAAGAATTTTTTCCGCCTCTGAGAAATTGGAAAACTCATGGGTACTCTCGTCCCCAAAAGAACGAAAAGGAGACAAATTTCAAAGCCAATAATATCAATTTTTACGTGTCAAATGACTCCTTTGCAATGTTGATCACTAAAACAAGAAGAATTATTGACCAGTATCTTGTGGGATGTCCAGGATGTGGTCAAGAAGACACCAAATTCCTGCTTGCCAACAGATTTCTCAAAATATTTCACACAATAACACTTTAAAACACATTTCTCTCAATACGATGTTATTGCAGACACATTAAGCTTTCTCCAAAAACCCAAAAAACCACTTCCTTTACAATCACAATTTATTAAAATCAGGAAAAACAGGAAAAACTTCCCCGAAAGCAATCTCCTACTCTGCCAAATGTCAAAATCGTCGGCCATATTGGTAAAAATGTCGTTCCCGCTTGGAATTTTATTACAATTCCCGTCAAATAATTTCGTCAGATATCTTGCAGATTTCCGCAGAAAATATCTACACCTCTGCCGAAAATCTGCCGAGAAATCTGTAGATATTCCTACGAATTTTATTTGGGCTTGGGACAAAATTCGTCAGAATTTTTTGGAGATTTTTTGACGAATCCTGGTGCATACTCTGACGAATTTCTGTAGATATTTTGCCGATTTTCTGTAGATTTTTCTACACTCCAAACTTTCCAGACAGCTGTGTCAGAAAAGATGGAATATTTTTCACTGAAGTTTGCAAAATTCAATAGAGTTATTCTTGGTGATATCACAGTGTTTATATAAGATAAAGAATTCTGCGAAGTCGTGTTATAAGTAGAGAATAGTGAAGTGATAACTTTAAACATAGTGTTGACCTAAATTTCGTGTTTTTGTATCATTTCATGGGCGATTTTTAAGAAATTAGTATTTTTGTCTTGTATCTTTTTACTCATCTAAAATGTTTATTCTGCAATGCTTGTTAAGCACAGCATACCATTTTCTTTGTACCTTCTACAGTTTCTTGATAAATCAACAATATTTTTGTTGAGACAATGGAGACTATGCAGATTTCTTATGCAGAAATTCTGCCGAGAATCTGCAGATTTTCGGAAGAATTTCTGCCGAAAATCTACAGATTTTCTAGACAGAAATTCTGCCGAAAATCTACAGTATTTCTCTAAATGTACTAGAATATACCGTTGCAATTCAAAAAACCTCCGAGTAAAATTGGCAGGTAGAGCAATGATTTGACGGGTTATTTCAGTAGACTCTCTCAAATTCGATCATATCGGACCGAAATGTCAGCCGAAATAGACAGAAATTCGGGCGACAAACTTTTTGAAATGCAACAATTTTTGATTCATGTGCATATAGATATTGAGTTTACGGAGTTTACACACTCATATATAACGTAAATTGCATGAAAATCCCTCAATAATGCAAAATCACATCAAAACTAAGACAAATTACATTTGACCTCTAATCTCTAATCTCTCTCTATGATAACCTTACATTTGACCTCTAGATTTTTGAGGACGAGAGTACCCATAAAGTTTGAACAAGTTTTTTGAAAATTTAAGAAAAAAATGTTTTTCGAATTTATGTAATCTGTAATTGCTAGTTATCATACTTATTGGCCCTGAGAGGTTTTTTCTTATTCTGGTCTAGAAAAATATTTAAAAAAAAGTCACAATATCTGCAAGGAAGCAGAAAATCGAAAATTTACGATTTTTGACCAAAAATATCTAAGCTCAGGAGTTAATTAGGATCCTGCAAAAAATATCCTAGACTTGGACATCCTTATAGCTTGTAATTATCCAGAAGAATCGGATTTTTATCAATTCTAGATAGTCTAAAAAAATGTTGTTTCTATGGGTACCCAGAGTCCCAAAGGAGACGAAAGAGTTAAACCCGTTTTTGATAGGAAATATAAAATACTTACGAATTTTGTAAGATTACACTATAAGACCAAAACAATAATATTGACGTAGGTCATTGATTGATGTACTTACGTTTTTGTCTCTTTTGAAATTTGTACTAGAACTCTCTTTTAAAATAGGTCAGTTTTTCAGGAATTTTCTCAAGGAAACCAACTCTCTTTATTTGGGAAAGAAAGACAGAAAGTATTGTACGTTAAACAATTGTCAATTTTCTCTTAGTTAAAAGCAAAATATATTTTTCCTGTTGTCCTGTACACAACTGAAGACTAAACAATTTTGTTTTTTGTGGCTGGAATTTAGATAACGAATTCATGAGAATTCCGTGTGAACGTTTCAGAATAGGAAATTGCATTGTACAGGAGCATTCCCTTAAGGGCATTAAGTGTAGTGTTGATATTTTTTATCCTAACTCAGAATGGGTAATCTGTGTTATTAAATTTCAGCTCGGGATAAAAGTTTGTCCTCCACTGAAAATCTCTCTACTAATCCACATTTTCATTGCTGGCATTATTTATGCAGCCACCATCACCGTCCAACAGAATCGGATTTTCCAAACGTTCGCAGCATAGTACGAGAGTTAGTGTATATCATTATTTTTTTCGTATTTGGATGTAGTACAGCTGACGGGCTGAATAATGTTTGAACACAACTTACATACAAAACCTCTATGAAAGCTTTCAGCTTCCCATTCTCCCGGGCTTTTTTGGTTGGCCGACCTTCCCGCCGAGTTTGGGAATGGAATATGTTTCAATCGTCCGAAATTTCACTTGACTCCGGCTAGTCTCTGGGGTATTTATGAGTTGTCCACTATTCATACAAATTAATTGACTTAATTTATATTAAATGGCGACACATTGGTATATAGCATTTCATGTAGATGTACGGGCTTTTTTTCTGTATTCCTATGAAATTTATAATATCAGACAGTGAATTTTTAATTCAATTCCACTCATAAAATGCAGAATTTTGCATTAATAAATAATGCTAGCGTGGCTAAATTAGCTACTGAGGCAATAATCCTGTAATATATCTAAAATTGGATTGCTTTCCGTCAACAGTACCATGCACACGGTTGAGCTGTTGCATTGAAAATATTTGAAAATTTTGACAAATTTAGATTAGGATGAATATTTAGTACAAGCATAAGATGCTTCTATCAATGAAATTTGTGTAAAATAACCTTAAAAAAATAAAAAAAATAAATAAAGGGAGATGAATTGGATGAAATACCACATATTATAGGACTTCAGTACTTTATATTATTTCTATCATCAGGTAATTTAGTACATTTAAATAAGTGAATTTCCCATTATAATAATAATAACAATAATGCTGGCACAACATTCCATGAAGGAACAAGGCCTTCCCGCAAGGGGATTTCTAGACATGCATTATTATTTTTTCTTGTACGGGATGAGTTTGTCAGTCCCATGCCCGTGGAATCAAGTGCAGTGAAGCTCACTGGATGCAATCCGAACACCTTCAACGCGAGAAAAATTCCTGGTGACCTAAAGGCGATTCGAACCCGGGACACTTGCATCATAGAGACAGTGCTCTACCACTTGACCCATTGAAACCTCCTATTATATATTTACAAATAACTCTGCAACAGCAAGTGTCTCATTTTATTCAATATTCTTAGATGATGTATTCTTATCATTTGAACTTTAAAATAAATTTTATTTACATAGCAGTACTAAATTTTTAATGTCTATCCAAATATCTATATCCTAGTATAAATTCATTTTCTTCAGTTATTTTCTTGGAAATTATTGTTTGTTCAAATTGTAAAATAGAAAAATATAGTAAATATTAAAAAAAAAACTAAAAATAAAAAATAGTACAAACATTCATGTACTAAACTCGGTAATAAAGACGAAAAATATAGTTTGTGCATTACCATGTAGTGGTATATCTTGACCAAGAAAATCACCAAAGTTTTTTCATAAATATTACTAAATCTCAGGAATTTTCAAGGGATAGTTATTTTAGCTTTTAGTACTGAATATTAAAATTGAATATCGTATTAGGCCTGACACTTTAATACTATCTTATATTTGTTTTTCAATCCTCTATCTCTATTTTGCAGCAATTTTTGAAGTTATGGCAAAAAATCAACGATTACGCGCATTGAAGTACTAATAAACTTGTCAAAATGAAAGTTTATTTTGTACTAAATCTAGGGTTTATTGCTATTAAAATGAAGTCACGCATCGACTGTAACTTTTAACTTTCTTTGGGTCTAAAACGCATAAAATAGCACACAAATAAGTATGGTATTTTTCTTTGCCTCTACTAATTTTTGAAATACATTTGTGTACTAAATCTTTAGACTATTTTCAATTATAATTTCAGTCCAAAAGCATCCTTCTAAAGTTTTTCCATTAAACATGCGTTTTTGTGTCATACAATAAATGTCTGTTATCGGATTTAGTTGTTAAAATTAGTACTAAAATGAGTATCCCAGGTATTATTAGTACAGGAATATACTCAGTACCTCACTGAAAATTCTGTTTTTTTGCGACTTTAAAATGTTTTTAATATACTATGTACATGAAATGCTCATACTTGTGCGTTGAGTATAGTTCCTTTCTTTATTTTTTTTAGTACATACTGCAATATCGGTTTTCGAATCATAAGACTTGATGCAAAATATCTAATTTATTATTTTCTTTAATGGAAAGGCTGCTTAAGAGTGATCTTCAAAACAAAATATTAGTTTGTTCTAAATTTAGAGATTGTTTCTACAAAAAATGGCGTAATATATTTAGCTATAACTTTTAACTTTCTTCGGGACTGAAAAGCATAAAATAGCAAACAAATGAGTATGATATATCGTCGGGTGGTTAGCAACTGCGCTAACTGTATTTGTTTTATATCTATATTCGTTGTAATTGACGCATCGTTGCATGGTGTATGCGTGGTGAATGCAGACACAAAGGAAATGCATTTAGTACAGTTTCTGATCCAACAGACGATTTTTCTTTGCTCCTACTAATTTTTAAGAACATTTCGTCGCTTGCCTCAGCAACTGTGCTAACCGCATTTGCTTTGTGTCAGCATTCGTTGTAAGCAACGCATCGCTGCGCGGCGTTTGCAATGAATGCAGACACAAAGCAGATGCAGTTAGCACAGTTGCTGAGGCAACCGACGATTTATGTACTAAATCCTTTGTTTTTTTCTCAATTTTAATTTCAATCCGAAAGCAATTGAATTGAAGACGCGCTTTGAAGTCGATTATTGAATGTATGTTATCGGATTTAGTTGTTAAAATTTGTACTAAAATTTGTATCACAGGGATTATTAGTAAACCAATATAGTCAGTATCAGACTGAAAATCGTGCCTTTTCACGTCTTTGAAAAGTTTTTAATACAATAGTACTTAAATAAATACTTATTATATATAGTTTTTCTTAGTAATCTTTTTAGTACATGCTACGAGAGCGGTTTTTCAACCATGAGGCATTATGGAAAACATCAAAATAAGTTTTTAAAAATGTTCTCGGATTTGAATTATACTCGTTAAGTAAATGTTATAATTTAGCACAAGCTTGTACTAAAAAAAACGAAAAACAAAGTTTATAAGATCACAATATGCGCGTTAATGTACTTTTTGAGACTTTTCAGAGGCTATGAGGATGACTAAATCTTTAGTAAGGCGAGAGCATATATTCTGTACTAAATTTCAGAAATATTAAATACGAAATCCATCATTTTTTTTGTGAAAGATGTGTAAATTCAATTATATCAAATCCTTGACATATAAATATTTCATTATATTTTTATTGCTTTTTTACAATTTAATAGCACAAAAATGTTATGGTTGAAAAAAACAATTGACAAAAATTATTTGTCACTTCATATCACCATTGCTCTATTTTAATTCAGAATTTTAAAACTTTTTGCATTCTATTTTGTAGTCAAGTACAAATTTATCACTGTAATTTGTGCAGGAAAAATTTATAATTTTTTCCCTCTTCTATTTGACTTTAATGCTTCTCATATAAACACAATATATGATAACTTTTTAGCAATTGTTCATTAAACTATCTGGCGTGGAAATTTTATTAAAAATGCAAAGTACTCAGTTTTTATCAAGCATAAAGAGAAAAAGTGCAAATATGGTTAGTTGCAAATAGTTCAACTCAATTTTCTGGCTGAAGGGAGCTTTTCATGGGGAGATGGGAATCCGGAAGATGAAAATTTGAGACAGAAAAAAATTTTTAAATTGCAAATTGCAGATTGAAGTGAAAAGTATCTCACTTATAAAATTTGTACTAAAATTACGTGACATTTTCCTACTAAGACACCAAAATTGGGTCACTTTATCGAATACGTCTATCTCTTAGGATAGATGGTGAAAATTCAATTAAGAAGAAGGTTGCGGTGTGTGAAAATGACGGATCTCTCTATTTTTTCGTCGTTGAGCTTTTGGGATTACCATCGTCTGTGGTAGCCCAATTTTGGGCTTCTTTAATCAACCTGAGACCGTGAAAATCATCCAATGGGTTTATTTGGGATTAAGATGCCCTTTACCAACTACTAAATTCTACACCCAAGAAATATTCTTCATGGGAATTTTTCTCCACCATTGTACGATGTTTAAGCAACATAAATCATGGTCATTGGGAGCAAAGCGGATTTTTTACGAGTGCAGGGAAACAGAGAAAAAAACTGAGAAAATCTAACAAGACTGATTTACGATTATTATTGTATGAGCTGAGCGTCATTATCTAAAAATCTTTTTCTATCCCAAAGCACAAAAAAAAGCGAAGAAAAGAGGCACTTTTAACACTGTGACATAGTAAGAAAAACCTTCACAGAGAAGAAGGAATTTTTGTGGTGTTTCAGAGAAATATTTCGTAACATGTGATCGTGATTGTTGTTGAGGCACAAAAGTATATCAATGAATTACTATTTGGATTTTTTGAGATATAAAATCGTTTTGGCCTTCCGAATTTAGTGACACATAAATCCAGTGATGTTTTATCATGAACAATTCCATCCCTTTTTGCATGCTCTATTGCTCTTCTGATTAGGTTGTAAAATGCAAAAAGTCATGCCAGTTATTTATCGAAGCATTTCATCGCTTGGTACAGAAAATTGTTGTAACTTACTTTTCGGTACTTAACAAGGAACACAGAAAATAAAGTATATAGTAAGGTGAGGTAATTGGATCGTTTTCCGAAGAGTGCTACTTAAATGCTTGTTTTTGGACTGGTGACATTCTTTTTTACTTCTTCTAAATTCATAGAATTATTCACTGTGTCATTCAGAAACATTATACAAAAAAAATTATCAAAAATATTAAAGAAAATTTATAAAATAATGATAATACTGAAATAAGTCAGCATGCACTAACTGGGTCGCCTTCCGGGTAATTCACTTTTAATTAAACCTTTGGATTTAATTTTTTTTTCACAAGGAAAAAACAATAAATGTTTTTTAATCAATCAGCTGTCATTAGCGAAAATAGTCCCAGCAGCAAAAAGATGCCTTACATAAGTTTTACATGTTAGTGCATGTAAGCCTTACTAATCACTATCGCTTATGGAGGTTTAACACGGTATAACCACACTTTTGTCACATACGTAAGCCTTACTTGTAAGGCATAGGAAAGCTATTGATACATTTTTATGGCTTTCAAGGATGCTTTACATAAATACACATGTAAAGCATTTGTAAGCAAATTCTGTAAAACTATAGTAATAAATACATGTAAACCATAAGAAATGCATTCATGTAAAGTATCCCAGAAGGCAAAAAAATGCTCTAGATAACCCCTATAAAAGGACCATCCTGTAAGCCATACGTTAAACTAACTCTTATGGACGTTTAACATTGTAGAACTACTTTTTTGTCACCTAAGTAAGCCTTAAATGTAAGGCCGACGAACGCTTTTCAAAACTTAAAGTGACTCTCATTAGAGAAGTCACTCTAAAATATGATCATAAGAATCATATTCATAATCATTTATCTTAATATTAGGTTTTAGTTAAACTAAACCCCATTGATGAATAGAACTAAAATAATTCAACTGAATATTTATAGCAGGACTACGGTGTAGCTCGCATGAATTATATTCTTAAAGTGAAAATTTCTAGTAAGCCATTCGCAAGGCATACTTATGTCTCACATGATAATGTATCCTTCATAAAACTTACATGTTGATTATTTTGTAAACAATACATAGTAAAACTTTCATAATGATTTATTTTCGAAGAAGGGAAAGACTTGCACCCTGCTGCACTTATGCCTTACATGACAGTATAAACTTTCATAAACCTTATTTCTAAATTTTATGAAAGCAAGACATGGTAAAGCTTTAGGATAGTTTACGTGTTGATTAAAAGAAAGCATTACACCTTACTCTACTTAAGCCTTACATGATGGTGTACCCTTTCATATACCATATATGTTAGTCATTTTGAAAGTAATACACTTGCAAAGCTTTCGTATGGCTTAAATTTCGTTGAAAAGTAAGACTTACACGAAGCCTTACAAATCATTATCACTTACATGTAAGTTTCACTTTCGCTGCTGAGGAAGAACCCAGCTGGCACAAGATTGAAATGAGTCGATTGCACTCACTTATTTAATGGATAAAAATATTATTTTTGCTTTTTCTCAAACTTGAATAGTTATATTATGTTACTGTAGTGGCTATATTACGGAAATAAAAATAATTATATTATTTTAAGTGGATTAGTCATAAACGATCCAGATAGCTAAGCGCCCGGATTAGGACACTTGACTGTATATCATAAAATTGTTCATAAATGTTTATGAATTTCTACTGGGACCTTAATAAATGTTCGTAAATCGTATAACTCTGTAAAAAGTTCGTAAAAGTTTATATTTTTTACCCAAACATTGGTTCGTAACATTATCACTTAACGAGCATTTTTTATTCTTTTACAAAAAATTTGTTTGTAAATATTCGTAAACAAACTAAAAAATGTTCGTACAATTTTGTCAGACAAAAATGTACAAACAATTTGTAGATGAAAAAATGTTTGTTAAATGATCATGTTACGAACAAAGTTTGTGAAAGAGGTCAAATTTTTACTGACTTTTTTGTGGGCTGCACGATTTACAAACATTTTGTGAGTACCCAGTAGGAATTGACAAACATTTACGAACAATTTTGTAAAAGATTTTTTTTCTGTGAAATATGCGGCTTAAACAAGATTTTGATTATGATGCTATTTCAAAAAAAAAATAAAAATAAATAAATAAAAGGAGAAAGATTTCTCCTAAACATTTTTCTTAGCACATGACTGTTTTTAAGTCCTACATAAGGTAAAGTGCCCTCAAGTCGTCCGGTTACTTAATTCGACCGGTAGAGTTATTTGTTCAATTTATTTATATTTGGACTAATATTTAGCGTATGATCTAACATTAATAGGTCAATTATTCCATAAATAAATACGAATCAGTGACAATTTTATAGCAATTCATCATTAAAACATTCGAATATTAAAAACCTGTCGAGTCGAGGAACGGTCGACTCGAGGGCATTTTACCTTAATCGATTTTTCGATTATTTCCTGTCACGACTGTTTAGTGATGTTGGAAGACGATGCAGTCTGAGGAAAACCGTCCTTACAGGAACCAACACATAGAGAAGTCGATAATAGAAACAGAGAACAGTTTTCAGAGAGTTACGCTTTGAATGAAATTCTCGGGACCAAAAAAGGCCCACGAATTCACTTCAGTGACACAGAAAATTTGCATATCCACAGGAGATATCTGAGTAATAAGATACAAAAACGCCGTGATGTATGCAAAGCGGTTTCGGCACTAATTTTTCAGCATCTTTTCAACGCCATCGGTTCAGAAGAAATGTATTTAAAATTCACCGCGTGAAAAATATTTGCATACATTTAGGGACAATTCAACAATTATTTTATAAATGAGCTTCCAATAGTAGGCAATTCTCATCAAATTCAATCTATCCGTTTTCACTCAAACCGGAACTTCTTGTAGTACTAAAAAAATGCTCAGGAGAAATATTGCACCTTTTCACTTTTCATTGAAATAGTACTATTAATTAACGTATTAATTACAACAATTGATGATCGAATTGCCAATTTTTTTGATTCGATTTTATCGAAAAAAAAAAAACATGTCGACTCGTAAAGCTACAAACCACGCGCAGAAGCATTACAATTTTAATTAATCTGCAAAATAAATACATATTTTTACTACTTAAATAAATCTGTATTTTTTATGTCATAAGAATTTTAACATTTTCAAGTGCATCTTCTAAAGTTATCTCATGCTCTTGGCAACTGCTTGCACATTATTAATTCCTAAAACTTATTTTTAGACCTTCCAGTGTGAAAATGTGCTGAGAGAAAATTAGAATTTTGTCAATAACACATAAATATGTTTGCAAATGTAAATTGATGGCAGCAAAATAAATCAATCTTTTGTCAAATTAAGCACAGCCAATTTGTAGATCAATTTCTGAATAATGAACTTTGTGTAATATAATTCACATAGTCTAATATTCATAGCAACTCATAAATAAATGTAGGATTAACAAAATTATAAATTAAAAATTTATAATGATCACACCAGAAATTTAATTGGGAAATCATATTTATCTCACTGCTAAAGCCATGAAGATATATTTTCAAATTAAATTGGTTGCAGCAGATTGTACAGTTGATTAGTGAAAATAATCGGTAAATATCGATTTTCAAATGTTTAAATAATGCATTATCCTTGCAAGGAATATGTGAAATAGTTTAAAGTATTTTTGATCAATTTTTCGGTTTTATGGATTAAAATGCGGCTCAGAAACGTATTTCCTGATTGTCAATATCGGTTTACCACATTATTCAATAAGAACTCTTGGAAAACTTCATGAAATAATTCAGACTAATGAGCTGCCCAGATAGCTTGTTCTCTATAAAATCTGTTGTACAAAATTTATTGTTTGTTTAAATAGTGAGGAATGCACAATAAATATTATATTGGAAACATAATAGAGAATATCAAATAAATAATATAAATTGAAAACAGAATTATGAGAGGATTTTGATTTCTTTATTTTAAGAAAAAGAAAAAAAATCAGTCTTAGATAATGTTGACTTATTGGGGAGTCGTCGAAGAACAAAAATCAATATCTCTTACCGTTTGGCCTCTAGCCGTATCACAAGTTAAAAAAAGTGGATTATATAACTGCTCTCTTTCTTTGAGTTCGAGCAGTGATAAAAATCACAAAATTTAACTTAATACAAAGGAAAGAAATCGAACACTGGAAGCTTCTTACCTTGGTATCACACTGTACATTGAAATTTAAAGACAGTTTGTATTAATTGCGGCTAAAGTTTGTATCAAAAATGTATTTTTAATTTTTTTTCATAACGAATTATGATTTTTTCAATTATTAAGCTATTAAAATATAGACTTGATACCCAATTGCAAACTTTAGAAATATGCAAACTCACCATTTGTCTCTGAAATTATATAACTTCAAATCATAACTGGGTTAGAAGAAGGTAGTTGTATATATTTGACCATTTTGAGTAAATTTTATGAATGTGTCAAGAAATTTTTGGCCGATAAAAAATGATCAACTTTTGGTGAAGAACTATTTTTTGTATGAAATTTTTTTTTTTGAAAACATGAATAATATCAATGAATTACAGACAAATTTATTTCCAAACAGAAATTTTTTTAATTTTTTTTCTATAATTTTTTCCATCTGGTTTGTCGAACATTGATTTGTCAAGAAACTTTTGGCCGACTTAATTTTAATTATTTATTTTTTTAATTCTAATTTATTTTAAAATAAAACAATTATTATGCTCTTCAAGTATAATTTAACTAATTTTTGTGGAGCCAGTCCGGCTTTTTACCACTAATTTAATTTATTTAAAGTCAAAAATTATGCTTTCAAATATATGAGCAAAACTTAATATAAGTTGTCTTAAATTTTAATTATTATTACAATAAAATTCATAGATTTTAGTTAATACACTTCTTCAAAATTACTAAATTTAAATTAATATTAAATTATTACTTTATTAATTTTTTTAGACTCTATATTAAGTCTAAGAATATTTAGTAAGGATGATAGTGACTACGAGGTGGATTATGGCTTTGAGATTCATGTCTAACCGAAATTTTTCTGAATTTGTTTTTGTAATTTAGAATTTATTATAGATATTACATGAAGAACATAAAGAAAATTATTTCAGTTATTGTAAGGTCCAGTATACAATAACTTTTGTTTAGCAAATATGTTTTGGCATATCAGTAATGTCCAACGCACAATAATTTTTGTTTGTAAACATGTTTTCAATATATTTTTTATGAGAGTGAGCGAGATGACTCACTCTTACTGAAACATCAAAAACATGTTTACAAAACAAAAGTTATTGTGCGTTGCACATAAGAATGAAAGAGATCTAAATCTAGTCATCTCGCTTACACTGTTTGAAAATTTACAAAACAAGTTTACAAACAAAAGTTATCACCACGTTATGCCTATTGCCCAACGCACAATAACTTTTGTTTAGTAAACATGTTTTTGACATTTCAATGAGAGTGAGTGAGATCTAGATCTAGTCGTCTCGCTCATTCTCATGGGTAATTTTGAAAACATGTTTACAAACAAAACTTATTGTGCGCTGGTCATATCGCACAATAACTTTTGTTTTGTAAATATGTTTTTGACATTTCAGTGAGAATGAATGAGTTCTACATCTAGTCATCTCTGTCACTCTTATAGGAAACATGTTTACAAACAAAAGTTCTTGTGCACTGACCATTATTTTTTCGAATTTGTGAAATGACAAATATTTTAGCGATATGTTGCGTCGGGATTTCGTGTTGATTTCGTTCAATAAAAAATTAAATTATTTAGCACAGTGCAGTGCTTTATGTTTGCGACTTCATTCGCTGACCCTGTGTAGACAATTTTGCAAAAATTAGTTAAAGTTCTCATCAAGTTCATCAAAATTTAACGCTTGTCACTGATGAGCATATCGCGAAGCTATCTTGGCCACTATCCCTTCCTCCCCGTGCCAATAGTTGCTTCATATGTGACAGGGTATATTTTATTAGAGTGCAAAATGCAAAAAGAGCCAAATAAAGTGCGCAATAATGGCAGAGATTCAATCTCAATGATGACCGATGACGAACTGCAAAGAAGTGGAGGCATTCACTGTCACAAAAGAGAAATTTATGTTGGTTTGCAATATGGGTTTATTGACTAAAGCTAGAATTATTGACAGTACTGAAGACATGTCGATTAGGTCGTGCTATCAATTCCTCAATGCAGATAAATTAATCAGTGTGATAGCAGGAATGCCGCTTGGCCACGACATCCAAGACGGACGTCACGGGGGAAAAATGGGTACTATATAGTGGTGTATGCGGAAGATGTGTCCGCAGTGACGCTAGACCCGAATATCTGCAATCTTATCACCTGTCACTGTGTCACCAGAGGAATTGATGGTCAGAGTACCTTCGCGAGCCACGCGAGAAATGTTGGAGTTGTGATTGAAGGAATTTCACAAGGTGCCAGAGCAGAGCGCATGAGAATGGCAACCGCCAAAATTTTGTGGCGGCCAGAATGGTGGCCGCTGAGGCGAATCCGATATTATAAATATGTCCCTGTGTGTATATGTGAGTCTCAAAATATCCCAGGGCACAGAGATTTGTTCAACAGTACGTTCCCATTGAATGGCGTCCCGCCAAAAAGTCACCATCCACTCGAGAACCCCAACTCTTTGGGATTCGTGGTCTATTGTTCTCTTACTGCTTGTAGATTTTACTGCTCAATAATTATCACACATGTCGTAAACTCCAAAAACCTAAAGGGGACACTCGCAGGGACATTTGAATATGACTAATATATTTTTAGCAGTAGTACTTCAAATGTTCTTATGCGTAAAACAATTAATTTCTTTGAGGTCTCTTGTTTTAACGTGTACCAAGTCCTCCTAGTACTTGTACTAAATCCTGCAAGTGAAATGATACATACGTAAACTGAATAAAAATTGACAGTATACCATGTACTAAAACTGTGATAGACATATTACTTCACTAAGAGAAATCCGAAAAAGTTAAATTAACATTCCGGAAATGTTAATTTTATCCTGCATTATTGATCCGAAATCGGTGTAAATATTATGCTTTTTAGGTGTATTAGGGGTTAAAACTACCCTTTTTCATGTTAATTTTAGACTTAAAAAGGTGTAAAATTAACATTAAAAAATGTTGACATATTTTTACACCTAAAAAGTGTTAGAGTTGTGAGGAAAAAAGTTAATCGCATCCTCTTTTTTTCTCAGTGTTGTATCAATTGTTTTATATTCATAATCGATGATTGTAAACTATGCTCCAATATTTTAAATATTCTACCCTAAATTACTTTTTTCAGAATTCTATAACTTTCAGTTTTTTTTGTAAGCAACTTATGATATGTCTGAATTTTAGTACACATATGACGGTACTTACCTAACTTAATATCTTAAATCTCAAGAGCGTTTTCAAACTTTTAAGCACATTTAATAACAATAAAACACTTCAACTAAATTCATTCTATATTAATTCTTGGTTATGAATTTTTTCATATAAGAGCCTAGTAGTGGTACTAGTAAATTTAGTACACAAGGCAAATGAACAATTCAAACATAGGCTCTTTTATTTGAAAGAAAATGTATTGATAATGACACCTTAATTATTTCTACAGAAAGTGTAATGGTGCTATTCCAATTAAAAATAATATGTTTTTTAGCACAATATAGTTTTGCCAAGTGCTTCTATATAGTCGATTTATCTTTGTGTTGGTTCCTGTTTCGACTGCTTGGTAGTTTTAGAACACAACTAGGATTGGGGGAAAACTGTCGAGAGAGAAACCAAGCCAAAGAAAAGTCGGTCAAGCAGAAGCACTTGAGAACAGCAAAGTGCTAAAAAAAATCATGCTCATTTTTCATTGGACTAACAACATGAAGTATCCAGTGGTTTTATATTTTATTAGTTTTCAGATTATGTCTTTAATTTTAAATAATTAACAGAGCCACTGAGGAGAATGCTAGAATTAATAGACCTCACATACAAACTTTATCTTCTTTTACTAATTATTTTAGTACATTTTTAAGCTTAATGGGCTATTTCCATTGAGAAATTTTTCAACAAATTTCTCATAAAATTTTCAACTCCATATGAAAAAAGGGTGTGTTAATGATGTGTTCAATTTGGTTGAACTTTTTCGCATAAAAGCTTAAAAATAAAAATTGGAAACAGTTTTCCAGACTGTTCCTATGGGGAAGTAGCGCCATCTCTTAAGTTTTCTTCTGATTTTCTGTATGCATAATGGGCCCAGAAGGAGGCCTGGGTGCAGCGGTTCCGCGAGGAACCGCCCCCACTGTAATCTAAGTTTTCTTCTGATACTTTCATACCAATTAGTTATCAGCTGAGCGAATTCCCACAAAAAACTTGTTTTCATTTCACAGTGGAGCTGTTTTAGATGAAATTCAAGTAAAATTTGGTTCTTTGATGGTGAAAATATTGCGTGCAGTGAGAATATATCCATGTATTGGGGATACGATATGCCCAGGACATATATAATCATCACTCATAATCTCTTTCTCTGCTTCAATTTGCGCACCAAACGATTAAAGATATCCTTTAGCAGTGATTTCATGAAGGTTTCGGTTGTTTTCAAGTATTTTTACCCAGAAGATAAATCAAAACAAACAAATGTCAACATAATGTTCGTATTCAAAACTAGACTTTTTTGCGAGCTTTCATGTGAATTGGGAATTACAAAAATCTGAATTTTTTTCAATGGAAATAGCCCATAATGCAATACTTCAATTATGGACGCATTGTTTAATAAAAATACTTTTTAGTTGAAATTAAAAAAAAATGTAAATGAAGAATTACATGAAACTCTGCATTTCCCAATAATGTGCTTTGTCACTTCAGGGTTTAGTACAATCAACCATGTACTAAATTGAATAGCACAATTGCAAAATTCTTTTTTTTTTTATTAATTAGGGGTTCATCTATAAGATGATTGCCCCAAATAAAATTCTTTTATTAGGGAAAAACATAATTTATAAAAATTGTTAAACCTCTTTACATTCAATATCTCATGCTCTACTACTCTTCAATATCGGCTGAAAGATTTAGGCCTTTGCACTAATGTGTACTAAAATGTACGGCTATTTTATAAAAGACGCAGTAAGTCTTAAGTAAGGGAGAGATTGCTTTTTTGGTTTTGTACACATGACTAGTGTGTATGAGCAACTGTTCTAAGTTAATTGTCTCCATTTTATTTTTAAAAATATCGACCTTCTGACAATGTTGGGGGAAGTGGAACACCTTTGAAATTGGGATTTTTAACTTATTCTTGTTTAATAAAATTGAGCCTTATCGTGTTTTAAATTTAGCTGCACAGCTAATTAAATTAAGAAGCTAATTTACTTTATGATATGGCTCAGTTCCATTTAAACATATGAGAAAATCCCAATTTCAAAGGTGCCTCACTTTCAATGGTGCCCCATTTCCCCCTAGTAGCTAAGTGAAGTTAGCACAGTTGCAGAAACAGTCACTTCTGCTGAATACAATACAGGCGAACATCCCCTAAAAGTAAATTTTCCCCAGGCACTTTGGTCACTGATCTCGAGCTTTGAGCCCCAACCCTTCAACCCACAACCTACTCAATCTCCCGATAAGTTTGGGGTTATTTGCCTAAATCACGATACTCAGTCATTTGATGGCAATTACAGTCTCGTTGTTACGGAGGAACAACCCACAGATCGATGTTTCGGCAGAGTCAGGTAATTTCGTGGTAAACCCATGTGCCCCTGCCAAGGTCACAGTTACGACAATCGATTGAATAATGGGTCTAAATACGGGGAGAACGCATGAATGGTTGGGCACAAAGGGCAGGTAATTGGCTTTACGCACGCCACCCACTCAAATTCACCCCTCTATCTTCCTTATAGCCCAGTTGGCCCAATTTTTCGAAGGTCCCGTCTCTGTGTTTATGTTAAAGAGGTCAACGCAAGGGTTATATCCGAGGGGTTTATCAATCAATGTGTAAAGCACCTGAAACATAAACAATGATTAATGTTACTCTATCCAAAACATGCGCCCTAACGACTGCAATTCACGAGTTATTCGAACAAAAATCTGTCTGGGGTTTGATAAATTTTCATGGAAGATGGGTATTTTCCTAAATTGTTTTTCTTCTCACACTTGTCACATGAACAAGAAGCTAACAAAAATAGAATAATATTTATCGAAATTTACGCCACAAACTTTCCTGCACCTTGATGAAATATTACACCTCACCTGTATGGATTTTTGACATAGCATCAACTAACGATATCAGTTGATGGGATTTATTTTTATTTATTGAATTACCATATTTTTGATGTGCATTTAATTTTCAAATTCATAATTAAATTGTGTGATTTTTTTCTTTTAAATCATAAATCGGATAAAGCTTAATAAAATAATAATTATGATTAAATTTATGTGAAGTGAAAATATATAATTACAGATTTTTAATATGACATAAATAAAATATCATGCTGACCAAAACATAATTGACTATTTTATTGTGCAATTCAAATTTTTTGATATCCAAAATGATGTTTTTTTTTGACAAAAAAACCAAACAAAAACTGTTTATGTCATATAGTACACTATTATATAGAAAAATTGCATGAAAATTTATATAAAAGTACATAAATCAAGAATAAATAAATAAATAAACATATATTAATTTAAATATTCTGTTATTAAACTTCAGCTTATTAAAATTTCCATGAGCTGCCTCATAGATTAATAATTGGATATAAAATTAATCCATATTAAAGGATTTTTTTTTACAAAAATAAATCCTTTTTGTACATCTTTTGAAAAGTATATTGATAGAAATTTGAGGTCATTAAGCTTGAGCTTATTAAAATTTCCATCAATTTTCCAATAGATAAATTTTATGGATATAAAAGTTATCTATTATTAAGGGACTTTAAAAGAAATCCTTTTCGGTACATCCTATTACAAATTCATAGTAATATTCTTTCATGAATTTTGAGCTTATTTAAATTTTTATGAGGTTTTTAATAGATCAATTTTATGCATATAAAAATTATTTATTTATTAAAGGATATTTAAAACAAAAAAATATGCATATACTCAGGAAAAATACAATAATGGTGCTATTGCAATGAAAAATGACAAGGGCAAAACTTTCTCCTGAACATCTTTTTTAGCACATGACTGTTCTCAATTGCTTCTGCTTTATCGACTTTTCTTTGTGTTCGTTTGTGTGTCGAGTCGACTGTTTTCCACAGTCCTCGTGGTCTTCGTCGTGTACTAAAACCACCAAAGAGTCGTGGCTAGAACCAACACAAGAGAAACTCGATAATGCAGAAGTACTCTAGAATAGTGAAGTGTTAAAAAACGTTTCTTGTATTAGAATATCACCATTATACTTTCACCATTATACTTTTCTTTGAACGAAAGAGTGATTCCATCTAACAATTTTTGTTATATTACTCTTTTTATTGTTTTATATTTTATAATACCTTTAAATAATTAAAAATCATTTTTCAAATGATTTTGTTTCAAATGGTTTGTGCTAAAGTTACATGGACTTTTTGTAAATAATCTTTGAATTTCGCGAATATAAAGGCAAGCTATATTGTGATTTTCTTGCTTTCTGTAGTGATCCACATTTTTATGATATTTAGTACACCCATGTACTAAAAGCTAATAAAATCATTTTATATATTTTCCTTGGTAATTTATTTGTTCTTAGACTTTTATTGGTTTTTTGAGAACAATTTCAGAAAATCATTTAATTTTAAATTTCTTTATATTTACAACAATGCACTATGCTCGCAATTAAGAAAATTGACAGAACTAAGTACTAAAGTTTATTTTATTTTATTGCAAAAATCGTTATATTATAATAAAAATACGTAAATTTATTTGTAGATACATATTTAGAACAGGCCTGTACCAATCCTGATTGTACTAAAATCACTAATTTGTACTAAATTTGCAGAAAGATTTAATATTGTTATTTACAGTGCAAATCTAAATATATCTAGAAATATATAAATCTAATGAAAGAATGCTTTTTAATAATTCTTTCACCAAACTTGCGGTTCATTTAACTATCAAATAAAAACTTTAAATTTGATTTATATGCCCCTGTTTAAATTTTAAATTTATGCCCTATTAAAGTTTCTCTCTCATCAATTAAAATTCATGATAATTTCTCAATATCCTCTTGATTAAACTGGAATCGTTTCATTTCATGCTTTAATTACAGATAAAATTTTATCGTATATCCTCTTCTATATTATCACTGGCATTCCGTTAATTTCAAAAAGACAATAGAGTGCTTCAGGGATGAAGTATTATAATTGTGTTTTGGGTGAAAAAAAATTTCATTATCGATGTAGGAATAAATCTTTTGTGCCCTTTGTACGGTTTAAGGAATTTCATATCCTTTGATACAGTGAAATTAATATAATGGAACATTTCATTTGATAAAGAGTAAAGGAACAATGTGAAATTTCCATATGATTTACCTCTTTGTTGAATGAAGTCATTATAATTGTTTGACGAATTTTCCTTTATTTCACAAAATTGTTTGACGATATCCTCATTGTATCAATTTCCATTAAATATGATGCCTCACCATGGTAACGTATAAGATCCTATAAAAGAGGAAATACGGTCTATGAATTGTGTGAAAAAGGAAGATCAATAATTATGGCATTTTCTTTTCTGGTTCTGGCGACATTTCCAGTCTGTGTTGGGGTAAATTTGCAATTTTCCCAGTTCAATTTATTGCTTCATCTTTTCATTTATTGGGAAACCCCTATTGGGTACCAATGATCATTGGGATGGTTTCACGGAGGGAAAAGATGCAAATTTCTCTGTCCAGTTGTAGTGTTATCTATAAATTGGGAAAAGTTACGTTTCCTTTGCTTTCTGTAGCAGAAAAATAAATAAACACAAGTTCTTCGTGCTTTGGTAAATTCTTCCATGTGAAAATTTCTTCGTGTGGAATTCCGGAATGAGACCAAAAAGGCACTACACACGGCGGAGGCAAAAATCCACCTCTACTAAATGCTTGTTCTGTTTGAATAAATAATAAGATACTTAGAGTCAATGAATAATGTGCCATTGTATGACTACATTAAGTTAAAACGGGTGGGTGGTGGAGTCACAACACCGAAAAGGGGAGTTGACATTGAAAATGCCACATGAATTTTCCGACTTTCGAGAGATTGTGCCCTCTTCAAATAAATCTACTATTATTATTTACTTTTGCCATTTTCCTCTCTGTCGCCTTTCTTTTTCTTTCTTTTCCTTTGCAAAAATCCTCATCAACATCGAGACGAAAATTTTCGCACACATTTTAATGATATACAACGCTATACATGCACATCACAGTGGAAAGTTTTCCAATTTTCCTCGCTCGAATGGGGAAACTTTTTTCCCAGGAATGTACCTTTTTGATCCATCAACTGAATAGAGGTACAAGATTATCAGATGCTTATGGTGAGGTGTTTTCTCTCAAGAAAGGTCCTTCGGTATTTGAGGGGCTCACCAAAGAAATTAATTATCGTGGTACAAGTATTAAAATTAAGCTACTTCCTCTTTACACTTTTTCCATCTTCTTCTCGATATTTTTCAAAGAGAAATATCTTGTAGATTTTTTTTGAATTAATCACGTTTCTTACCAGATTTTTTATTAAAATTGTACTACGGGGACTGTACCGAATTTCGGCCAGTTTGGAATTCCGGACACTTTTTTTCTACTTCAAATTTTTATCAATTTTTAATTTTTTGCGTACTTTAGAGATTACACAAAGCAAAAAAAGCAAAAATATCACTTCAACGAACAAAATGATGTGAAAGATACTTTCAAAGTTTTCCTAAACAGCAAGGTATTATGAGAATGAAGGTGGCCGAAATATTATTCAAAACTATGCCTATATTTTTATTCCTTTTAAAATATTTTAAGAATGATTTTAGAGAAAATAATATAATAATAATAAATTTATTCAAGCTCTACATTTCCCCCCTTACCATGCGTCTGCCGCAGTCTTAGCGTTGTTGACCAGCCTCTGAAGCCAAACGGCAGAAATGCTTCTTCATTGGCTGTGTAATCTTTGAAAAAATTACTTTTACAAAGTTGACATGGCAAGTTTTACAATTTTATGGCAGAAACCTAGCGCAAAAGCACAGGGATGTAGAGTGCGATTTTTATAGAGCAAGTGCATAGCCGAAAGGCTGTTCGCGCTCTCTAAGTGGAGATGAAAGCTCCAAAAATTTAAAAATTAAGTTAAAATTAATTAAATTAAATTAAATACATTAAATTAAATTATATACTACGCCTATATTTTTATTCCTTTTAAAATATTTTAAGAATTATTTTAGAGAAAATAAAGACGGTATACTATCTACAAGGTTCCTCTTTAAAAAGAAGTAACAAAAAATTTATTTTTGTATTAAAGATATTATATTTCAAACTTGCATGCAACTATATCGAAATTCGGTAGTTAGCCTATTATCCCAAGCAACAAATAACTAATCTTCCTTATGTAAATGTTGATACTATTGATATATAGAGTTTCTTGGAAAATAGACAATTTTAGTAAAACAAAATAATTTTGGTCAATAAATTAACAGATTTGTCAGTTAAAAAATAAATTTTGTCCTGTAAACAAGACACTTTAAATTCTTTTAGCAAAAAGAATTTAATTAAAAAAAATTGCACTTCTTCAAACTGAGAACATTGGTGCTTAAATGCACCCAATTCCAAATTACAATCACTACCCCTAAGTGTAATAAATATCATCCCGGTTTTTGGAAATAAAAATGAGTATAATTTTTTTAAATTTTAAATTATAATTCTTAATCAATACTTATGGTACGAACTATTTTTGGTTAATAATTTCATGACTAATGGCTTCGGCACACCTTTTAGATCAAGGAAATTTCGTAGTCAATATTCACATCCCTTTCTTTCTCTAAAGATCTGTATTTGTCTATCCAACTCATCTGCACTCTTCTTCTTCTTCTTTTGAGCATCATTCCAAATTAAATTTAGTTCAGTCCAATTTTGAGTCCGAAAGAATGGGATAGGCTTATGCAAATCCTTTTAGAAAGACAGAAAAGTGAATTTTGACTTTGCCAAATTCCCCTTATCTAAAAGGTGTGCAGGAGCCATAATGAACTATTTCCACAAAATTATGTATCCATGTAGTGTCTTATTCAATAGGTATTTATCAATAATAAAAAAATAATAATAAAAAAATAGAATGGTGGTACCTTCAGTTATTTAAAAGCTAATTTGAAAAAAATACTATTATTTTATCGGATATATTAAACGCATAGTTATTTGTTCCAGAACATATATGATATACTTTAGTAGATTTCAGACTTAATTTTTCATTTATTATTTGAAAAATATTAGATAATGGTTCTTGCAATAATGGTTTCTTCCTAAAGTAGTAATAAATAAGTGAAATACAATAGTCGAAATTATACAAAATAAATGTATCAATTATTTGTCAGATTGCGTTCTACGTCTCTATTTTGATATATTAAAACTTCCTTTCCTGATAAATTTCCTGGATTGTAGGAAGGAAGAATATTGCATTTATTAAGTTAATTTTTTTTTCTAAATGAAAAATTGATTTTCTAAGCTCCACTATATGATATGCATATGATGCCATTGTTTACTGGTATTTTTCGAGAACAATTAGAAAAAAAATGTAAAATCCGTATTTCAAAACTCCATAATTTCTTTGTGATGGTCTGTAGCATTCGGTATATTTCCTAAAGAGAGGAACCACCAGTGATGCGTTTATTTAAAATATTAAAATATTTTTAGAAATGAAATAAACCCCGTTGAACTTAATTGAAATTAATTTTCAGGGATTATTCAAAACTCAAAATTTCTGCAACTCCCGTTTTTGATTGTTTTGTGACTCCGACAAACCTATTAGATCAGAAAAATTTCATAAAGGCGAAATAACAATCCTTTTCTTTCTCACATGCTTTCCATATGTCTATCTCATTCTTTTGTACTCTTCTTCTTCTTCTTCTTCTAAACGTTATTTCAAATTCAATTTAGCTTAATCGAATTTGGAATGCGAAAGAATGAGATAGACATATGCAAAGCTTGTGAGAAGGAAAGCGATATGAATTTTGATTTCATGAAATTTTTCTGATCTAAAAGGTGTGCCGGAGTCACTACTTTCTGAATTGTTGTTTTGTTAAAAAAAATATTTATACATGTATAAATTAAACTTTAAGATTTATGAGTGCATATTCGATTGTGACTTGAATTTAGGTTGTAATGGATCCCCATTACAGCTTTTAGATTAGAAAAATTTTGTAAAATAAATATTCACAACTTATTCATTCTTAAATGTTCTTTTCCATATGTTTCATCTCGCTCTTAAACATTTTTCTTCCTCTTTAGTATATGCATTTTCAAAATTATTTACTATAATTTCTATGACAAGGTAGGGAATGTAAATTTCGATTTCATGAATTTTCCCTAATCTAAAAAGGATTCCATCGAGCCAAATTTATTAATTTTAATTTGGCTAAGGGGAGGTGGTGCACCTTTGAATTGGGGTACATTTAAAATAGGGCCCTTTTTCACATATTTTTAAATGGAATACTTTGATATAGATATAGCTCCATTTAACCAATTACAAATAAGGCTCAATTCCTTTTAAAATAGAAGAAAAGCACAACTTCTGTGCCCATGCTTCATATACGATCCCAACCTTAGTAATGAGTGAATTTTTCTTATGTTTCTCAATAAATGTGATCAATCGCATCCATATTTTGAAAACTAGTTGAAATTGTCCAGTTTTTAAAATATATCGAGGGGTTACACTTATTAAGAAACAGGAAAATTTAGTCATTACAAAGCTTTGGATCGTACGGAGCATCGGTAAATTCCCCTATTCCAATCCCAATTCAAAGGTGTCCCATTACCCCCTAAATTAAGTGTTTTGACATCAGTATATTGTAACTTAAAACTAATAAATATAACACCTAGATTGAGTCATAAACTTCAATGAACCACATAATGAGAAATGTAGCGCTGAGTAAACTGAACTAATTTGCAAGATACTCTCTGCTTAATTCCGGTGGAAATGGTTAATCATCCAAAACCAAACATCATTGTGTTTCAAATGATGAGATAATAGATGTTGTTTACACCTTAAGTACCTACTTGAAAAAAAGAGCGTTATCTCAACGAAAACACAGCATTTCCCCCAAACCAAGATCCATCCATGATGGTGTTTATGTTTTTTTAGGGGACGAAATGGGATGAAAAATAGAAGTAATTCTCATAAAATGCAATAAGGCGAGTAAATATGTCAATAATAGCATAATTGAAGCTCTATTGAATTTTCTCGCTAGAATCAACTACAAGCTCAAGCAACAAAATATCATACTAACCAAATAGAATTTTTAGTACGAGGAAAAATTCACTCAAAAAGCCATAAGAAAAATTAAATTGTCGATTTTCACTTGCAATTTTGTCGCAATTTTGATGTTGTGCTATAAAATTGTCGTATATGTCGCAATCCAACACCAACCAAGTCGTATATGGGGTGAAGATAGAGCAAAATAGGGATGTTTGGAACAAGAAGAAAAGCGACACAAACCATGGAATGTATAAATCGATTCCATGGAGCAAAAGTGCTATTTATCGCCCATGGTCTTTCTGCAATCTCATGAAGTTTTTGTGAAGGGAGTGGTTTCGGGGTGAAGGCCTACATCGAATGGGGTTGGTTTGAATTGATACCGTGAAAGAGATAATGTGCCAGGGAATGGTAATTCAATATCTGACAGAAAGTCTTCCCACAGCACTTTATTGTCTTCCAGATCTTTCAGTGGAAAATTTTTGACTCGCAGAAAGTCGATATTATAGAGATGTTAGAAATTACGCATCACCTCTTTGGGTTTCGCCTCGCACCAAAAAGTGGATGGGAAAAACTCCAAAACAAAAATAATTGCGCGTATTTTTCTTCAACCGCCCTCAATCCTTCAACTTCTTGGATTTCGCATGCTCAAAGGACGAGTGAAAGTGGAAATTCTTGGACGAGTGGATGAGGTTCTCGTTTTGTCTCGAATTTCCGCAGTTTTATTTGGCCGAGGGGCCAAGAACGCTCCATAAATAATAGATTGAGGTAGTTAAGCTATATTACGTACCAATTATTCAACATATTAATCCGGATTTGTGACTCCTCTGTATTTGTGTTTTTTTTTAACAATAGTATTAAAAAAACGTATCCCGAAAAGCAACATTTACATTTTGACATTGCTTTTTCAATATTAATCACTGCGGTTTTATTCGTAATACCAATACATTATTTATGCTGCCCAATTAAAATTTTCGGAGAGAAGTTAAATAATTATACAATTCATTTTTACTCGAAAATATTGGGTCGGTGTATGTTTACTCTGTAGCGAATAAAACAGCATTTGAACATGAAATAAAGAGGGATTTAATATTTAATTCGACAAAAATGTAAGTGAAAATTAAGGAATAATTTATAGTATCTGGTTGGTCTTTCAACTCCAAGATAAATAGTTTAAGTATTTTATTGAATTTTTTTGGCTTCGGCATAGCTTTTAGATCAGGAAAATTTCATGAAGTCAAAATTCGAATTTATTTGCTTCTCAATCGCACTCTTTTTTTAAACATTACATAAATTTAATTTACCTCTATCGAATTTTTGATAAAAAGCTAAATTATTTATAAAAATTATAATAAAATTTACGATGGCAGCCAAAATCCCAAACGCCAAAATCCCGAAAGCCAAAATCCTGAAAGGGATGAAATTATATGGAGGAAAATGTATAGAATAATTTCCCAAGACACAGAAGATTTCCCTTTGCCTCTAGCAAGCGCAGGTGCAATTGTGGGAGTAGCTATGACATTTTTAAGAATCCGGAATTTTGGCTTTCAGGATTTTGGCGTTCGGGATTTTGGCTTTCGGAATTTTGGCTTTCGGGATTTTGACCGAGACCCTAAAATTAAAATTAATTTAAAAAAAAAATTAATAAAAATTATTTCACTGATCTGAAATATCGTTTAAAAGACATCAATCTCAATTTCAGGAATGCTCGTTAATTCGTCATTTCAAACAGAACAAAACTAATAATTTTGAATATTATTCTGAACTTTTGGTTCAACTAAACCCAAGTACTTATACAAAAAAAAACATAAATTTTAGCTTAAAAAAATATTTCCACCAAGTAGAAATACATCCTCACAAAGGCGTTTCGACGATATCAAAGCTTTGAATTACGAATTCGTTTATTATACGCTGTATTCGCTAGATTTGACTTCTAGGAACTTCTGTTGGTCCAGAAACGTAAAGAAATCCCTTTGTGACCAAAGGATTAAATCGTTTAAAGCGAATCAAAAAGCAACAGCAGCCTTAGAAGCATATTTTACAGAACTTCCGGAAACACCTTTAGCAATGGTTTAGGATTATACGAGGGGAATTGCGTCCAGTGCGTTAAAGTTATAGAAGATTATTAAGTTAAAAAAAATATTTTGGAATTATGTAATGTTTCTTTCAAGTCTAATGTAAATTATTAAATATTCAATGGTCAGCAAAATTTAATGCAAAACAAATTTAATTGATAAAATAAAAAACCTATCGTCAATTTTAGAGAATATTAAATATTCTGTCACAGCTGTCAGATTGACAAATTTATTTCTATAAAGTAACAAATTTGGATTTTAAATTTAATTTTATCAATTTAATAGTAATTGAGGTAATTGATATACAGACAGATGGATATAAAAAAACGATAGAATTTCTATCTATCGACTGTGCATAGAATAATAGAAAAATAAATAACAAATTATCCTTTCGTATTTACAGGTTTAAGGGGTTAAATGTGTCAAGAAGAGTAAAAAACAGAGTTTTTTTTACTATTTTTTTCTATTTTTTATCATAATAAAAGTTTATCTAATTCAAATTCTCTCACATATAAAAGTACTACATATAAACTATATTCTCTAATGTTTTCATTCAAAAATTTTAAAAAATCTAAAATCTTAAATTCTAAAATTTAAGAAAAAAACTGGATGTTCAAAGACGTTCTGGAAAAACTTACTTTGGGATGGACAAGATTTTTCAGAGTAGCTTTATCTGAAATCAGAAACGAAAATATTTCTTGTTAGGTGATGAGCTAAAATAGTCCTTGAAAAAAGAATTTTGTTTGATCACAATTTTTTTGACAAGATGAAACGAACGTTATGGAACGAACACGTGGTCAAAAATGGTACATTTTGCATGAGACTTTCGAAATATTCAAATTTTATTGCTTTCAAAAATTCCTTCTGTCAAGGACTAGCTTAACTCATCAGGCAACAAGAAATATTTGGTTTTTGAATTTAAGTGCAACCTACTCCGAGAAATCTTCTCCACTGAAAAGTGTTTTTTTTCCAGAAAGGTCTTGGAAAATCAAGTCCCAGAGGTTCAATATCCAAAGTTTCTTTTAACGAAAATCTCAGAAATTAAAATTTGTACTTCTGTATGCCTAAGAGTTTAAACTAAATAATTCTTTTTTATTTTGTTTGAAAAAATAGGGAAAAGTATAATGTTTGTTGTCTTTGTGATCTTTGTGATGATTAAATTATTTGAAACTTTGCCGCAAAAGTTTTCTTAAGTATCTTTGAAAAATGTAAAAGATGTTGTTTTTATGATTTTTTTTAACTATTCATAATTCCTATATTATAAAAGTATATTTCTCACATCTTGAGTTTGAGCAGTAAAATTATACTTCATACAACTTCTTTTAACATTTACAAGAAATTCTTCTAGTTTCTAAATAAATTTTCTCGTTAAGTAACTTTAAGTACTTAAGGACACATCATATTCTTTTTTTTTGTATTCCAAAAGTTAGATCTCACGATCATAAATCATTATATTAAGTGTCCTTATTTTTGAATGGACAGAAGAATGTGGAAATGTTTAAATAATAATCTGTCTGAGAATGTTTATCTTTCAAACTTTCGGCTTATATGGATCACTTTTTGTTTAATTGACAAAGAATCACAATGTTTATATTACCTTGGTCAGGAATATATATCTTGGGAAATTCCAATCAGCATAAGATGGTAAAATTCTAAAAATAGACATTTGATAAAAGGCAAAGAAGATCGAAGGGAGACCAATCATAGAAATATCATGTATCAATAGAAAGAGAGAGAGAATAAAGTGGACATCAAAAGAAGCAACACGTCTTTTTTATTTTACAAATTCTGATTTCCCCGCTCGGAAATCATAATTAAATGTATCAAACCTTCTATTCATATAAAATATCAGAATAATTTTTTTGTTTAAATCAAGTTGAATCAATTTTTAGTACAAGAAAGAACTTAAGGCTTGACTTAAGGTCTCTACAATGTGAAAAAATTTTGTTCAAATGAAGCATTTTGAAGAAAATCAAATCAAAAAGTATTAAAATTCTCCATTTGGATAAAAATTTCACAAAATTCATACAGGCCATAATAGTTTGATAATGCAATTTTTCCCAAACCTCGTATTCGAGTTGAAGATATTTGGCATTGGAGGACATTATTTGCACTCTGCAAAATAAAAGAGAAAAACTTCTAAGGATTAAAAAGTTCGGTGATTTGGGGTACACACAAAATTGATATTCAGCAGATGGCAAATGCATTATCCTATGAATATATTTGCATTGATTCTCCAATTCGCAGCGTAGTATTGTGAGATGCTTTTCCCCCGGGGACGAAATGGATGAAATAGTGGCATTGAGCGATTTTGGGTGTCTTATTTTTGGGGAAAAATCATCGATTTTTCCTCTCTTTGCTCTGGCAATTCCATATTCTGACTTCGTGGTCAACTGTTAGCAACATGCTGAATATCTTTTACTCTCCGATATGCTATTTCCATTCATTTAATATGTGTTCCGTTTAGTTTCTCCCTGTGGGCCATTATCCATACCCCAATGCTAGGTAGTCTCATTGCCACAAACCCCTATCCCTCAGGCAACCCCGTGAGGCAATCCTATGGAAATCTTTCAACTGAACCGGGTCATTTTCGTAATATAAACACGTACAACTTGGGGATTTAGCTCGAAATGGTGGCACGCAAATAAAAAAAATAGGGTGGCTTGCCCTCTCAAAGCACATTGTGGATTGGGAACTTCCCATGAGCAAACCCCACAGATTACCCATTACCTCAGGAAAATGGGGGAGGGGGATATGGGGAAATTAGAAAAGTTGTATCATTTCCACTTTGCAAACCATGTTTTCACATTCTCTCAGTAAGCCGTCAAAAGGGAATGCAATAATTCTATATAATGTCATTAAAGTGAAAACTTTATACTCAAATCATCATTAAATTCATTTTGATTCACAACTTCCAACTAACTTTATGGCAGCTTCCGACTACATTTCTTCCAAGAAGTGTCGCTTGTCTCTGATAAGAAATGATATTGCAGCATAACTTGAGTTTATTGCAAATTTTCTGCATGTACAACGAGTATGTTTAATTTTCTCAAGAATATTTTATATGAAGATATTTTAATGCAATGAAACGATCAAACTGCACATATTTGATTTATAAAAATATTGAATATTATAAGAAATAGCAGTAAAGTACATATAAAATTAACATTTGGCTTTCTAATAACATTCTTTGCTAGGGTCGAAGGAACACCTCTTCGTCAGGGAACCCCGATTGATACTTTTGTCAAAATTTTTAAAATTTATGTAAAGTATCTCATAAAATTAAATAATATTACGTTTTTTCTTTAATATACCTTTTCTTATAAGGATAGATGTTCAAATTCCGTATTCCAAATGGTGCAGAGTAGACACGACTTCTTAAAGTGTCAATAGGCGTTCGTTTTACCCTAATATTTGACACTTAAATGTCAAGTTTATATCAATTCAAGATATTCTTGCTGTTCAAAAAATCAGTGATAACCCAAATTAGCTGAAATAATAAAAAAAAAATGTATGAAGTATAAAAAAAATTACAAGGGGTGAATAAGTGGCTCTCAGAGTGAACCGTGAGCGGCGATCGGCAAAATTGTGCCGATCTGGAGGTAAAAATCGACAGATTGGTACAATTTAGTTAGAACTTGACAGATCGTCATAATTTTTCCAGAAATCGACAGATCCTCATGTTGAACATGCATTGTCCATTAACAAAAATCGGCAGATCGGCACGATTTTAGCGAATAATCGACGGATTTATATGTCAGTTCGTTCTTATCGAGTAAAGCGTTTGTTTAAGCTCGTGTAACATTATAAATTTCCGTGGTAAATTTTAATGTACTGTACTGGAAATACTAATCTTGTAAACTTATTTGCCGCAGACCGGCACGAGATCGGCAGATCGGCGGCACTCGAGTAAACCGTAAACGACACAGTTATCTACCCCTTGAAAAATTATCTGAAAAACATGGAGGATATTTTAGTTTTAGTTTATGGAATGAAATTTAATCATGCTTCAAATTCTTTGATTTATTTATGTAATAAATTTTAAGAAAAATCGCGAAAGTTCATTTGCTCATTTAAATTTTAGTAATTTTATTTCATTATTTCAATGCGCTATTTTGGCAGTATTTTATGTAATTGATTCAATGGAAATTCGATAGTAATCTTGCAAAACCATAAGTCAGAGCTTAAAAATCAATAAAATTTTTATCAAAGTTTTGCACAGGGTACATAAAACAGCCCTACTCTAGTTCCATCTCAGATGCTTATCATATAGGAGAATGCTCTCAGGCTGCGTACATACTCCGGTTTCTAATAGTTCATATTTTCCCATATTCTTTTAATTAATCTAACCTGTTTTTTGCAAGAAATATGGCTTAAGACTGGCTATTAAAATATATTGCCATTAGGACAGATTCGATTTGATTTGATCGAAGCCTGAAAGCCTTGACCTATATAAAACTCATTTTAACTATCAAAACTGAAAATTTTAAATAATTTTTTCAATTTTTAAATCCATTTTTAATATATTTACTTTTGGGAAAAGACTTCTGCGGCGACTTTTGTCCTTAAAATATGAAAATTTCAGCATATAATTCTTCTAACTTCAACACATAGGGTAAGTGTGCCAAATTTCGGCATAGTTGCATGTAAGCCTCAAAGTCTCAAGTTTTAAATGTAATATTTTAAATACAAATTATTTTTTTTATTCTTTCTTCTAAAAGAGTGTTGTTTGGAACCTTGTAAACAGTTTACCGTTTTTATTTACTCTAAAATCAGTCTTAATACATTTTAAAATGAATAAAAATGTAGACATAGCATTGGTGGCCTATTTCGGCCACCTTCATTCTCAAAGTTCCTTGCCCTTCAGGAATTCTTCCAATGACTTTTTCACGTCATCTCGTTTGTCGAAGCTACATTTTTTGTTATACTTTTGCATTGTATAATCTCTAGAGTATGTAAAATCTAAAAGTTCATGGAAATTCGAGGAACAAAAAATATGGCCGAAATTGCAAGCTGGCCGGAATTTGGCACACTTACCCTAGTACCCTGGGGAAAAATGTGACAAATCCTAAATTTTAATTTAAATATCTCTCAAGATATAAGCAACTGAAAAAATGAATACTATGCTGTATTATGATTTACACTGTACATTTTACTTACATTTTCACTTTTCAGTAGCCTGTTGGATGCTTCTTAAAAACTTATAATTTTAAGAAAGTCGAGCAAGGAAAACAAAGAATTTTAAAATAATTTCGAAAAATTTGTTTTGAAATTTTATACTTTGGTGAGTGTTTTGAAATATAATTGCAAACATACCCTCTGTACCTCGGAGGAATACCACAAATTTAATCAGGTATCTCAGGGATAACTCGTTTTATAAACTAAACGTGAACTAATGCAATATATCCCTGCAAGAGCTCAATGGTAAAAGGTTGCGAATAATTTTTAAAAATATGACACTCCGAGGAACACCGCCGATCCCTGATGTGTCCCTCCTTTATTCTTTTTATCCTATTCTTTGGTACCCTGGGTTCCCTTTAACCAGACAAAAAAGCTTCTCCGTGTGTCTCATCGTAAATTAAATTAAGAAATTGCAAGGGTATACCACATTATAGGTTACTAATAAATTCAGATGCTTCTAAATTGGATCATTAATTCGAGGAAACACTTCAATTACTCAATGTCTTAAAGTACTTGATTAAATGATATCTCAGCGGTCTCACCATAATTTTTCTATGTCATTGCGATAAAATCAGCATGGCATTTTAAATCTGAAACTTTCCAGACTGTTCATTCTGACGTGATTAAACACCCTCGCGCTTAGTAAATGATTTACAGCGAAATGATGTCATGAAATTGAAGTCGTCATATTTCACTACGATTGGCAACAGACGTCAATCAACCATAAAAGGATTTCCCACGACATCTGAAGAATATTGCGACAGAAGTACCGCCTCTGTACGCTTTTTCAATTTATATTACCACTTGCCAAAATCATTTCGACATCATACAGCTAGCCAAAAATCAAATTTTAGCGCTAAAATTCACACACAATTGGCACAAAAAAGTTTGTTTTTTTTGAAAGAGAAGAACAGTGTGAAGAAGAAATTATCATATGATTGTTATTTTAGTAGTTGCCTTCGTTATTCCAAAAAAAAGAGCTTTAGGTTGTTTTTTTGTGCCTTGTTTCCCTCCTCATTACTGCCGCGTGAAGGAGGAAATTATGACAAAGCACTTAAAGAGCTGCTGGAAATGAATAAAAAACGAAGCTCCTACAGAACTTTCTTTGGTGAAACTTTTATCGTGTTAAGAGATATTCCAAATTGGTGGATTTTCCCGGGCTATTGTTCACCATTAAGAATTGCAGGATGAAGAAAAGTTTATACCATGGGAAATTATCTGTGGACAGTGAACGGGAAATACTCGGTAGCAAAGAAAAAGCACCACATTTAGTTAATTCAATTAGCATACCAGAAGATGCAAAATGAAAATCCGCAATTGAATTTATTCTCCCTAATTTGTACCCACCAGAAATGCAGAGATTGAAAGAAGAGGGTAAGTCTACTCTCATCTTGTCCATGGAGCCAAAAAAAAAAAGTTGCTCCCTGCGTCTGATGCTTTTGGTGAAAGCTCAAACCATTCACGTCTTTCTCGGAATTTGGAATAATTTGCCGAGCTCCGTGGAACATTTTGATAAATCACTCGCAATTATCGCGACATTCTCAAATTCTTCCAAAAGCGACACCCAGAGAATAATGAAAATTCCTTTGCCTGTGCCACCTGTTTATGTGGATTCAGCAGAAACTTTTCTATACCATTGAGCACCAAACAGAACAATAATGGAGAATATTTGCAAGCGGAGTTATTATGTCAAAGTTGACAAGATTTGTGAAATTTTCAATAAACTCCACTCAGAATTATTAATTCCACAAACTTTTTAGTAGCAAAGAGTTGGTTTTGGATCAATGCCACCTTAAGGTATCACAATGGAAATCTGTTGAATTCGCATAATTGTTTATTGCTCAGGTAAATTTTCTATTGATATAAAGAACGTATAAAGAACAGTCTTAGCAACTTCTAAGCCTTTTCCAAGAGACTGTCGCTAGGGCAGTGAAAAAGTTTCACGTTAACCCTTTCGCAACTCTGAGAAGCTCTGAGAGGTTCTTAATAGAATAATGAAGACCTAAAGTAATTTTTTAGGGAACATTGTGATATTAAGTATAAATCTTTTGATATTTAGTTCAAGGGATCAATTATTTTCTCCAAAATCTTTCAATTTAAGAGATTTTCATAGCTGAAGGAGAGTACGGGAATATAGCCATGGTTCGCACAGAGCGAACCTTCAAACGATGCGCATTTTCTTTGTTTGCGAAGATCTGACTTACCATTTCTCATCTCATTTCATGACCTTAATAATTATCTGTCTTTTGGCTAAGAAATGACGCACTCTTTGCGAACCTTACCAACATTCCCCTAACTTGAGAACTACAACAACCTTTAATCTCTCATTTTTTTCTCTGTTAAAATTTTTCACTATTATCAAGGAAAGTTCTAACTAGGGTAGGGCTTTGAGGTTTCTTACACACTCTGGTTTCGTACACTCAATATTTTTCCAGTATTCCTTTAATGAATCTAACCTAATGGCAAGAAATTTCTTTTTTTTTAATTAGGGGTCTATATGGAAGATGATTGTCCCGTAGCAAGAAATTTTAATAGCCAGTCTTAAGTTACACATTTCCTGAAAAAATAAGTCAGATTAATAGGAATATGGGAAGATATTAAGTCTGTGAAGCCAGATTGGCTCCGTTCAGTAATAACTAATAACCTTTCGAAGAGACAATGCCACTCCAAAGCCAAGCCAAACCCATTCGAAAATCTACCGGAAGCCTAAAGTGCAAGTTCACGTACTCACCGCTTTAGCGATATTGTTCTGCCATGTCGAATTTCGATATTTTTGATACTTCAATCGTCAACAATGTCAACAACATTGTACAAACGTTTGCCGCAAAAAGTGATTTTTTGTATAGTTTTGTTTTGGATTTGTCTTTTCGAAAGGTTATTACTGAACGGAGCCAATAGTGTCTTAGATGAAAGGTAAATGAAATTCTATTTGTGCTAAAAGTTGTTTATGTTCGAAAAATTTAAGCTCCGTTTCGAGTTTTCGAAAAATTTCTTCGCACAAGGTGAGGAAAACATGAAATATCTCTCTGAAGAACTAAATAAGTTAAAAGTATTTGTACTCCCGAAACCTTCGAAATTCGAACAGGAAGCACTTCAGCCACTATGCGAGCGGAACAAGAAGTAAAAGAGTCTTGTCTTTGGCTTTTGAAATCGATCTTCCAATTTGTAAAATTCTTGCTGTTAAAGAAGCATTATCTGTGTACTCACAGCTGAAGATTTTTAATTCAAAGTTATTTTGTTTAAAACGTAAATAACTTTCTATTTGCACAAAATGTCGTTTATGTTTGACAAATTCAAATATTAATGAAACACCACAAAAAATATGATAAAAAATTACTCAGTATTTATAAAGAAATTTAATAATGAAGAAAGAATGTTATGAGTCTTACTGCTTTTTATTTTACCTGTAATAAAATAGAGATTGATACAATCTTCTTGGTTAGTAATAACCTTCCCGATTTGGGAGTTCTCTCTGGTTGAGATTTTTTCTGTACCGATTCAAAGGTAAATCAGAGAAAACTTACCTAAAAACCCGTTGGAAGTTCGAATGTTTATACCGACGAGTTACACAGAATTGAGCAAGTTCATGTTCAGATCATTTATTTTAAGGAAACTGCAATTAAAACGTTGTGCCATCCTGAAATTCAACAAAACTACACAACAATTCACTTTTTGTAGCAAACGTTTACACACTATTGTTGACGATTGAAGTTTTAAGAATATCGAAATTCGAAATTGCAGAACAATTAGGGCTAAAGCGGCCAGTACGTGAACTTGCACTTTAGGCTTCCGATAGATTTTCGAATCGGTTTAGTTTAGTTTTGGAGTGGCGTTGTCTCTTCGATAAGTTATTACTGAACAGAACCAATGTTTGGGGCAATCATCTTATTGATGAACCCCTAATTAAAAAAAAAGAACCAATGTTGACAATTTATACACTTTGAAATTCAAATGCGATCTCAAATGAGCGAAACGATTAGTATTTTTTTTTCTTTGGCTTTCTACACTGATCTTCGAATGTCTTTTTCTTCCAAATCTTACCATCCACAAGTAGATCTTTAAAAATTCGAAAATCTATTTGATGATCCAAGAAAGAGGCTTTCTTACTTCTTAATACTTTCACAAGGTGGCTGAAATTACATCCTGTTCGAATTTCGAAGGGCTCAAGTGTCAAAATGTGACGGTCTTCACACTGTTGTAAGGAAGAAAAGAGAACAACGACGCTTACTGCTCTTGCCCCAGCATTTAATCACTCCATAATCACTGAGTAACTCTTTTCCCAGCTTTTTAGTGTGATTTGATAAATTTTCCCCACCTTGTTCGAAAATTTAGTATGAAAATTCGAAATTGAATTAGAATTCTTCGAACTTCAGCGACTTTTTGTGCAAATAGAGTTCCATTTACCTTTTATCCAAGACACTATTGGAGAATCAAAATCTACTTGTGTTTACACCCAATGTGTACACTCGCGTCAGTAAGTCTTTTTTTTAATTTCTTGTGGTTTGCTTCTTAGCTTAATTGAAATTTGTTTAAAATAATTTATATTTGTCTGGTGATGAATATTTGAGCAGCGAGAAAAAATAGGCCATCTATTCTATTTACGAAATGCTTTTTTAAACTTATTCTCAATAGAATTGTATACGTTTGCAAAAATCCTGGCTGTTATAAACTTGACTATTCAAATCCGTCCCTGTAGGTGAATTCTGTAATTTTCGTGGCATTGTCACGCGGGAGTTCGAAACCTGACAATGCCATTCGAGCTTTTTTGTCATATCATATGAGTTCGAGAATGCAATTCATTGACTTTTTATTAAAATTCCTTTACTTATGATTTTATGAAAATACAGTACGTCTTGGTTGATTTGTTGAACAAAATTCATTGTCATTTGAAGTGCTAGAAATCTCAAATATGTGACTTCTGGCAATGCCACACAAGCTGAAATGGTAATGTCACTCCTAAAATGGGCTCTCCTAAAATTCGAACCCAATTTGTCATATGGCATTGCCAGAGCGTTACAGAATTCCCCTCCTGGTCCGTTTCTATGTCGCTGCGGTGTCATTGACTTCTGGGTTTTTATCACTGGACTGGACCTATAAATTGGGGATACAATAGAGTTAATCCGGTCTAGAATGTGAGACAAGAAAGACGTCCAGGGGTATGAATTCTGAGATGCTGTGAGAATTTCATTTGACAAATTCTGTGAAAGCTTCACGAAAGTTTCACAGAAAGCGATTCTAAGCGTCCGTGAATTTCTCGCGTGAAGAACTCACGAGCCAATATTTTTCACCGAGAAAAGTTTGGGTGAAAAGGTTTTCACCCATAGATTTTGGCTATTTTATGAACAAAATCTAATGGGGATGCTTCTTAGAGGTCCTCTTAGTTCAATTCACGTTAATATGTTTTAACAAATAAGCCGGAAAATGGTTAAATACCTGTTTCAAAGATCTTCAAAATTTTCAATGTCACTTCTGTGAATTTGCAAAACATTCTGTTACGAGTACTGCCGGCGATTTTGGGATGCTCACCGGCCGTTTTCTTCACCAAAATGGCATATTTTGTCATCATTTCAACACTATTTGCTCACAAAATTGCGGGAAAACGATTTTTCTAAACACTCAAAACACTTTGAAATTATGACGTCTCAAAGAAATATTCAGAGTTGTGAAACCCTGCTCAAAAGTACGTAGAGGTAGAATAAAAGGACCCGCAAACAACCTAAAAAAGGTTGCAATCCTCTGGAGAACTTTAATTTTGGCATTCTAGCAAAAGCTCTCCATGAATGCTGTCAGTCACTTTTCACTCACAATCTGAGAATCGTAATTCTAGCACCTGTGAAAAATCTACCGTGATATCTTCATTCTCGATTTTCTCACTGGTGAGAGTATCACCAAATCTTAGAATTCCTACCCAGGCTTGATTCTCCCAAGGGAATCTGGATGGGTGCTAAAAAGTGTGGCGTCTAGTTGTCTTAAGAGAACCTATTCCTTCTCAATCATTTTTAGTGAAAGAGTTTACTCTATCGCTGCCATTAATATTTAAAATATTTTAGGTTTTTTTTTCTTTCAAAAATATTTTGAAAATAAAACTTTTCAGCGAAGATTTTTTACAATGGGATAAAGCTGAGCGGGAATTTTTATTTCGGAAAGATATTTCGACTAAAGCTACCCTCGTTAAAATAGATCGATAGGACTTGATTAAACAAGGGTATTTCAAAACACAATCTCATTGTGCTATTCAATGCGATTCTCAGAAAATCTTCTCCGGTGTTTTGTTTCACTGATAGAGTCTTCCAATTTCCTTTTGTAATTCTCTGAAACTTGTCTAAAATACAAAGTCAAGCTTTTTGCTTGTTTTATTTCGAAGCAATAATGTACATAAAGGAGTGAGAAGGAGCAGTTCACTTATATAAATTTACATAAATTTCATTTGTGAAACTCATATTATTGTTCTAAATTGATTACCTGCACAATAATGAGCTATCTGAATTGGAAGTTGAAGTAGAATTCCATTTTAAATTATTTCTCTAGTATATCCTTTATACTTTTTATTGCAATTGAACCTTCTGTAATTCAAGTTCGTTTAAAAATTTAATTTGTTTTTCCAATTCTCCTTTTTTCGCAGTAATTTATTTTATTTTATGCTATTGCAATCCATAAGCTTTTTCTTAATATTCTTGGTAATGAATTAATTTAAATAGAAGAGAAAATGGAATACGAATCCCGCTTTTCAGAAGCATTTTGTGTCATCCTGGCACTACTTTAAGAAAACATCTTGGGTTTTTTTTACTTTTTTGCTGTAGCTTTCCTGGATTTTCTTGGCAAATAAATGGCTCATTCTAGAAAAACTAGATTATTGAAAAATATTTCTAATACAATTTTCAAAATAGGGTTTTTCATGCGATGAGAGTTAGGCAAATTATATAGGATAAAGTTTTATGGGGGATTTTTTTTTCAAGAGAGAACTTCCTAATTAAAATATCATCGTTTAAAGGGGCCTACATAGGGCAATTATTATGTTTGAGAGGAATAAATATAACACAGTTTTTATACAGATACGTTGGTTGAAAACAATTTCAGGTTAAAAATGAGGGTTTCTAGAAAATGCTTATTTTGGAGAAAGGAAATGATACACAGTGATGACCTTTGTACTTTCTGCTTATTTATTCTCTCGTACAATGTTTCGGATTCGGAGGCAGATTTCCTCAACCCTCAGTTACGAAAAATTCGGGAAAAGAATGTCATAATTGCTTCTCACCTTGACTTGAACTATATAAACGTTTTAAGTATCTTTTCATTCGCTTTCCCACCGAGGATATAGAGAATTCTGTATTCTAGAATAGATAATGCTAAGGTCATTATTATGTATTATTTCCTGCATCCTTTTTACTAACCGAAAAAACGTTTAAATATTTCGGGGAACTCCGTGGTTGGTTTGTACTATGTACAAGGCAAATCCATGGAAATAAGGCGTCTCTGGGTGGTACAAACTAAGTAACAAAATAACGCATCCTTTACAGGATTAATAGTATGATAATAGGCTACATGGAGTAAAGACACTACTTAATTGCTTGTCTGTTAAGGCATCTGTTCCAATTTGTAGCCGTCATGTTTGTTATTTTTAACACAAAAGTACTTCACAGACTGTAGAAGCGTTTTGCGAAAAGGACCGAATAGGGTGAAAAGGTGCCCTGACGATCATGAGAGAAGTTATGCAGTTAACAGTAAAGGGTCTAAATATTTGATGAGAGTGTCAACTATAAATAGAGAATAATGCACTAGTGCATGTGAGGATGAAAAACAAATGTAAGTACGAGGAAAGCCGTCGCGGCTAAGCACACATTCATGAACAATTGACGATATAGTGGCGTCATCGCATCTATGCTGGCGACGTCCGCTAGCTATCCACATGAACGGAGGGTGCTGTCAACTGTCGTGGATGAACTGCAGCGAATGTGTGGAATGTTGACACTACACCGGTGAATGAAATCGATTTTACCCCTATTGCACTCTTCATGTTGCCACCAACTTACCCACTTTTCACACAGAAACCAACCCCCACAACACCCCCAACAGTCGCTTAATCCCTCACGTGGCCACGACCATACTATGCCGGGGGTTAATTTGCAAGCACAAGATTGCTGAGGGTCGTGTCACAAAGACGCTCTGCTTAATCTTCTAATGTATTTTGTAATTTTTTTCCTCATCCTATTAGTTGAGGACTTTTCCCCATATCCCCGGCAACCCCACCAGCTTAATCCATCACCATTCAATTAGAGAACCATCCATCCTTGGGTGCCTCTTACTCAAGTGATTTTTTTGCACTTTTCCTCCAGACAGAACACTCACGAATATTGAATGGGGAAAGAGTGATATCCGATGGTCTTTGCTCTCATATTCTGATTTGCCAAGACTACAGATAAGAGATAAGGAGGGAAAAATATTTACGCATGTGGATTAAGCTGTGTAGACAGTGTCAACATGTGTTTAATTTGGAATTTATCAAACGTCTTCCGTTTCTATTTTTGGCTTATGATTCTTGCAAAATCTCATTCAAAACTCTTTCTTTTCGTTTAGTTTTGAAAGTCTAGATTCCAAAGTACAATAAGAATTTTTAAGACAAAACTAATTAAGATTCTTGTGCTTACTCTTTCTAACAAACATAAAGATAACCAACATTTAATAATGATCTACTCGCCTTATTAAAAAGTTATTGTTCGAAGTTTCAAACTCGGTTTGAAATAGTACAATTCAAAGTCTAATTAAAGTTTTCTCAGTTAGACTTTTTATGCTTTTGACAAACTATTCCAAAGACTAATCGTTCTTGAATACCGGTTTAAAATTTTTGAAAGTTTAACGACTTTAAAGAAAATTGATTTTAATTACTAAACGATAAAAAACAAACGAGCAGTAAAAAATTCAAAACGGACAGTAAAAAATTAAAAATGATCAGCAAAATATCTAACTATGGTCAGTAAAAAACTTGAATCTTTACAAAAATGGGCCTAATTTATATACTCCCTCCGTTCCGAAATAAGTCGTACGTTTGGCGAAAAATTAGGGATTAAGGAATGGTTTCAGAGAATGTTTTTGTTATTTGCAAATATCTTGTGTATGAACTATCCTCCATGTTCAGGGATAATATGAGGATCCTATCACGATGGTAAGTTGAGGAATCGGCATGTTGAAGTTGTCCATTTTTCGCGTTTTTTCAAAGAGCTCCGGTAGATAGTTAATCACTACAAGATGGACTGTGATTAACATTACAGGCTAGAATTTATTCTAAATTTTTAGTATGCACAAGTAGAACTCAACAATTATTACCGATATGACATTTTTTATTGCTCAAATTTTGAAGAAGAACCAATAAAAAGAATAACATTTTTTATGTGTTCGAATATCTGGATGCAAAATGGTGAGAGATAGGGACTTGCGACCTACAGCGGACCCCCCATAAGTTGACCCTGGGACAATTTATATGTTTCTCTAAAACATATCCAGAATTGAAGAAAAAATCGCAAGACGTCTTTTTGAGCAATCCCAAAAAACATGATTTTGGAGGGGAAGGGGAGGGGTGGGTGCAAAATAAAGGACATATTAATAGTCCCAGGGTCAACTTATAGGGGGGTCCCCCGAAAGTTCCAAGTCTGTATCTCTGACCATTCTGCACCCATTTTAGATTGAAAATAAAACGCCAAAAATAAGACATTTTTAAGACATTCGTTCCTCAACATACCATCAAGACTGGACCCCAATTTTAGTACTGGACATTAGCAATAGTTCTTTACAAGAGATAATTGTTGATACACAAAACATTTACCGATAAACTTTCCCTTAATTCCAATTTTTCCCAAACGTATGACTTATTTCGGAACAAGAATTTTTCCCAAACGTACGACTTATTTCGGAACGGAGGGAGTATTTAACATTTAAAATTGTTGCAGATAGAATAAAAAGCCCTTTATTTTCCCTTTGCCAAAATTTGGACGAATATCACTGTTTCAATTTTTTTTTACTGTTCATTTATACAATGCCTTACTAAACTAGTAAAACAAAAGGTTCGACTGAAGTTTAAAAACCAAGAAAGGTCTTTAAATATTACTGTAAAAAATTTAATTAATTCAGCAAAAATATCAGTTTCCAAAAATTCTGGATTCGTCAATCGGTGTGAAAATTTTTCGATTAGTCAGTTTTCCAGTAAATTTCAAGTACTTTATTAAATGTTAAATACTTTTAGTGCTTTTATTTCATAAATAAACAAATTATGTTATAAAATAATGTTTGGCGAGTTAAAGTCAAAATCTTTATGGGTCAAGGTCAAAATCCGGAAAGTAAAAATTCTAAAAGCCAAAACCGCGGCCAAAATCTCGAAAGTCAAAATTCTGAAAGCAAGAGTGTTGACAAGCCAAAATCCCGAAAGCCAAAATCTAGAAAGCCAAAACCAGGAAACAAAATTCTTGAAAAGCCAAAATCTAGAAATCCAAAATCCCGAACGCCAAAATCCTGAAAACCTAAATGCTGAAAGTCAAAAATTTAAAGAACCAAAATCCCGAAAGCCAAAATCCCGAAAGCCAAAATCCCGAAAACCAAAATCCCGAAAGACAAAATCCCAGAGAGGCCAAAATCCCGTAAGCTAGGATTCCGAAGGATTAAAATCCTAAAAGGATAAAATTATTCGAATAATTTCGTCTATTACAGGATTTCGACCATTAGGGATTTTAGTTTTTGAGATTTGGATTTTTGGAATTTTAGTGTTTCGGGATTTTTGTGTTTGGAATTTAGACCCTCGAGATTTTAGCTTTTCAAGATTTTGACTTTTGGGATTTTGTTTTTTTTTTTTCAAAATTTTGGCTTTTGGATTTAGGCTTTTGAAATTTCAACATATTCGGAATTTTGTCTCTTCGGAATTTCAGCTTTTGGGATTTTGGCTAGTACCGAGCTTTACTAATATGAGAATTATATATACTTTATTCAATCAATATTTTTAAAAACTTCAAAACTATTGATTTTTTGTTCAAGTTTTAAAACCTTAAAATTCGCAACGTACAATTGGCACACCTAGTTACAATCAATATTTTAGAATATTATTGTTTTTTATAATTGTGTTATTGTTTAAGTTGTTTAAGCTTCTGCAATATTGTAATAGGCCAATTTCTTATTTGAGATATGTGATGATTTAAATTAAAAACTTTAAGTCATTTTCTCTATTTCTTTTTATTTTTTATAATTACTTTTTTCTAAATCTGTCAACTAAGAAAAACATAGCCTTATAGCTAGAAAGTTCCTAATACAAAGAAAGTGACCCTCGAAATCTTTAAGAAAAAAATGATTTATAATCAGTATCTTTAATTTAATTTAAAGAATCTTTAATTTAAAGAAAAACATAGAAAAATATCGAAAAGTGTTACAAAATTTACATTAGACAACAAAAAATCCTAATCAGCAATAATGTGAGGAACGTCTGTTTGAAAGGGAACCCCTATTGACACTTTTTTCAAAATGTTGAAAATTATTTAATGTATCTAGTAAAATATAAGTAATATAACGTTTTTTCTGTAGTATACGTTTTACTATAAAGAGAGACGTTCAAATTTCATATCCCAAATGGTACGAAGTAGGGTGTCAATAGGTGCTGACACGAGTTTTTAAAGTGTCAATAGACGCTCCTGTCACCCTAAAGGATTTTTTATTGAAAAAAAAAAAAAACATAGAATAATATAGAAAAATACATCAAATCTATTTTAAAAATAAACTTCAATATAAGGCATTTTAGCAATAAGTTTTCGTGCATTCAGGAAAACTGTTCTCAATAGGTAAAACTATATTTTAATTTGATTTGATCTTCCCTTTGTAAGGTAAGTTTGGGAGGGGAACGCTTCTCTATACCTAGAGAGCTTTTTTTTCCTATACTAACTCATAAAGCTTTGTTATCTTCCCATTGTTCTTCTCAGAAAATTGTCTTCATTTCGTCTTCTTTATACTACAACTCTGTTCCTAATGAGAAAGTCAATTAATTCAAGTGCCGCTTTATCTTTGTGCTCCACGATAAAAATGCATCCCGATGGATTAGTGAGAAGTATAATGAGTATTCATATAGATTAGTAAATTTTGAACTGAGTGCCAAATATACAGAAATTTTATTTTTCATTCTCATGAGACGTTTTTTGGACTGAAATCCCCAAAAATCAATGAGTAATTGTTCTTTGAAGCTTTAATGTGCTAGTTGGAGTGCCCAAAAAAGTTGGCAATTAGCAAAAACATCAAATAAATTGAACGCTAGTAAAGACTGCAAACATTTGTAATGTCTTTTGAAAGCCACTCAATCGATAATCTCCGTTTTCTTTTTGTAACTTTGGCCTTCCGCCCACATTTAAAGTTAATCTCAATTCGAACCGTTTTCCCTTCTCACCAGTCATCCAATTATTTTGATGACTTTAGAATACCAGAAGTTTTTTTTTTATATTTATTAGAGAGTGTTTAAATCACCGTGGTATTTTCTGATTGGTATTGGCGTAATTAAAGAATACGGAGAAATGGCTAAATGGCATGTTTATTGTGATGAAAATAAACACTCAGCTTCACAAATCTCTGTGATCTGCAGCTGGAAAGGCTCATAAAAGAAATCATTTTTGATGACTTGTGGTTAGTTGGAAACAATCGATAGGTTAGGAGTTAGGAGATCAAATTCTTTTGTGCTTGCAAATTTGCTATGTTTGGAAATTTTGTATGATCAAAATGATTTAGCTACTGAATTGAAAGAATTCGATATCTTTGAATTTTGATAGTTAATGGTCAATAGATATCCTCAGAGATTTGTTTGTTTTGAAATGTTTGACTTTTTGAGATATTTTATTTATTTATCGTTGGAAGAGTAATTGAAATTTCATGGCATTTTAGAAGAAAAGTTGTAGCAAAGCTTTAGAATTTTGCGGAATGCTTGAACTTGTGCCTTTTAAAGTCATTTAAGAGGTATGAAATGGAGTAGGGTGGAGTCTACACTTATGGATGTTATACACTTATGGACAGCGTGCAAAAATCTTAAGTTCTTACGTAAAACAGATTTCGAAAAGTTATAAAATTATTATTTTATGATGTAATTAACAATTTTTTTTGACTTTTAGAAATCTGTTTAATGTAATAACTTAAGTTTTTTGTGTTGTCCATAAGTGTGTATAAGATCCATAAGTGTAGACTCCACCCTAACACTGAAAAAAAAGATGGTGCGATTAACATTTTTTCCTCATAACTTTAACACTTTTTAGGTTTAAAAATATATCAACATTTTTTAATGTTAATTTTACACCTTTTTAAGGGTAAAATTAACATGAAAAAGGGTAACTTTAACCCCTAATACACCTAAAAAGGGTAATATTTACACCGATTTTGGATCAATACTGCAGGATAAAATTAACATTTCCAGAATATTATTTTAACTTTTTCGGATTTCTCTCAGTGAAGAAACGTGATCATAAATTTGACCAAGCTATTTACAACAAACGGTGGATAAAATAATAGGTTCACCCTCAATTTTTCATCTTTTATAATTTTTTTTTTACAATTCATTAAAAAAAATTTTAGCATAGAAATGTTCAGATGCTATAGTTTGTTTTCTTTTCTTTTTTCCTTTCCATGTTTATGTTTTTTTTCAAATTTAATCAAACCGTCTACGATGGGCGGAAACAAACTCCCTACGTACTCTATGAATGCTCTTTACCCTGGGGGAAACGAGAGGTAAACAGATCTGCCACTCATGCTTCACTTTGGGTACCGATCAGTGCGATCATGGAGACTTATCGGCGCTATCTGCCGATCCGCCACGCACGGTTCGCTTGCTGACTGTACACTGTCATCCCCTGCCTGAACCATACTTTGTCATTTTTACAGTAGACTCTCTCTCAATTGGGCATTTGGAGCGAAATGTCATCCGGTTTATCGATAGATTTGGGCGTCAAAGCCTTTGTAAATTCCACAAAAAGCGCTTACTTATAAAGAATCACGATAAAATAGGAAGAACTACAGCGAATTTGATCAAATTTGCTTCATAATTAAACATGAAAATTGTCAACCAAATTTTCCGCCCGATTGAAAAAGGGCCGATTGAGTGAGAGTCTACTGTATTACTATTTCATTAGTTGCATCGTCAATTGTCGTATCTGGATTTGCTTTATGTCTGTATTTGGTGCAAGTTACGATATAGATGTCGCCTCTTGCGTGGAATGTTGACACAAATGAAATGCAGATACGATAACGATAGATGCAACTGACAATTTGGTAAATAGATAAATTTTACAAATTATGAAACCGATTTAGATTTATTCGGAATTCCAAGACCTTTCAAATAAATTCATAATTGCCATTATTGATTACAAAATAAGGTCTCTAGAGCAGTTTAATATTTAAAAAGATAGGAACCGTGACGTCACTTTTTTACATATTGTTTGGTTTATAGGTCAATAATGAACTCAACAGGGGTGTAAAGGCCTCTACAATCCAGAGAATTTTACGTCCATATCTGACAATATTTCCTGAAGATGCGTAGGCAATTTGCTTCAATATGGACATAATTTTCTCTAGTGTGTAGATGCCATAAAGTGAAAATATGTTCAAAAGTCTAGAGATAGAGTCCTTAAACATTGTCCTTCTCGTGAAGTACGAGCAATTAAAAATGTCTTAATCAATTTTTAACGTACCTGAAAGACATCTCTAATTGAAAAAAAATCAACATTGTCATGCGATGTTAATAAAACAAAAAGAATCCAATTGGATTAACAAACAAGAACATATTTGATCACAGATTCTACTTCTATTTGCGTCTGTCTCTACGAGAATCCAATTGGCTTGAGTACATAAATTCTTCTTATGTCTTCTTTGAGTAAATTCTCCGCACAAAATGGATTGGAGGTCACTATTGATTGTCTCATATGACGAATTGGCCAATCTGTGACGCCATAAAGTGGGTGGAAAATTGATTAGCGTGCTCCCACTCTTGGGGGGGGGGGAGGGAGGCATTATGTCTCCAGATAAAGAAACGAACATCTTTTTCCACAGATTATTTGCACACTGTCTCGGTTGTATTCTTCTGATACATCTTCCGTCGACAGGTGTTTAAACAATGCGCGAGAAACTTGAAAATCCACAAAAGCACACGGTATATATCACTCCAAACTGGGTGATTCATTGCCCAAATGCCACCCATCGTGGGGCCAATACAATGAATATGTATGTGAGGTGTGATGAAGTAACTGAAGATTCATTAATGATTTAGTGTGAAAGAAAAGCAATTATAGCTCAGTATTTTCAGAGTAAGGAAGCACTTGGGGGTACTTTACCTTTTTATATACCCTCTTTCCATAGAGGCCTTTTCCCTTTCACACCGGTTGCCACCGGAGAGGGAAGTTTGTTTTTCACAAGGAAGGAAATACCGCAATCAAAAGCACAAAAGATGCCAACAAAAAGTCTCATGAAGTTTTTTTTCTGGGACTTGTGCTTTCCCTCAAGCACATCGACCATGTTTAGACGAGTGTTTAGATTTTTAGTAGGATGTAACTGCTGCTGTGACTGACTAAGTTTAAGAATAGAGCTACGCAGAGATTTAAATTTTAATCGTCACATGTAGAGAATATCATTTGAGAATTTATTACAGAACAAAATTTAGGCAGACGGACAGGTTCTTCTCGTTCAGTAATGACTTTCCCGATTTAAGAGCTCTCTCCAGTTGAGGTTTTGTCTGTACCGATTCGAAGGTAAATCAGAGAGAACTTACCTAAAAATCCGTTGAAAGTTCGAATGTTTAAACCGAAAAGTTACACAAAATTAAGTAAATTCATCAAACGGACATTTATTTTCATGAAATTGCAATTCAAACACTCTGCTATCCTGCACAGAAAAAAATATTTTGTAAAAATGTTCGTAAATGTTTGTGAATTCCTATGGGAGAGTTATGAAATGCTCGTGAATCGTATAACCCACAAACAAATTCGTAAAAGTTTGTACTTTTTCTTCACAAACATTGTTCGTAGCATGATCATTTGACGAACACTTTTTGTACTTTTACAAACATTTTTTCGTAAATGTTCGTAAACACACAAAAAAAATGTTCGTAAAATTTTGTCGTTTGTTCGCAAATGTTCGTAAAATGTTCGACAGGCAGACAAACATGTACGAACAAATGACAAAATTTTACGAACATTTTTTTGTGTGTTTACGAACATTTTCGAACAAATGTTTGTAAAAGTACAAAAAATGCTCGTCAAATAATCATGTTACGAACAATGTTTGTGAAAAGAATACAAACTTTTACGAACTTGTTTGTGGGTTATACGATTCACGAGCATTTCGTAACTCTTCCATAGGAATTCACAAACATTTACGAACATTTTTACAAAATATTTTTTTCTGTGTGAAATCCATAAACTTGCAGTTTAAGCTTCGGGTAGATTTTCTAGGTTTGGCTTTGAAGTGACTTTGTCTTTTAAAGGCCATTTTGGGTCCTAGAATGTAGCCTGATTGCTACTACCGCCGACTTATAAATACCGCACCTTTCTATAATCTCGCAAAAACATGGTTTTATAAATACAACTTAAAAAAATTACTCATAAAAATAATATTTATCAATAGTTTTGTAGATTTGTAGGTTAAGTTGTAACTAACAAACTTTAGAGGTAGTGGTATGTAGTTTTACAATCGAATGTATAACTGAGCATAATTACCAAAAAATGTTTGTTCTGGAACGAGTAAATTTGTAAGATTTGTGACCTACAAACCTTTAAGTCAAAAGTAAATATCTAAAAAAAAACCTTTGTTTGTAGAACAAATGGGTTACAAATCTTTAACTCCAAGATTTGCACCAATACAAACCTGGTTTGTAATGGTGCTAAATTACAAATCCGGCTTTTAAACAACAAATCTCTTTACAATTTTCTGTTATTGAAGCCACATTCTACTTTTATTTGTAGCTTTTCTTATGGGAACTACAAAACTTGAACTCCTTTTCTACAAACCATTTTTCTGAGTTTGAACATGGGTTTTCCTGTTTGGCACTTGGGTTTGGAGTCGAGTCAGAGATCCTACCGCCTTAGAACTAACGATCTTGCCTATTGCGCCATTGAGATCCCCGATTTTCTCATAGACTGATTTTTTGATTTAATCGGGAAACATGTTTCCAAAACAAATTTGTTGAAAACCATAAATCACTACCTCTTAACGTTTAGCATATTTGGCTACTAGGTCAACAGATGAGTAGAAATACGAATAAATAGATTGTGATGTTGAAAAATTGAAAACTTAACGGCGTTATCACACTTGCACATTAAAATTTTAATGTGATTCACATTAATTGTCGCTTTGTGGGCATCCAAATATGTTATTTGTGTCTTTGAGTCACTTAATATTTGGGGTTTTTCTATTTATTGACAAAGAAGTGGACTTGGCCTGCAAAAATAAGTTTAAATTTACCTAAAGCATAAATATTTTTCACATTAAAAAAATAAAGAGAAAATCGCATTAATTATTCGTATTAATGCTGTAAATCAATTTATATCAAATTTTGCGGACCAAGTGTACCTTTTTATCAACAAATAGATCAAATTTTGAATATAAAATGATTCAAACACACAAATTACACATTTGGACTCTCACCAGCGACAATTAATGTGAATCATATTAAAATCTTAATGTGTAAGTGTGATAATACAGTAAGATTAAGTTTTTTAAACAGGAACATCACTGCATTTGTAAACTTAGGACATTTGGGGGAACATTTGGCTTCGCTTACCATATATTTTCCATGTCCCTTTATTAAATCTGACACAGTTGTTTTCCAGGAAATATATGATATAAGACTAGCTGTTAAAATTTCAATATAAAATATGAAATGTTCAAAGCTAGAATGTGTGCAAAGCCTGAAAACATTCCCGTGTATTAAGAAATCCCTGAAATTTCTCATAGAGCTTCATATTAATCCTCTTCCTCTTCTCTAAAGTACTTCCACAAAAAAAAGTTAGTTGAAAGTGAAAATGGACTTAGAGACTCTTGTTATATTTTTCGGTGAAAACCTCTGATGAATCCTGAATCATCAAATTTTCTGGGAGTAGAAGCAGTTATAGTGTGTCAGCTTTTGAGGTATGATTTTCCACCTTTACTGCGGTACCCAAAAGCTCCCCAGTAAACTTGGGGAGAGAAGTGCTCTAAGTAAGTTTGTCATAGGGAGAGGATATTTCGGGAGATTAATTGGGAGTATTTTGGGGAATGAATTTTCATCACATCGTGAAGATAATCCAGCAAATTGATTAACCTCATTCCACACAAATGTCCTAAAGTTATATATATAGATGGCCGGATAAGGGAGGTCTAATCATCCCCGAGTGCAATTCGCTGGTATTCACGTCGTTGTCAGCAGCTGCCCCAAAATTTTCATGGAGCAGAAATGTAAAAGCACAAGTGAAATTGACTGGGAAAGTGCCACGCCCAACATTTCCCGTTCTCCCAGGCTATATATCCAACTTCTATGTTACACACTGAATCAAGATAGGACCACAATATATATACTCCATGAGAAGGCCACAACATTTTCGGGTCGTCTTTCAAAATTTCACCTCCTTTTGCGGCTTGTGATACGGAGAGTCATAGATTACAACTTATGCTGCTACTTGAGGGCCAATGAAGTCATAAAGTCCCTCTTAAAATCCATATGAAGCTCAAATATGACCCAATTTCTTAATTATTTTTAAAATTGCTGTTGAATTCCTGACAGAAATCTATTTTTCAATAGCAATCAGGGATTATACACGTAAGCAAGATTCAGGTAAAAGTACTTCTATAAGAGCTCAGTCAGTATATAAATAAGAAAAATTAAATGTTGCAGCGTGGCAAAATAGAATTTATCTTGATTTACTCTGCTATATATTTGTTTTGATCTGAAATTGTCTTGAGATTGTCCGTATGTCGTCTACTCTTGAAAAGCTCTTAGGTAAAAATCACGTGTGTTTCTTGTTGTTTTTCTGAGACGAAGCAGGAATAATATTGGACAACAACAGACGTTTTCTGATTTTAAAATGTTATCTTATATTCTAACAGCATAAGGAGATTTTATTTGTATTATTCAATTTTAAAAAGCTTACACTGGGAAAAAAGAGGATGCGATTAACTTTTTTCCTCAGAATTTTAACATTTTTTAGATGTAAAAATATATAAATATTTTTTAATGTTAATTTTACACCTTATTAAGGGTAAAATTAACAAGAAAAAGGGTACCTTAAACCCCTAATACACCTAAAAAGGGTAATATTTACATCAATTTCGAATCAAGACTGCAGGGTAAAATTAACATTTCCGGAATGTTATTTTAACTTTTTCGGATTTCTCTCAGTGTAGCAAAAACTCATATTAGGATTAAGTTTATATAATATCTCCCTGTTATTTAGTTGTTTTGATTTTGTCTTGTGGTATTATTAATTAACGGAATATGTATGGAATGGAAACTGGAACACTTCCTAAACTATCTTCAGTATTTAAATTATTTAACATTCTTATTATTTTCTTCACGGAAAAGCTCAGTGGATTTGTATTTGTAGAAAAATATTCTCTTTGGTAAATAAAAGAAAGAAAATTGTTTAAAATTCATTAGTACTTGGATTTGTTCTTCCGCTTGAGGGTGTTGCTTTCTGCCGCAAGTGGCGCTGCCAACTGTTCTCAATTTTTAATTCTCAGCTTTTAAACTTAAGGTTCCACCTAAAGCGGTGAAATTTTTTCTATGCTCTGATTTTTCCCATGATTAGATTATGTTAATTTTTGAACAAATATTTTTCACCTGAAAACTGCCATAACCATACACAGAAAAAAATATTTTGTAAAAATGTTCGTAAAAGTTTGTGAATTCCTATGGGGGAGTTACGAAATTGCCGTGAATCATATAACCTAAAAACAAGTTCGTAAAAGTTTGTACTTTTTTCACAAACATTGTTCGTAGCATGATCACTTAACGAGCATTTTTTGTACTTTTACAAACATTTGTTCGTAAATGTTCGTAAACAACAAAAAATGTTCGTAAAATTCTGTCATTTGTTCGTAAATATTTGTTTTCCTGTCAAACATTTTATGAACATTTACAAACAATTACGAACAAAAATTATAAAAGAAAAGTAATACCAAAAATGAATACTAGAGAACAAAGTAGAAGATAAGACAATAATGAGACTTTGTTAATTGACCTATAAAATTTCTTAAAAACCTTATAGGTTAATGAATCATTAGAAGTGAAACACCATCAAAGAAAACGTAAAGTAAAATCTCATATGTTTGTAATATTATTGAAAAAGCTAAAGGTTCTTTGCTAATTAAAAACAGTAACAAAAAGAGCTTTGTGAATAACATTTTGCAAGAGTTGATAAAATTTTCGCGTTTCATGTTTCTTTGATTTTTGCTTATACTGAATTCTATTCTCTTATAAAAGTCATTTTCGTTTATCTCATGAAAATATTTAGTAAACAATTCCATTGAGAAGGCAAATTTGTTATCTAGGATTATGCCCAACGCACAATAACTTTTGTTTAGTAAACATGTTTTTGACATTTCAATGAGAGTGAGTGAGATCTAAATCTAGTCATCTTGCTCTCTCTCATAGGAAATTTTGAAAACATGTTTACAAACAAAAGTTATTGTGCGCTAGTCATTATGTATACATAAAAACTGTTTTTTAAATGTTTGCGAATTCCAAAGGGGGTTTACGAAATTCTCTTGAATCGTAAAATCCACATCCAAGTTTATTGGCAAAACTTTTGACGAACAAGTGGCAAAATCTTATGAAAAACTGTGCTTTCTTAAAGGAAAATTTCCATACAAATGTTTCTAGAAAAAAGACTCTTACTTTAAATGGATAATCCGGCAATCGTCAGATGGAAGAAGATTCAGCCCAGAATAAAAATTCATTCTTCCCAGAGCTTTCGGTGCTTGACGCACCTATTTCAGTGGTCGAAAATGTCTAGGTTCTTCTGGGACTTCGTCTTTGTTGGTGATAGGGATGATGTTTTTTTTGGGTACATCGGATACTGGGTTACACACTTTTGAGACTTCACAACGATTCCTTCTTGGGCGGTCGATTCAATGAACCGGCAAAGAAAGAAAAGCGTTATTGCAGGGGCCCATCAAGCCTAATAAAAAGTGAAGCTATTTTTCACTTTTCCTTGTAAAAATGTTGCAGCTATTGCACCGCCACTTAAACAAATATTCTCGTAGTTCTTGTATAATTTTGGCGAACATTATGAAATATGTATTTTTAGATAGATTTTAATGCACAATTTCGAAATATACCAGACTGATAAATAAATTCTCTTTAGGGAAAAACTTGCCAATAGTCTTCAGTGACTCTATGCAGAAACGTATGGAGAAATGAAATGTCGAGAGACCCCTGGTTATTGCAAAGAAAAATGTTAATTTATTAAAAAAGTGATAAAAATTATCGTTGCGAAGTCTCAAAACGGGTAACGCGTGGCATTTCTGAACAAGGTGCTTTTCGGGATATTATATGGGTATTTTGGGACACATCAAAAATCCTATAAATATTTGTTTTCTAATTATTTTTAAGTTCTATATGAAATATTAAGCTCTTTACGTATCAGATAAACATGAAACTTCTGAAATTTTATTTAATTTAAAGCGTGAAACACGCGTGAATTCTGAGTGTCACATTCCACTTTTTGCAAAATCTTCAGTGTGGTCAATTTTGCAAATGTCAACAGATACAGCGCTTAGTTTTTTTTCGATTTAAGTCACATTAAAATGAAAATTTAAGCAAATTTTTTATGAAGGAGTGAAGTTTAGAACTTCTACTTAAAGGTAAATAATTAGGCTCGGTGAAATTTATTTGCATAATAGCGACTTTTGTCTGTCCCGAAATACCCAACTCTCCTAAAATATACCACTGTGTTACTTCTTTACATTTTTTGTTATTTTGTATAAAAAATTATGCATTTTTCAAAATTTTTCGATAAGAATCTTATTCTGGACAGTATAAGAAACATAAATATCTGTATCAACGAGGAAAAAAATTATTTGAGTAATCGTTAAGCTGTTTGAAACTTAAAAGTGCTAAAAATTGTGCCGAAATACCACACGTTACCCTATAAATTTAATGTTTTGAATAAAATTTTTAAAATTGAATAACTCTGTGTAATTTACCAATTTAGATAACATCCTTTTAATCGACTTTTCAACTTTCCATATAACTTTGATTTCTCAGTCTTAAGATTCTCAGCTTCATTACAGAATAAATTGATCAAGATTGAAGTTATTTTGAATTGGATGGGTAAAGTGTTCAATGAATTTTCTCCTCTAAATTAACGACCTGCAAATAAGCATGAGAATGCTAATGATCTTATAAGGGTAAACTTTCATTTGTAATTGAAAATTTTCTCCTAAATCTCCATTTCGTTTTCCCTCAATGTCCTAATTTATCCGTCTGAAGATAAGATTTCAAAATTAATTAATTAGCATTTTCTCTAAAAAACCCGATTCTATCTGGTGTAGAAAAGAACGAAACGGATGATTGGTAAGCTGTGGATGAGATAAAAAGTTCCTCTTTAAAATTTATTTTGCAAACCCTCAAAAGACAAACTTCCATAGGAGATAATCCCTTGTGTGGGTGCGTGAATAAGTTGTGCGCATGAAAAGAGGATGTTGAAAATATGAAAAGTCTCGCATGGATGAAAATTCACATCTGCCTCCCAGTTAAGACATTAAACCAATTTGTTGGTGTTCCTCAGGCTGAGCTGAATTTCAACCCCAGTGACAAGAAGATTTGTACAGAGAATAAACACCAAATGGGAAATGATATCACTTCCATGGAAAGCCGAATCACTGAATGTGCTTTTTTGAGCTTTATCCAATTCCTCGACATTTTGTGGCAGAGGGATTTTAAAGTGAGGCAAGAAAATGGGAAAAAATTAGAAAATATATTGCCAATATACTCTAAATGGAAAACTGGAAGACAATCGATATGGTAGCGAAAATTGGATGGATTAAACTACGATAAATGCTTGATTGCTATCTAACGTATTAGGATTTTATCTCTCAAATTCACCAAAGTATCGTTTTCTTTTTACTACAAAAAAAACCCCACTCAAAATGCATTGAAATTTATATGAAGCGTTTTCTCCCTTTCGCAACATTTAATTACTTCCACAACGCCTTTATGCATTTGCAACAACCAGCAGAAATTAATGAATGAAAGTTTCCCTAATTAATTTCAGACAAATTAAGCGATATATTCCTGGTTGGGAAGAAAAAGCAGACCCCCATATGGCGCCAGTTAAATAATGCAAACAAGCTTTCCGCAATTGTTCCTATCAAACTTATCTACTTTCCTCCAAACTTCCTTCGGGTATACTTAAAGAAAAGAAAATCTTAATGGAAAAGTCATTAGATCTGTTAGTTTACGCATCGTTGAAGAAAAACTGCGTATTTTCGCGAAAATGACATGAGATTGTACTAATGAATGTCTGCTTGTGAAGAAAATGACTCAGACAGCAATAAACACGAGAAATTGAGATTCTTCATGAGAACTAGGCAAACTTGAAGAAATTTGTTGAAATAATCATTTCATTTGGATTTTGATTGTTGATGTGCTTCTGAAGGCCAATTCAAACGGTTAGCTTCACAAAACAAATGCTTTAATTGTTGGCTATTGATTTTTTTTTGCAAAGAATAAAGAAATTGGAAAACGTTTAAGTGTATAGCGATGATACCGAAAGTATCATCATCAACCTTTCAAGAGCGACTACTTCATGGGGTACCCTAAAATGAAATAATGTATTTTTCTGACAAATAATTTAAAAAATAAAAAAAACATAAATATTTTACAGGAATATAATGCTTAGCGCACAATAACTCATATTTGTAAACATGTTTTCCAAATTTCCTGTTAGAGTGAATGAAATCAATAATTAGTTATCTCGCTCTCTATAGGAAATTTTCTAAACATGTTTACTAACGAAAGTTATTGTGCGTTAGGCATAATACCAAACATAGGCCCCACCCAAAAGTCATGAGGCCACATCTATTTTTAAACTTACGGCCATTTACACTAGTATTTTATAAATTTAAAATGATAGATAAGGATTTATTTTAACATTTTATAAGGAAACTTTCACAATTAATATTTAATCTTAACAGAGGTTCTAATGGATCCATTTAGACTACGCCCCCAATAAGACTTCTATGAACGAAAAATATTGTACAGCTTTTACAGAATGACTACTGAGCCCTTTGTGAGTACCAAGGTGAAGGGTGTAGTGTTTTCAATTTTTCACTTCCTTTGACAACTTTTTTTGGGTATTTTGTAGTATATTTTGTATATTTTGGGTTATATATCGCTCCTTGGAAATTACAACTCACTTTTTTTGCGATTTTGAGATTCTAATGCACTTAGAAAGACAATTTAATAAATTTTCAGATGCTATAAGTCATTAAAGTTCGTTATTAGAAAAGTTTTTCAAAATTTTAATCTTTTTGATTACTTGCATAATTTTGTTTGAAGTAAAGGGGCACAAAATATATTCATTGTTCAAATTTTTGTGAAGCAAGTTGATCCCTTGTCTCTCTAATTTCAGCAAAATTTGCACATAATTTAGAACAACAAGGAGCTAACTCATTAAAAAAACATAGGGGAAACTGGGGCACCACCAAACACGGGGTACCACCAAACACTGCGATTTTTTAATCGGATATTCTACTTTAGAGGATAAGATCTATCGGAATTTATAGGCACTATAGGGATGTTTGTACACTGAAGGAATGGTCGAGATAGTCCAAGTAGTTTAGAAATAAAAATTAGTGTTTGGTGGTACCCCGTGTTTGGTGGTGCCCCAGTTTCCCCTACTCCCTCCGTCCCAAAAAAAGTCGTACGTTTGGGGAAAAATTAGGGATTAAGGAATTGTTTTACGGAATGTTTTTGTTAACAGTAAATATCTTACGTATGAACTATTCTCCATCTTCAGTAATAATATTGAGGTCCACCTACTACGGTAAGATCAGGAACTGGTGTCTTGAAGATTTATTTTTTTCACTTTTTTTCGAAGAGCTCCGGTCGATATGTAACTTTTGAAAATTCTACTGCAATTAACATTGTTAACTAGAATTTCATTTAAAAATTTAGTGTACCAAAGAAGGGATTTATAGTTCTTTTCGTTATGCCATAACAATGGGTCTAAATTCACAAAAAAGGCAATAAAACCAATCTTGCTCTTTTTTTCTACGTTCTGTGATATGGGTGCTGAATGGTTGGAGATAAAGATTTGATGTCTTTGGACGACCCCCACCCCCCGTAGGTCAACTTTTGGATTTTCAATATGTCCCCAGTTTCCCCATCGCCCCTCCTCTTCCTAAGAAAAAAATCGCACTATGTGTTTTTGAGCAATCCCAAAAAACAATATGGTTTTTGGAGGGGAAGGCAGGGGGGGTATGAGGGGTAGGGTAATGATCCCAAGGTCGACTTACGGGGGCGCCGCCGAAGGTGCCAAGCTTCTATCTCCAACCTTTTGGTACTTAAATCTTACTAAAAATATTCAAAAGAAAGATGTTTTTAAGACATTGTTTTCTTATCTTACAATCTTAGGTGGACCTCCATATTACCATTGAAGATGGAGGATAGTATGTAGATAAGATATTTCCGATACACAGCATTTCTACTTTACACCGTCTCTTCCTAGCGATTTTCTTCCAAACGTACGACTTTTTTTGGGACGGAGGGAGTATTTTTAAATGTAAAAATATAAAAATTTCGATGTTTATATTAGTGCTCATACAAATAGAAAATAAATAAATTGTTTTTGTTCAGTCATTAAATTGAGATACTTATTTACACAAAGTTGAATCTTTCATGCTGTCTCCAAAAAAATGGCCGAAAATTATAGTTAGCCCCTTGTAATTTACAAGGAGCGATATATTTCGATTTTTACGCCTTAAAGGGTCATATTTTGGTAAAATTTTAGAAATCTGACAAATCGTGTTTTTTGACGTTACGCTGTTTGTCCGTCCATCCGTACGGACTTAAAACTAACCCTTAAAATTATTTTATGGAATCTTTTGAGTAATTTATGAATCAGTTCAAATCTGCGTTGAGAACTGGAAAACGGTAAATGATGAGAAATTTAGGGTATAGTATCAAAGTCACGAGTTCGAGCACATCGCAAAGAACGGGGCCCTTCGCCACCCCTTTTTCCATACATTTTACATAGGGGAGATTGGGGCAAAGAGTTACAAATCGAAAATTTAAAAATTCACTATCTTCTAAGATAAAAAGGATAACAGCTAAAAATGTTTTCCATAGATAGCCTCCACAGACTTTTTTCAATGTCGTAAGTTTCTTTTAATTCGAAAAAGGAGTTTGGAAAATACAAATTATTTAAATTTTTAGCTCTGTTTTTGAAAAATTTTCCTTATAGCAGATATTAATTTTTACCTTCTTATTTTGCAAAATTCGTGCAAAGGTAAATATTTCCTAAATGATTTAAATTCTTTGCATACGAAGCCGATATCAATTTTAGCATTTTCCAAAGATTCTCTACTCAAAAAATCCTTAAACTAAAAACCACTTTGGATAAAAAGTAATAAAAGGTGTGGGGAAAAAAGTAGCAAAAACCGAACAAATACCTTATGTCTCACGGCGAAAGGAAACGTCATTGGCATGTGTCGCCGCTTGTTGTAGACAGTGATAGTGATGAAGATCTGAAAAAATTAAATAATACGCACAAAGCATACACTTTGGGGCATAAAAAACTCTAGTTTTACTGAATTTAATATAATTTGTTAAAAAAAAACTTCTTTCCATAATTTTCTTTGTATTGTTTTTATTCTGCACTTAAGTGACATTTGGTTGGCAACTCTTCGGCAGATCTCGTCAAATTCATGCTGCCCAATTCGGCATTTTCGCCTTTTCAGAATAGTGGAATAGAATTTTCTGTCAAAAATAGCCTTGCGAAAATAACTTGAAAAGTTGTTTTCTCCAGTTTTCTCCTTCAGATAGAGAAAACACTGTTTTACAAAGGTGTAGAAGAATAACTTTCCTATGAAAATATGTCATCTAGTTTTTTTTTATTTACAGAAGCCCGTAATAAAGCGAATCAAAATGTTATGATTTTACCCCATACCTGATACTATTTGCCCCAGCATTTTTGAGAATGGTCACAAAATTACCTTTTAGAAAACAGCTCGATCAATGCATGTCGTTACAAAATACAGGGAAAAGACTTTCACAAAGTTGTAGAGGGGTAAATTCTCTATAAAACTGCGCTGATTAGAAATTTCTGGGACGTTCGGGTAGCTTATACAAAAATAAAATATCCGTTTTGTGACTTTTTGCCCCAGCCTACCCTAAAGAAAAACTTTACTTGCTGATTAATTCTGGCCCAGTCTCTCATAATCCCATTAAAAATATACCCCTTTTACCTCTGTAATTGGCAAAAACTTCACAACATTAATATTCTTCAATATAAATGAACGAGGTTTTATTAAAACTTCAAAAATTACTTGAAATTTATTAACATCCAGGACACATTTTCAAAATATTTGCTTAATTTGGATTTGTGCTTGAGATTCTTGATTGCGAATGACTTCGAAAAAATTGTTGATACTTTTTAAAACACATTTTATAAATCATTTATTTGTTATGTAGAAGGATCAGCAAAGCCAGAAGAAAAAATTTCAAGCATAAGAATTGGCTCTTGAAGTGACGTAACGGAGTTATACACACCAATTCGTGTTATTTAGCAACTGTACTTCAAGAGTTTAAGTAAAACACTGAATGAAATGTTAACAGAGGTTTGGGTAGAATTTTCCAATAGGTTGAATTTGAAAATTAATTAAAATTCTTTTGATTTTCACTTTGATGATTGTGGTTCTTCTTGTTTTCTTGGTTGAATATCCTGGGAAATAAATTGAAAATCTCCGGAAATATACCGTCATTTTTCAACTCAAAGTAAGAGATTCTTTCTCACCAGTTACAATTTAATGAATTAAAATTGGCTGAGATGAAAAATGCTGACGTTTATCTTGAGCGTTTTAAATTACCACATAATCAATAAGAAAAACGTGCGCAGCTTTGGGAGAATTGGCCCAGGAAAAAAAAGTCTGGGAATCCCGTACAGTATTATTGCGGATGAAGCGTGACTTTGAAAGCTGTGTGGTATTTTTGCGGTGTTGGAAGAGAATAAGGATAAAATATTTAGTTAGGCAGGGAAGTAAACTCTCACTCTTTTACTTTTCACTTTACTTTGCATGAATAAAACAGGAGAAAATGAACCTGTTTACGGGTAATGTTTCAATAAAGAATTCATTCAAAGTGGTTGACCATCATTTGGGAAATTGTGGCAAAAGTGGAAAGAGATATGGGAATGATATTTTAAGCGCTCACATATATATCTGACAGCGAAAGCTCTGCTCCTGCGAAAACAAATGTAGTCGAAAGCTTTGGTCCTGTGCTAGATTCTGCGATAGTATTCAAATATTTATTTTCATATCACATTTCCTTCAGTACTGGATTTCGCTTTTTTTATCAATTCACTGAAACTTTTTTAATCGAGATAGGAAGATCGAAAAAACGACATCGGAAATTCACACAAAAGCTTCAGAGCCAAAAAAAAAGAATAGCATTTCACAGAATCAGTAATATTAAAAACAGTACAGTAGTGGTATTATTGATGCATCCGGCGAGTTATCTGAAATTCAGATGATCATGAAAGTGTTTTGGAAATTGAATAAGTTTTTGTGATGAATCAGCTGAATGCACTGTAGAGTGTAGAGAGATATCAATTGAAATTATAATGTTGTGAACATCAATTATGAAATTGTTGAAACTTTGAATGTAGGAGAAGGTTATTAGGCTTCGCATTATACTCTGGTTTTTGATACTTCATATACATATCTCTCAAATTCCTTTAATGATCTGACTAAATTTTTTTCACGAAATGTGTGACTTAATATGAGCTACTAAAATAGGGTAAAAGGAACGCCTATTGACACTTTAAGAAGTCGTGTCAGGACTTATTGACACTCTACTCTGTACCATTTGGAAAACGGAATTTGAACATCTATCGTTATAAGAAAAGTTAGATTGAAGAAGAAACGTCATGTTATTTAATTTTATTAGATACTTTACATAAATTTCAACATTTTGATAAAAGTGTCAATAGGGGTTCCCTGACGAAGAGGTGTTCCTTCGACCCTATATTGTCATAGGCCAGATTTATTACAAACAAGATATCAGAAAAATATAAAAAATAACAAGGTAAAGCCCTTCGTGAATTATTTTTTCACATTGTCTTTTGGTGATTACTGAACTTCTAGCTATTAAATTGATTCATAAAAAAATCACAAAAGCATTTCAAAATCACAAATTGGTTAAGAAACGATCATTCTAGAATGATCTGGCATAAATTACAAGCAGACGGACAAATAAAAAATGTGAATACGACAAAGATAATTTACGGATATTTAACTGATTCATTAGTGATTTCAAGACTTTTCCAAAAAATCCAAATTAAATTAAATCGGTTGTAACGTAGGCCCTCTAAACTAGTTAAACTTAGATCTCTTAAAATTCAAAAACGCGATTTTTTAGTTAAGTTATGAACTATCTTGGTATTTAGAATTTGATATAAAAAGATTTATGAGTACTTTTTGATTTTTAATGATCAAACTTGAACTTTTTACTGGTCACTTTGAATTAAGGAAAGTGAAGCATGTATCGATCATAAAGGTTAGATAGTCATCGAAAAATAAAATGAGTTTTTTTTTTAAATTATTCTTTGCTTTTTACAAATATTTTAGGGGGAAAGAATAGAAGAGAAAGAATAATTTTTAAAAATCAATTTATATTGACGTGATGATCCAACTTCCATGGTCGATGCATGCTTCACTTACCTTATCTACTGGCCAATTTGATCTTTTACTGACAAATCTTCTAAATTTACTCACCAAAAACATACTTTCGAAATATATTCATAGACAATCCCGTCTGACCAGTTAAAAACCAATTAAACCCTTAATTAACCCCTATCTTTCAGACCTTACTTTTAAAAAGCTCCCATAAAAAAAATAACCCGTAGAAAATATACGTAAAATTAAGTTGCTGGTCGTGTTGCTCAGCTGTCACTGACAAGATGGAATATTTTTAAAAGATTTTATTCGTTTTTAAAATTCATACAAAGATTCTCATTTATTTTAGAGAATTTATTAATAATAATAAATATACATCAGTCCGTTTCGTATATAGAAAATTGTAAAGATAACAATACACAATTTCCATCCCTAAAATACTTGTTTCTATTTCTTTTCCGTAAGAATTTTTTGAAGATTTTTTTCTTCAAAATTATTTTTACTTTCCTAAATTGTTAATTCGTTACTACTGATTAAGTGAAACATTTTACTATCCTTTTGAGTATAATATTCGGATGTAAAATTAGGAAGTGCGTTTGACAGTTTCATTCGTCTGCCATTGAAATACGTGGCAAAATCCAGTCCTTAATTGGGGCCTACAATTCAGATCTTACCGATGAAGCCTAAAATAATGCTTAAAGCTGGGTGCTACTTAAAGCCTTAGCGGCGAGTGTCTCCCTCTTAGACGGGATGTTCTGGTATTGTACGCCTAACAAACGGTCAACATTAGCCCAAGTTGAAAGTCCCAGTCAAAACTTCGAAAGCCAAAATCCCGAAAGCAAAATCCCGAAAGCCAAAATCCCGAAAGCAAAATCCCGAATTCTTTGGCATAAATAGCTACTCCCACAATTGCACCAGCGCTTACTGGAAGCAAAAGAAAATATTCTGTAACTTGGGAAACTATTCTACACATTTTCCTCCAAATAATTTCATCCCTTTAAGGATTTTGAACATTCGGGATTTTTGCTTTCGGGATTTTGGCCCTTTCGGGATTCTAGAGTTCGGGATTTTGGCTGACTTCGTTTTTAAGATACTTTAATCACAAGATTATTAAAATTAGATAATTTTGAATTCTAAATATAATTTTTTGATTTTTTATAAAAAAATATTTTAAAAAAACTTTAAAAGGGTATCGAGGAAAATTTAGACGTAAAAGCGATTCTGTTACGATTCTAAAAGGAACATCTAACAAGTTTTATCATCCTTATCAAAAACACTGATAGATTAATTTAGTCAGTCTCAAGTTAAAGTTTGGTTAGTAAGGTAAAATGTTGATTTTTGATCCAGAAATCCCTAGATTGTTCCATAGGAAATAAAAACTTCTTTATTTTCCTTTTACCTAAAACAGAATGATAATTTTTTTGATGATAAGTTTTGATTGCTTTAACCGGAATACAAATAACATTTTATTTTTTCCGATTAAATTATTTTTTTACTGCTTATTTGTATAGTGCTTTACTCTATTCAATTTAGCTACTTTTTACAAAATCGTTACCGTATAATTTTAGATTTGATCAAAATCTGATAATTATCTTGAAAAACTGTCCTACTATTGCACCAACGCAGTGATTAATAAAAATCCCATGAAGATTTTTTTCCGTTGAAAAAAATTTGTAGATTTCGTGCAAATGATCTAACTAATTACCACTTTCATTTTGACACTAATCTCTAAATTTGAAGTACCCTGTGCTGATTTTGAGATTAAAAAGAATTAATTGCACACTCTCAATTTTAATTATACATTCATTTGCCAGTTAATCGTGTGCAATCTACAGTAGAAATCATCAGAAATTCTACAATAAATTTAAACTAAAATCATCCATCTCTTTCAGCACAAATTAGATATCGAGAACTGTGTTGTTGTACTTCAAGCAAACCTCATTTGCTATAAGTGCAAAAATAAATTTTTAATTTGGAATTAATTGCAATTTTTCGATGACCTCCGTTTCGGCAGAAAATCCACAAAATTATGCTTGCGACGGGAGAGGGAAACATAGAAATGAACAACAAGCTCTGCACGCAGATCAATGTGCATATAATTTTGGTATCAGCAAAATTTTCTGTCTTTGCCAGTGCAGAATTTGTTGGTTTTTTGGGAAAATTTCTGTAAATAAGTCAATAAATTGAAAATAATTGAACCTCAATGGGTATATTTTGGTAGTGAAAATGTCACATGCAGACTCAACGGGTGGTATATGAATAAAATTGGTAGAGCCGAGAGGGTTGATTTGTATGGATGAAGCATTGTGAATAATACTGGACGGTCCGCAGATGCGATGGACGAATGGGGTTTTGGAGAAAGTTAAGCATCTGCAGAGTCTATCGTCCTCCTAACCACGTCTCTGCAATATTAGAGAAACTTATGCTTCACATTTCATTGACATTCTCCAAGAGTTTATATCATGTTCAGCATACCATTGATATTTCAATTGAAAATTCCTTCCCTCTTCTTATGCACATATCCATTAGAATACAAATACTTTTCACACTTCACCTTTCTTACCCATCATCAACCACCCTAGTATTTGGCAAGAGGAGAAATTTCACACTTTAATTTGTGTATTTTGAAGATTTAAAAGACCATCAAAAAACAGTTGAACTGGCATCCCACTAAGAAGCATTCAGTTCCTGAATTGAGAATTGATTTTCAGTCATGCATAGAGTGGTCAGAGAATTCACAAAAACCATGTTATTTGCATTTTGTCACCGCAGTTGCATAAATTTCTCCCTGGCGCCTGGTACCAGGCGTCTCCATTTGAGAGCACTCGAGAGACACTCGTAGAAACTTTACTTCCTCGTTTATTGTTGCACCAGAGTTGAAATTTGATAAACAGGAGTTGTGAAACTTGTCCTGTTTTCGCATCTGCTTGATTTCAAAACAATGCTCAGCTCGAGTAAAGTGCTTTTAATAGCTTTTAAACCTAATTCGCGAATGTCACTAATTACTAAAATATTCAGTAAATTTTGATCATTAGGGACTTAATGAAGACCATGTTGAACTTAGTGCCTAAGGTTCAGTCTGGCCCTCCCTTTACCCGATTTACCCGATCAATTGAAAACAAAAAAATCGTTAAGTGAAAGATATTAAATTTGATTTTATTTGTTAAGGGGTCCAAGATTGGGGTAAGAGTGCCAAATTTCGGCATAGTTGCATATAAGCACCGAAGTCCTAAGTTTGAAATGCATTATTTTTTATTCATATTGATATTTTTTGTTACTTCCTTTTCGGGAGGGGTGTGTGGAACCTTGAAAACTAGTTTATCATCTTTCTAGTTTATCTAGTGAATCACTTCCTAAAATATTGAAAAATTAATAAAAATATGGACATTGCTTTGGTAGTATTCCGGCCACTTTGAGTGAAATTCCGGCCACCTTTTTCCTGACCACCTTTTGTGACGCAACGGATAGAAAATTTCAAAACGTCAAACAGAACGAGTTTAATATTTAGTTTAATACGTTTATATTACCCACAAGCCCAGAGATCTTCCGTGTAATTCGTCCTGAAGACCTGAAGAGTAGTATCTCAAATTTACGCGCAGATTCTCGTAGCAATCTGCCCTTTCTGAACTCTTCCAAGGCCTTTTCCACATCATCTTCTTCATAGAAGCGATGGCTATTTTCTCTGGACACTGTAGAACTCAGAAATTGAAAAGAAAAACATAAAATGAATAAGAAATTTAGGAAAGCAAAAGATTACACTCAAAGTGGCCGAAATTAGAAGCTGGCCGAAATTTGGCACACTTCCCCTATAGCATCTAAATCACAAGTTCGAACAATTCGCAAAGCCTAGGACACTTTGCCATCCCTTTAGATAGATAAAGCAGCAAGATAGAACACTTCCTTTATCTATATCTGTTTTTACAATTTACAAAGTTCAAATAGTTTAATAAACAACTGCAAAAGGCTTTAAAAGGCTTTAAAAGCTTTTAAAGACTGATACTTATTCTCAATAAAGTTCGTCATTTTTATAAAGTTTCAAATTTCTTTAAATCTTTAAATTGAACTGTAGGGGAGACCGGGGTAGAATTAGCCACCAAATGAGATTTTTGATTGCGTATAATTTGTACAAAAAAATGTATGTATGAGGCTGATAAATATTTTGTTGAATAGGAAGGGAAATATATATTTAGAATAAAAAGTGGTTTCCTCAATATTCCATCGAAGATAAACAAAAAGATACCACTATCTAATACTCTACCTGGCTAATTCTACCCCTGTCTCCCCTAATAAATTACATAAAACCGAAGCTGAAATATAAATATCAAACACATTTACTTTAATTTTAACTCTGGTCGGGAGTTACATTTAAATTAAACCTTTAAATACAGAAAATTTTGAAACAAGGTTAGCATACACCCTGAGGAATTCAGAAATTCTCATTCATTTGATGTTGACTTCACAAAACGAGAATAGTCTAAATTTTGCAGAGAACATATGAAGCGTCATTGCCCTTTGACTCCCAATCATAAATCTCTCATTTCTAATTAAATATTTAACTTAAATTTTGATATTTATTTATTTTAATTTCATTTTCAATTTATTATAATTAATGCTTTTGAGAAAGTGTTTTGAAAGCAAAAAAAAAAAAAATATATATATATATATATATATAAAATTATGATTTGTCAGAAATTAATATTTGCGTCGACCTCCGTCTTAGGATTATTGACCAACCTCCAGAAGGAAAAAAGACACTAAAAAGCAACTAAATTTCTCTATTCTAGGATGTTTATTCCAGAAATAACTCCCTCTACCAAGAAAAATCTCAAAATTAAACAATTTTATTTGAATAAATACTATTTAAAGAAATCTGTCCAATCGTCTTGTCTAAAATAGTTTTTCAGCACTTAATGTGCAAAAAGTGCTTCTGCGTTATCGACTTTTTTGTGGTGTTTTTTGTCTTAATTGTTTTCCACCGTCTTCACCGTATTCTGAATTGTGTTTTAGGATTAGTACAGACCTGTTCCAAATATAATATCCACAAATATGTTTACGTATTTTTATTACAATATAATAACGATTTCTGCACTGTCTATTTTACAATAAAAAAAGCTTCAGTATTTTATTTTATCATTTTTCATAACTACGAAAATTGTGATTTGTCGGGAAAATTCTGAAATTTATACAATTAAATATAAAAACATCAAATCAAAAATTTCAATTTTGATGATTGACTAAAATTGTTTTCATAAAATCTATAAAAGTTTAAAAAGAAATAAATATTAATAAAGAAAACATGGAAAATGAACTATTAGCTTTTAGTACATGGGTGTACTAATTATTTCCGGTCACGTTTGTTTAATGGTTTTAGAACATGGCGAAGACTGGAGAAAACAGTCGAGGCATAAACTAACACAAAGAAAATCGATAATGCAGAAGCACATGGTAACAGCAGAGTTCCTAAAAAATGTATATTCTCATTAAAATAATACGATAAGACATTTTTTAAATACAAAAAGTAAAAAGTAGCACAAAAAAACGTAAAACCTAATTTTTAGGTGTAAACATATTTTGCGAAATAATAAGAAATTGACCATATTGATTTAAAAGAGTTTTCTCATTAAGTAATGTAATGGACTTTACAAAGTTCTTATATTAAATCTTTAAAATGTTAAATGCGCTTTTTTTAACCTTTTTGAAAAGTGCACTTTATAAAAAGGTTTTAAAATATAAAAAAAATTTAAACAGGTAACACCATAGGCACTAATTCATTAAATAATGTAATAAATGTACTAATTTTTTATGTCCTCAAAATTATTTGAATTTATTTTGGAAATATATTTTGGTTCCAATATCTTAAAAATTGATCTAGATGGTAAAACTATTTTATGTAAATCATTTTTCGAAATTTGTTTTAATCTTTAAATATTTAAATAATTGAGTAAAGGTTACTTTATTTTGTATCCTGCACAGAGAAAAAAAAGAAGGTGCGATTGACATTTTTTCCTCAGAAATTTAACACTTCTTAGGTGTAAAAATATATCAACATTTTTTAAAGTTAATTTTACACCTTTTGAAGGGTAAAATTAACATGAAAAAAGGTACCTTTAACCCCTAATACACCTAAAAAGGGTAATATTTACACCGATTTTGGATCAATACTGCATTGTAAAATTAACATTTTCGGAATGTTATTTTAACTTTTTCGGATTTCTCTCAGTGTGCACACTGAGCTTAAAATATATATAATTTTATTAATTAAGCTTTCAAGTGAAACGTATAATCTTAACAATGAAAACTTTAGTTTTAGTGTCAAACCTGATTGCATATTTTTAAATTCTTTAAGATCTATTAACAGAGTATAACCAAATAACCATTTGTCATTTGGTTATTAAAAATCTCATTTGATCAATTTAAAATTAAGTTACCCCAAGATTCAATTTAAAACTTCTTTCCTGCCGCAAAAAAATGTCAATGTTCTCGTACTGAGTATAGTTAGGTTATTTTGCAAATCTGCTTTATAGTTATGCAAATATAAGTCTCAAGAAAAGAACAATATTTTGTTGAGCTACAGATGACCTAAATATCCCTCAAGGATTGTACTTCAAGTTTTCAAATTATTTTTGTTAACTTTAGATATATATATATCCTGAGTTCAAAATCCCCTTATGCAGGCAATTCAATATAGAACGATTTATTTCTTTGGATTACTCTTAAGTCCACTTTCCAAGTTTCTCAGAGAAATTTCTATTTTTGAAATTTTCTACATTTTCAACTCTATATGGAGACATCTTTGTAGTAACGAGTGCGGTGGGATTCTATGGAAAATATCGGCATATTGGCTTCAATCTCTGTCTCCCACATGCATGCACTTGGTACACATTTTCAGAGCCAAGGTGTGGGAAAATCTCTTGTAAATCAGTGGTTGAGCACTGGAGTTAAATTGTGTGGTGTGCACAATGGAAATCTAAACATTGAAACATTTGTTGCACCTTCACATTCAATTGGAACCTAAGCAACTGACTTGGTCATTTGAGCCACAAGAGAGAATATTTAGTGAATGCAATAAATCGCGTGTGCTTGATGCCAAATCGTGTACTAACAGTTGCACGAGTAGGGGCAATAATGATCAGAAATTGTTGCTCCTATGTCGTGTTGATTTTATTCAATTTGATGCAATTGAATTGTACCACTAGCAATAGACTTCTGGCAAATTGGCTGCTTTGAATGCATTGTTTGGGAAGGCAAAAAGAGGGTGGTACCACCCCATTGACTTTCAAATCCTCCAGGGAATATTTTTCCCTTATGTATAGGCAAACCTATTCTAATGTTTCATACTCAATCACTCTAGCAATTCTTTATGAAGAACAGTGGAGAATTTATACCGACTACTAACCACGTCAACCTTGAATATGTTGCCCATGGAAATTTCTGAAGAAATATTATATGAAACTCATTTGGCTCCCCAAGAGACACGCAACACCATAGACTTTTTTCGACAATATTCGCCGTTTTTCTCTTGGAAATTATCATAATACCCATTTATTACTTTCGTGGTCGTCGATCAAAATAATTGTGCTACTCTTCATTGCATTGAATCGCATTAATTTTATTTTATTTCTTTATTACCCAAATTAAAACCTCACCCAAAATAGCACGAAAAATTTTTCAACGAATTTTAAATTGATTGCTAGACGTCAGCTAAGTATTTGCATCTATCGTGATTAATTTGATTAAACTTAATAGACGTTGGTACTAATTGAAATCGTTCTATATTTAATTTTGTTGATGTTTGCAGTAGTTCACAATGAAATATCTTTAGTGAACTTCGATTTAATGCCCAAAGCACAATAACTTTTGTTTTGTAAACATGTTTTTGACATTTCAATGAAAGTGAGTGAGATCTAGATCTAGTTATCTCGCTCACACTTATAGAAAATTCTGAAAATATGTTTACAAACAAAAGTTATTGTGCGTTGGGCATAATGCCCAACGCACAATAACTTTTGTTTTGTAAACATGTTTTTGACATTTCAGTGAGAGTAAGCGAGATCTAAATCTAGTCATCTCGCTCATTCTAATGGGAAATTTTGAAAACATGTTTACAAACAAAAGTTATTGTCCGGTGAGCGTAATGAACAGTGATTTGATTACTATATTTTGGTTTTTACAAGCAAACTCATCCCACTGTTTCTTTTTAGAATGAGAGTCGGTAAACCCTGTACTACGAATTATAAACCACGCCTTATATAAAATATTTATAATAAAATAAAATATAACAAATATCACAAAATGCTATTAATATCTTTTCCTAATTCAATTATTTATTAAATTAAAATAATTAATTAAAAAGAAAAACACATAGAGGTTATGAAGGAAAAGATGTCGTACACTGGGCGGAGCTTCGAGGGGCGGGGCATGGTATCACAAAATACTCCTTTACCCAGTTCTTTTAGACAAATTGAAATTTTTATTTTTTGATTGTCGAACTTAAGTTGCTTAAGTTTCTAGGGAGGAAGTTCACAGCCTGTACGTATCTCGAAATCCACGTAATTTGTTTTGATTTGGGTGGTCCTCTCTGCATGGGCTGGGACCTAAAATGGTAGTTTCGCCTCCTTTTTTGCAAACAAAAGAGGAAAAAACTATCCCAGCTTAACCAATGTCAACAGTCGACGGCAATCGTATGAAAGAAGAAGTGAAAGAGTTGCTTCACCATTGCAAGTCGTACAAAGGCGTGGTCTATTTTTCATAGGAGTGTAGTTAATTTTCTAATTGCAGAAACGCGACATCATTAACTTAACTAAGTTATTCAACAAGCCTTTTTTTTGGAATCAACTATAGGGAAATCCGGAAGTCTTCGGGAAGAAACAATCACTCAGGGAAACACATCAACTATTTCCAGATGTTTTGGATCGGACTCCAAACCTTCATCAGGGGTCAAATCTTGCAATTTTTCTCTGAGACTCGTTCAGGGTTTTGGTAAGGATTATAATAGGACATAAGAGGTTATAGGGGCACTATTTTTACACTGTCTTTTCGGTCTTTTCACAATTTTTATAATATTTGGCACAATTTTACGTGTTTTTCTTCTTCTTGGGTTTTGCTTCCAGTAAGAAAAACACAGTGTAAAAAAACAGTGTAAAATAGTGCCTCCGTTTCCTCTTATGCCCTGTTATAATCTTGACCAAAACCCTGAACGAGCCTAAAAATTGGAAGACTTGACCACTGATGAAGGCTTGGAGACCGAGCCGAAAGCTCTGGAAATAGTTGATGTGTTTCCCTGAGTGATTGTTTCTTCCCGAAGACTTCCGGATTCCCTTATTGATGATTGTAACTTTACGTCGTTTTTCCCACAATTTGTTTTTTTTTGGCTTTTTTACTATTTCAATCTATTTTAAGTTGTGGAATTCTAGTGGTTAAATTTTATTTATTTTTAAGGATGTGGCCTATTTCCTATGAGGAGAATGTATACTGAGATAAATCCGAAAAAGTGAAAATAACATTCCGAAAATGTTATTTTTACCCTGCAGTATTGATCCAAAATCGGTGTAAATATTACCCTTTTTAGGTGTATTAAGGGTTAAAATTTACCTTTTTTAATGTTAATTTTACCCTTAGATGTAAAATTAACATTAAAAATGTTGATATATTTTTACACCTAAAAGGTGTTAAATTTCTGAGGAAAAGATGTTAATCGCACCCTCTTTTTTTCTCAGTGTATGGATGATTTTTATGTTGTAAAGATTTAGAGTCACATGTTCAAGAAATCCAACAACTGATAGCCTAAAGTGAATTCAGTGAAAAAAAAGGGGGTTCGATTAACTTTTTTTTGTCGTAACTTTAACACTTTTTAGTTGTTAAAATATATCAACATTTTTTATGTTAATTTTACACCTTATAAAGTGTAAAATTAACATGAAAAAGGGTAACTTTAACCCATAATACACCTAAAACGCATAATATTTACACCGATTTCGGATCAATACTGCAGGGTAAAATTAACATTTCCGGAATGTTATTTTAACTTTTTCGGATTTCTCATAGTGTTCGCACTCGGGTCACTTGCATCACAGACCAAACACTTTGTCATTCGATCCTCTTCGTGTCGTATCTTAATTATTATGATAAAATGGAATAAAAATTTACACTTGTGTAATAAATTCTGTTTCAGGAAACTAAAAACAGAAATCTACAGTGGATATTGCTTTAACAAATACCACAAGGTCATGACTAGGTTTAATAACGTATGAAGTTGATTTAATTTTACATTGTGGGTTTGCAAATAAAATTTCTATTTGATTGACCACACCAATTTTGAAAATTTACCAATTGTCCACTTTATACATTTTTACGCGTTTGCTTAATAATTAATTTTATTTCAGTTTTCTCCCATTTCTGCTTTCAATTTGTGTGCAAATTTTTATTATTTCGTCTAAAATTTTTGTTTACATATTGGTAAAATCAATTTTCAATTAAACTAAACATAATTTGGAATACCAATTGTAAAAGCAAGCAGTAGATTTATTTTTGTGGGAGTTTGATGAAAATTCTCAGTGCAGCAATTTAGCTCTAATCGTCATCAATGTTTCTGAAATATTTATCCCAATCTGAGCAAAATAGCAAAGTGCAATAAAAGTCAATCTCAAAAGAAAGAGAACAGCATTTTCAGAATTTCTTTCCTTCAGGGGTGCAAGGAGTTCTGAATTTTTGGCATGACTTCATTCACAAAGGTTGCTCTAAAAACTATCTCAATGGCATGAACAATTGCATACCACCATAGAAATATATACATAGCAGATTTTCTAAGGCACGTCACATGGTTGATTGTTGATTATATTGATGCTTTCAGCGGGATTTTGTGATGAGAATACATGATATCATTGCATAAGACTATGCGGCATTTGAAAGGGAAACGTGGGTGTACGAACTAAGCACCAACACAGTCTTTCACCAAAACGACGAAAATGAAGAAAATATCTCCAACGAGTGACACAAATAATTGCTGAGAAATCCAGAAGCCCCACAATTTCTTGAGACACTGTGTTGCCGTTCTGAACGATGAACTTCATTAATTTTATTTAGTAACATGCTGTTCTCTCTTATTTTATAATACTCCTTTATGTACTCTTTCTGGGAAATTTTGTCTTCTTCTTAAAACACTCACGATCGATACAAAAGTTTTAACACAAGTATCCAAGTATATTTTCCTTTAACTTGCCCTTAAATCAAAGCAAATATTTGAGCTGTTCTGATTTTCTTTCTGTTTGCACTCTGACCTGACCATGCGAAATTGTAGCAGAAAATTGTTTCATATAAAATACTTACAATCTATTCGATAGTACAAATTTACACAATATGGTTGACAAACAATGGTTTTGTGAAAGAAAACATCGCTCTGACAATGCTTCTAAGCTCTTCAGTAAACAATAAACTTATAAAAGGGTATAAAATTTCTGTGTCTTCTTTAAAATTATGTTTAAAATTCGATTTATTAAAAAGAAATACTTATTTTCACTTAAAATCAAAATTAGGAGAAACTAGAGCACAAACTTCATATCTATACTTGAACACTGTTACACTGAGAAAAAAGGGGTGCGATTAACTTTTTTTCCTCATAAGTTTAACACTTTTTAGGTGTAAAAATATGTCAACATTTTTTAATGTTAATTTTACACCTTATTAAGGGTAAAATCAACATGAAAGAAGGGTAACTTTAACCCATAATACACCTAAAAAGGGTATTATTTACACCGATTTCGGATCAATACTGCAGGGTAAAATTAACATTTCCGGAATGTTATTTTAACTTTTTCGGATTTTTCTCGGTATAGTAAATACACTAACCAGAAAATATTGATTTGTCACAAAGTTGCGAATAATGCCCAACGCACAATAACTTTTGTTTAGTAAACATGTTTTTGACATTTCAATGAGAGTGAGCGAGATCTAGATCTAGTCATCTCACTCATTCTCATGGGAAATTTTGAAAACATGTTTACAAACAAAAGTTATTGTGCGCCGGTCATAATGATTGATGCCATTCTTATTTAATCAACACTAAATTAAAATTTTATTTCTGAACTTAAATCTAAATTTTGAGAAATAAATTTAATAAATAAATGGTTTAAACTTAATTAATCTTATCTTAAAAAAGTCACTTTATGGTGTGTGTCTCAGCTGATCGTGAAGATTTTTCCTCTCAGTTTTCTCGTTTAACATTTGCAAACAATTATTTTATTTCTTGTAGAGAACAATCTATTATCTTAGTATCAATTTTAGATACTAAAGAACTAAAGTTTTAAATGACATTTAGAGAACAGACTCAAATTTAATAGGGGGAAGTGGGGCACTTTTGAATTGGGGCAGTTTTGAAATTAGGGTTATTTTGCTTATTTTTTCTTTTTTTAAGTTGTGAAGCTAAATTACATTATGATAAAGCTCAATTACATTTAGAAGTAGTAGAAAAAGGCCCAATTTCAAAGCTGCCCAATTCAGAGGTGACCCACTGTACTCTAAAAAGAATCTTAGAATATAGAAGCAAAATTCAGTGAAATATCTGTAGTACAATGTAAAAAGAATATTATTACTTCGGGTCCCGGTCAAAATCTCGAAAGCGAAAATCCCGAAACCCCTAAATCCCGAACGCCAAAATAACGAAAATAACGAAAGCCAAAATCCCGAATTTGCTGTATCTTGAGAAAGTATTCTACGCATTATCCTCCAAATAATTTCATCCCTTTCAGGATTGAGATTTTGAATATGCGGGATTTTAAATTTTGGGATTTTGGCGTTCGGATTTTTGACTTTCGAGATCTTGGCTGCATTGCAAGTTATCACTTTGCAAACTACAAGAGATCGCAACTTCGATGGTACAAGTATCTTGAGTGCATGAATAGAAAAGGTTCCCCAGAAAAGCTATGCAAGCCTTTGAGAGGAGACCTCGACCTCGGGGAAGACCTAGGGCAAGGTGGCTGAATCATATTCAGAATTTAGCCCTAGAGGGCCTTAAGATCAAACCCAAACATCTTCCTGAAGTGGCTGTGCATCGACAAGTGTCACTCTTAGAAAAAATTAGTTCGTACAAGCTCATATGCAGTTATTAGAACTATAAAATATAGTAAATATAGGCCCAACTATATATTTAGTTTGGGTAACTAAATGAAATAGTTGACCACAGTTAGTTAAAGTATCCTTTTCATTTAGTTATCACAACTAAATCAAAATAGTAATGGGTACTATAACATATTAGTTCCAATTACTAAATAAATAGGGTTGATACCCATCTTATTGGCTGTAATAACTATATCATATTAGTTGTGGTTACTATATAGCATTCATTGTGATGCATATTTCTTATTAGTTGCTTAAAATTCGAAAGAGCTTCAACGCATTACTAAAATAAAAACCACTCTTTACTATTGGAAAAGTAGTCGTAACTTTATGAAAATATAGGCCCATCTATTTACATTGGTTGTGAGAACTAAAAGGAATTAGTGACCAATATTAGTTGGGATAATGATTTCATTTAATTAACACAAGCAAATATAATTGTATGAAAACATTATGAAATAATTGCCGCAACTTATCCACGTAAATATTGTCTTATATTCTCACTACTAATAAATTTATTATGAGTATAATGTTTTAAGAATATAAGAACCATTTTAAATAGATTTGATAATAATCGCCCGAACAACTAATTTTCATTAGTAATCACGTCTAAACTTTTCTAAGAGTGTAGGCTGCTAAACTGGATGTCATGAGCCCGTGACCCCAATAGGGATAAGCGGTTGAAAAGAAGGATGATAATGATCACTCTGCAAACCTATTTTTAAGTAATTTGCAAAATTCCTGGTCTTTTTTAAACTTCGCTATTTAAATCCGTTCCTGGGCTGCTTCTTAGCGGCTGAGGTGTTATTGCCTTCTGTGTCTTTATCACTGTACCTAAAAGTTGGAGAGCCGAGAGAATCAGTCCGGTCTAGAACGCCTGAGGAGAAGAAGGACGAGCGGACTTGGGTCTCTCGGGGGAATCTGCACAGTAAAAAAAATTTACGAGCATAATCGTTGGTTTGCTTTTTTACAACGATTATTCTTGTAAAGTTACACAAATTATGTATTTCAACAAAACGTGTAATCTGAAAATGTGTAATTTAAATTTTATGTAATTGTAAACTGTGTAATCAACTGGGAATGACTACACAGTTTTGTATATTTTCTTACATATTTCGTGTGAAATTACACAGTTTTCAAATAAAAGGTGTACAAATTACACAGTTTTCAGACAAAATGTGTACCAATTACACAAATGTGTATTAGTACACACGATTACATGTTTAATGTAAAATTTACAATGAAAATCATGGTAAAGCAGCCAAAAAGTTTTACTGTGTGGCTGAGTGCTAGAAGGTGTGGCGGCTAGTTGCCTTAACCCTTTAATAAATACTATTTTTTTTCGGAATATTTGAAGGACAAAATAACTTTTTATAGTAAAAAAAATTTGTTTTTGTTTTTGGGACACCGGTGTCCTACTTGTCCATAAAGGGTTAAGAGAACCCATTTCCTCCTTGATCCGTTTCAATCCTTCCAATTAAGAATTCGATTGGTAGTTTACAACTTGGATCAGCAATTGTCGTAACTTATTCATCACTTAATTCTTGAAACAATATTGAAACACAAGGACTTTACAATATTTTCTGATTTTTTGTCGAAAAGGTTCACAATTCTGATCTAAGCGACAAACTATCTAAGAAGTAAAGTAGGGTGGGGTAGCCTCAAGCAGCCATAGTTTTTTCCTATTGTTTTTTCCAGTGTGAATTATATTCAAATCAAACTATCTAAGTCCAACAGGTTTGTCTTACATATTAGGGGAAAGTACTCTCCCTTGGTACGTTCATACCTTCGAATAATGTGAATATTCTTTAAGTTTTCCTACGGTATTTAAACATTTCTATTAAATATTAGCTAGCTTATTATCAATTATTGCTAATTATGTGACGATCATGTGGAAATCTCTTAGGAAAACTAAGAGAAAATTCACATTATTCGAAGGCATGAACGTTCGAAGGGAGAGTACTTTTCCCTACTTAAGGCTAGGGGTAACTAGGACACTAATAAACATGAGGAGATAGTGGTAAAGATAGATTTTTATGGCTACACTACTTGGACTTACGTAGACTATTTCCTCAGTGGACAAGGATCCCTTTAGTATCTACGAATTCATATGTCTCGTCCTCTGAAGTCTAATATCTAATTAAAAGAATGGCAGTGTGTAATACTATCCCATATTTACGTTACTGGATGATTAATAGTTCTAGAGAGAATTCAACAATTTTCCAATTAAAATCGAGTTAGATTTGTTTAGAAAATCTTTTCAATTTGAGAATAATGTTGTGAAAATTGTCAAAAAAACCACCACATGTAAAAATTCGTAACAATGAGGTTAGTCCAATTCCATTGATTAACTTCGAAGTACATCAGTCGTTTTTTTTCACTAAATAGCATCACGTGTCATTGACGATTACGATGAATAAATCAAATTAGGTGGAGTGAGAGTTTCGACAGAGTCTTTCTTTTATTTGTAAACTATTGCCCGCCCTCTCATAACACTGAAGTTTGTTAAACAACTCATTCAATTTGTTTCCAACTGCTGTAGTAAAATATTATAGATTTCAGGCATGTCTGTGGCGCCCGCGAGTAAGATTTAATTGGCACCCACGCAATTGTGGTCATTACGAAAGTGACGAGACACACTCAAACAACTTGGAACTTTTTCCAGTAATTTGGACAAGAGTGTATCACTTTGTTGGACAAATTATGTTTGTTGAGGAAGACCAAAAACTGTCAGAATAACTTTCCTAAGCAAAGTGTCGTCAGTCACACATGGGCAATTTTTCTTCTTCGACAAGCTATTTTCCTATTCTTCTCTTTCAATAGATTCATGATGAAATATAAAGCCCGGTGTCTGATGTCAATTCAGCGGTTAGGATGTGACATGAAAGGTATTCTGAAACAATTAATTACACGGATATGCCAATGGAATCAGGTTCACATACATATTTAAATGCTTTCAGGACATAAAAGGGAGTGGTAAAGCTTTCTCTCTTTGTGAAATGCTTGAATTTTAATGCTGTTCTTTAAGAATAGGTTGGGTGTAAAAATTTCATTGAATAAAGTCGTTTATCTTTCGCTTTTGTCATTTTTGTGATCACTCTGTTTAGCGGTGACATGGGCTGAGGTTTAGAAGTTTACCCATAACCTAATGTAACCGATTCAGATTGAGATTATTGTCCAACATCCTAATTCATTAAAAATAAGCTCTTTAGAGTTGATTAGCTTTTGACCCTGAAAAAAGCTTTAGCAAGAATGATTCAAGGGTATTTTCTTTATTATAATCTTATTAATTATTACTATTATATCACAGACTTGTGAACGAATGAAAAAAACAGTCAAACGAGCAACGGGGGGCAAAAATAAACTAAAAATTGACTATTTAGCAAGAGATATATCAACAAATATATTCCAATTTAAAGGAAAATTTAGATTTGTCAAACACCAGGGATTATGTCGCTCATTTGGTACATAACTCTAACCACAAGTTTACATACAGTAAAACTACTCTACAAATTTTCGTTTATTTATTTTCATTAACTTTATAAATGAAAATAGTGACACAGACAAGAGAGAACAAAATTTTAAACTTATTCCACTCAAAATAAACTTGTGGTTAGAGTTGGGCCCTTATAGTAACTCAGAATGAGAAATATACATATTTAACGTTGTTTCTGTGTAGTTGTAGCTAAAAAAAATTGGGAAAAACTTGTACAAATTATCTTCTTGGTCTATTTAATCCATTCGGACAATGTGTTTGACATGCCCGAAATAAAACTTTCATACTCTATCTCTAGAATGTCAATCCCTTGTAGATTAATAGATAATAATTGCGGAAATAAAACAAAGATTATCTATTAACCCTTTAAGGATGATTGGGACACTGATGTCCCAAAAACAAAAACCATTATTTTTGATTATGAAAGATAATTTGTGCCCAAAATAGTCAGAAAAAAATGGTTTCAGTTTTTTTGGGATACCAATATCACACTCGTCTTTTAAAGGTATAGGGGAAGCGGAGAGTTGCTATCAAACAGGCGTCTTAATGATCATTGAATTCCGGTGCCGACCAAAATTCCGAATAGACAAAATCCCGAAGAAAAAAGGTCCTGAATAGGTCTAAATCGTCGAAATTCCAAAAGCCAAAATCTAGAAAGTTTAGAAATTCCGAATGGGTCGAAATCCTGCTGAATGAATTAAAATCCTGGAAAGCTAAAATCCCCAGGAGACAAAATTCTGAAAGATTAAAAATCGAAAGCCAAAATCCCAAAAACAAAAATTCCCGAAAGCTCATAATCCTAAAAGGATGACATTATACGAAGGATACTGTATGGAATGATTTCCCAAAACCCAGAAAATTTCCCTTTACCTCCAGCTAGCGCGGGTATAACGAGAGTAATTATGACACTTTTAAGAATTTGGGATTTTAGCTCTTTCGGGATTTTGACCCATTCAGGAGTTTGGCTTTTCCGGATTTTGGGTTTTCGGAATCTTGACTTTTCAGGATCTTGGCTTTTGGAAATTTCGACCCATTCGGAAGTTTGGCTTGTCGAAATTTTGGTTTTCAACATTTTGGTTTTTCTGGATATTGGCTTTTCGGAATCTTGACTTTCCAGGATCTTGGCTTTTAGAAATTTCGACCCATTCAGAAGTTTGGCTTGTCGAAATTTTGGTTTTCAACATTTTGGTTTTTCGGGATATTGGCTTTTCGGCATTTTGATCCCGGAAAAATTTATGTAACTGAAAATACTATTCACACAGCAACAGGGATAACTGTTGCTGCGAAATAAGGTACCCAAAATCATATAGTTTGTGAATGAAATACAAGTTATACGACTGAAGCGCTCTTTAGCCTAGTTCCTGAAGGTCTCAAAATCCTAAATAACGAGTAATTTTATTGGTTTATCAGTATTCTATGGTCAATTTAATTTACCCTTAAAATTCAATCCAAAGCAAAATTTTCCTAAAAATCTTAGCTGATAAAAAATTAGAGAAGTAAAGCCATATGGCTAATGTTCTGGACAGACCTACAGCTTCAGCCGAGAGACAGTTTCGCACTAAGCCGTTAGTTTCCAGTCAGTTACTTAGTTTCCCACTAATCCATTTCTCGGCTTAAACTGTAAGTCTCTCTAGAGCAGACTTAAGTCTGAAGCCCCTATTTAGGTAACTGCTATACCGGATAAATCATTTTAGATCTTTGGACTAAAAACGTAAATAGGAAATGGCATTTCTTTATCGAATATAAATACGAATTCATTTAATATCGTAAATTATTTTTTAAAGTATTCCTAATATTTAGCGAAAACTCTACAAATGCGAATACCGATAAATTGTACTACAATGAAATGTCCTTTGATGACACAGCAATTTTTCGCACTTCAATAAAATTGAAATTTCATAGCAATTATACCTCATACAATAATTCAATTAACTCAGTAATTATAGGCTACCAAAGTAAAAAGTACATAATGAGCAACAGATAGATGCTATAGGTAAAGTGTTTCAGCACAATAATCAATTTAAAAGTTTTTTTTTTCAAACATTCCTCTAGTGCCCATCAGCCAAAAGGGCTCTAATGGGAAATAATTGATGAGGCATTTCATGAGAGGGTGGTCGAAAGAAAATATAATTAAGTGATGAACAAATGGTTAACCACCAATACGCTGTGAATAATTGTAATTGGATTTTGGAAAAACAAACTCTTAGCTAAGTGCTTTTTCGAAAATACAGGAAAAATATATTTTTTTCTGGAAATTTGTTGTGAATTTTTTGGACATTTACCCTGTGAGGATATGGAAATTATTTTGGAAAATTGAGTAAATTACTTGTAAATTTAGCTAAAAATACCATATCTAAGACTTTACTAGAACCACTTTAACTTGATCCTTCCTTCAGTAATTAATTTATGCATTAATTCAACATAAATTGTAGAGCTTAATGGGACTTGGAATATTGCAAAATGCCAAGTTAATCCAATATTGGTTGTTAAGTTTCTTGACAAAGTCAGAATTCCCTTCGTTATTCGTTAGACACAAAATCGGAATATATTCTGGAACTCTTGTGCAAAACTTTAAACTAAATTCGTAACGTTGATTATGTACAAAGTTTTTGCATAATTCTTTTTCAGTAAGATACCACAAGTGAACTTTAACTGCTAACTAATGACTTTATGCACTATAATTCTGTTTGACTCATATATTTCACATTGCATCTTCTTTTTAAAAGTAACTTGACAAAATAATGGAGAATTAAAATTCATTTCAATGCGCTTTATTCCTTGATTTCAAAGTTCTTCAAGTGGGATTACTATAATTAGATATTTCCCTCGTGCTAAGTGGATATTACGTAAGTTTCTCACTGCATTAAAAATTTAAATAGTGTGTTGTAACACTCTTGTGAAAAATTACTCATGATAGTACATTATTAATGAAAATTCCTCTACATTTTCCTATCTTCATACCAAAGTTTTACTCGCTTTTTGGCGTGAATTTCCGTGAAAATTTTAAAGCATGGTAACACGTTGAAAGGTGCTGTTAAATGCTGCTAAAACACTTGTAGGACTTTTGTTTGGAAAGTACAATATAATTAATTAATTTAATGTGAGCTGAGAAGCTTTTAAGTAAAGTCTTTGTCCACATTGGCGTTTTATGAAAATTAATTGCAGGAAAAGCTAGTATTTTGACAAAATCCACCTTTCGCAGCATCAAACACCAAATTTTCGCAAAGTTTAACGTATACTGTGCGAAAATACAGGAAGTTCATTAAATTCAATGTTATTTACATTATAGTGCTCTTTTGCTTTGGCACCACAAGACTGAAAATAAAAACCACCACACATAACACTTTTATCTACGTTCTGCTATAATTTGAACAGAGAAATTGAATCTCTACGTTTCTGGCTTGAGCTGGTGAAAGCAAATATTAAAAAAAGAAGTACACATCAGGAAAAAGAAATCAAAAGGAAATAACATAAATATTGCCATCGTGTGGCAATGTTACCATTGTCGTGATATTTATCTGATTTTTTTTTATGTTTAAGCTATTTCCTTGACTATTTGATTGGTACTCAACCAAAAAGTTCGTGATATAAATCGAATTGGCCGCATCTGTATTGTCCTGATGTTCAAAGGACATGTTCCAATATGAGATATGACAGATTGTTTAAAATACTTTCAAATTCTTTCCCAAGAAGCAAAAACGCTTTTTCTGGGAAGTAATAAATTGGATTTTATACGATTAGGAAAAAATTATTAGGAGATTATTACAAAGTAGTTCAAAGGATTTGTAATAAAACTATAAAAGACTTATAAGGAATATGAAAAGCCCAAAATCCAAAAGGTAGAAATCACAAAAATCAAAATTCAGAAAGTTGCGAAATTCCGAATTGGTCAAAATCCCGAAGGAGGTAATATCCTGGAAAACCAAAATCTCCAAAAGACAAAATCCTTAAAGCCAATATTCCGAATAATCAAAATCGTGATATGAGGAAATTATACGAAGGATACTGTATGGAATGATTTCCTAAAACACGGAAAATTTTCCTTTGCATCCAGCTAGCGCGGGTGCAATCATGGGAGTAACTGACACTTTTAAAAATTCAGGATTTTGGCGTTTGGTATTTCGATTTTTAGGATTTTGGCTTTTCGGAATTTTGATCCATTTAAGATTTAGACCCATTCAACCCGCTCAACCCAGTCGACGGCTGCAGCCCACCAATCCTGTTTTATTTCTTTAATATATCCAACCCCTATCATTTTTATGGGTGCTGAAAGGTTGCTTTGGGACTCTTACTGTTATACGAGCTTCAGACCTAAGGCTTATGTCGGCTTCAGACCGGAGGTTTAGCCCGTTTAGCCCAATTCCCGAAGGTCTCAAAAATCTAAATAACACGCAATTTTATTGATTTTATTGATGAAAAATCTAATGGATTATTTGCCCTTAATATCCAATTATAAACAACAATTTCAGAAAAAATCACTTAGAGGACTTAAGCCAGATGGCTGGGCCTTAGATCTGAAGCCCTAATTAGTCATATGATTTAAATTCTTTAATTTCTTATCAGTCAAGAATTTTTTAGAAAACTTTGAGTTAGGATTCGATAATTATGGGAAAATGAACTATTACATTCTGAAAAACCAATAATTTTGGTTTCTTAAAATTATAAGACATTCGAGAACTGGTCTAAATCTCTAGTCTGAAGATCGCTTTAGGTAACGGCTCTCAGTCTTCAGTGAGTAAGCATCAATCGCCATGAACGGTTCATTCTCATAAAGTGGAGAATGGGTGGCAAATTTAGTTCTCCAATTTCCCTGTATAGGGTAAAGGCTCATAATTTTGTCCAGTCTGCTTATAAGCATCGATGTTCCAAGTTTGAAGTGCGATATTTTCAATACTAATTGATTTTTTTTGTTACTCTCTTTTCAGAAGGATTATTTAGAAACTTGGCAAGGGTTTATTGTCTTTGTTTTTACTAAAATTAGTCTTAATACATTTAAAAATGAATTCATATGTAGAGGTGAATTTGACTCGAATTTTGGACAACTTGGTTATTAATTTGGACAACTTGGCTATAAATTTGGACAGCTAATCCGCCTCAAAAGGATGACCATTGTTGTTCATTTCATGAACCAATCTTACCAAGTCATCTTCCTGTTCATGTAAGGGAAACGTAGAATGTCACAAGAAGCCCGGACACTTTCCATATCATTCATTAAAGTGAGTTGATTTCGAGTTGACTTTCTTTTTTTTTATAATTGTATAGACAATTCTATTAAAATACCTACAAATCTAAAAATTTTCTCAAAATTATTCATAAAAGTCCCAAAATGCCTTAAAAATTAGATAAATTCATATAAAAGAGGACCTAAAATAAATTTTAATGCTTAGTTTCACCTTGTTAGACCTAGAAAATTACTGATTAATAGAACCAAACTAGTTTTTATAAACTACCTTAATATGGATCATAATAAGAGTAATAGTTCAAAGCTATAGTATTCTAAAAGTCGCCAATTCCCTTATCATTTCGGTTTTTTGCTTGTATCAGTCGTACTACCGAGTAAGCATGCTATTAGGAAGCACATTTCTATAACATCTTTCTTGTAAATCTACAATACGATTATCTAACTTTACTGTCTATCAAGATAGATAGATAGAAACTTAGGTTTATCTAACCTATCATTGTAATAGAACGAAAAATAGATCTTATAATCCATCTTTACAATGATTACAACTAGGATATTTTGCATGAATACTTGTAGAATTCTTGAAACTCCTAATCAGTGCAGTTCCAGTATGTCACTTGTAGGGGCAAGTGCGTTACTCTTGGACGCCTCAAGCTTTGAATAATTAATTTTTTTTCCACGTTTTTAGTGAATTGGTTGAATTGGTTGTCTCGTTCGTCTCCTTCCTCAGGTATGGGTAGGTATAGGGAAGCTCTTATCAGGTTTTTGGGGAATCACTTGGACAATTACATACACTTGGACTTCATAAAACACTTTTTGGGACGATGTCACCATTTGGACGGTTTGACACAGAATAATCACAGCATCCCCATACCTACCCATACCTGAGGAAGGAGACAACCAATCTTCGAAACGTCGTAGAAGGAGGAAATAGAGAAGTTTAAAAAAAAGATCTATACCGTGTTTCTCGACTCCAAATTATCCACAAAAGACCGAGAATACAATTCAGTATTATTATTTTAATAGCTAGTGTAAAGCCTAAAATGTTCCGAAAAGAACCATAGATTAAATCGATAACAAAGATGAGTTGTCCAACGCTTGAGGCGTCCGAATGCAGCGCGTTTCCCCTACAAAGTTTTTCTCAAAAAATCTTAAAAACGGAGTAAAGGAAAACTGCTTCTTGGGTGGATTCCTTTTTGGGAAAAACACAAACACAAACCATTTATATGTTTATGAACCAAATTGCACACAAAAGCATATTTGGACATCACAAGCCTCCCGAAGGCATCAAAAGTCTTATTGAATGTCGAATAATGTTTAGTACAAAGCAACCTCAAATCTCTGCTTCAAAAGAAATGCAAATAGTGCAGCATAACTGAAGCTTTCCATTGAGCTTTCCAGGAATAACGATGATGACGAAGTTTATGGATTATGTTTCAACTCAGCTGCACTCCCTCAACATACCATAGCACAGCATATAGGAACAACATTAGGGGAGAACTCTCGGATAGACTTTCTTCCCTCCATTTAACTCCATGTGTAATTCCCTCCATGAGTGATGTGAATGAAATTCAGTAGAGCAATTTAACACACACAAAAGCCATGTTGTGAAAAGAAAATCCGCACCAGGTCAAATCGATAGGAGACATAAAAGCTATTCAGGTTAATGACGTCTTTATATGTAGTAGAAAAGAAAAACTAAAGACCGTTTCATCCCCCTCAGAGTTCAGATATTTTTTCAATTATGCTATTTCTTTAATGATGAAGAAAAAACTTGATTTATCGATCGCATAACGTGACTTGAAGCACCTGCAGTAACTGCGAGAGGATTATCATTCTGTGCGCGCCTTCACTTCCGTAATTTTCCTTCAAAAAAGTATTTTTCTGGTCGTTTTATTTAATCTCCCCGGATAAAATCACAGCTTTCGTGAGAAAATATCATTCAAGAAAGCTTCTATCTTTCCGGAGTTTCATGAAAGTTGCGAATTTGGAAGCGGATACAGTTCTCTAAAAAAACTACTTTTGGTGCTTTTTACATTAATTTCCTCAATGGAAAGTAATAAAATTGGATTTTGTGCATCCTTGAAATGCAATTTTGTAGAATGCAAATGTAGTATTTAGGAATAGAAACTACAAAATTAAGTAAATAAATTAATTTTTGTCCTATATCTTCTCTCTAAAACTTTTCCACGAACTGTCGTTTATACTTTTCAATTTATCAAAGCGGAATTCAAGTTAAACTATCTAAAATTCATTCTCGGTCGAAACTTTCAACTAATATCTTAGATGTTATGCATTGAATTTTTTCAATTAGTTTATAAAAAGAAAAGACATTCTACCGCTGAGTTTCCTTCTCATGTTGAATCTTGAAGTCATTTCCATTGATTAAGAGAATAATTATTTAAATCAAATTAATTTAACGATGGCTAGAAAGTGTTATAAAAAGCATACTGAAGAAATTAAAGGTTTTAACAACTCGTTTGCTTATTGAGAATTTTGCGGTTATTTTCTTATGTTTCCGCGCACAAAATATGTCAATTTGAAAATATAAATTTTGTATAAACATGGTGTAAGGTAAAGTTAATTGTAAATAAAATTATATAAAATAATATATTAGTAGATTTAAAATTTTATTAAAAGCGCCAAAATGTAAGTTAGATCTTCATATGAAGCAATCCTAATTAAAATAGCACAAAATATTTAATAAAAATATATTTATTTTTACTAATTTAAGTTATGATTAAAAAGTTAAGTCAAATTTAAGTTTTGATTAAAAGTTCTGAGTATCCTGAGAGAGTTCATCATATACTACAGGATGGCCGAAAAAAATGCAACAAACTAATGCGCTATACTATCATCATTTTTTGTTCGACTTTTTTGAAATAAAGATAAAATGGTAGTAAATACATCAAAATTTTAGAATATTATCGGTTTTGTTCAATACGATCTTATTTTGACTTAGTTTTGTTCTTAACTCTGTCGGAAGTGTTATCGCAGTTTGCACGAATGTCAGCCTTCTGAATGTCTGTACCAAGTTATGTTTCGAAAAACGGAAAGTTTAATTACATTCAGGGTTTTGAAGAGCTCTAACGATAGCTGCTTCTGCATTTCCTGCAAAATAGCGACATTAAATTGTCACGTTTGAGTTCTATTTCGGTTTAGAAAAGTTTTTCAAAATATCGAAAATGCTTTTGTAGGCTTTTAAGTTTTAACCAATGAAATGAACTACCACATGGAAAATATGAAACCGCTGTCACCAGCGGTTTGACAGCTATGCGCTGGTGGCAGCGGTGGTAATGTAATGTGATCATTATTTTGATTATAATCAACAGGATGATTGGAAATGTAATGTGATCATTATCTTGAATATAATCAACAGGATGATTATAATCAAAATAATAATCACATTACATTTCTATCACTTTCTGGCTAATCCATCTCTCGGTTTAAGCCAAGAAATGGCCTAGGTAGTGGGAAACTGATGGGAATTTAGTCAAATCAGTTTCTGATTATAATTACGTTAACTCTTCTCTCTGTTTAAGTCGTAAGTGTGTCTAATAAGGCATTAGAAAAGTTCTTCAGGTTTCTCTTTTCTCGGTTTTTTTCGGGTTTTGTCGTTTTCAAATAAATAGGCTCCGTTTAATTTACTCTAAGTAAGTTGAAAGACGGAAGAAGTATTTATAATTATAAATACGTTAAGCCGTATCTCAGCTTAAGTCGTAAGTATGTCTATGGCAATAAGTTTCAAATAGATCCAGGCTGATCCTCAAGAATATCTAGCCTTTAAAATCTGGCAGTAAAGAATTAGGTAAAGGAAAGTTATGGAAAGGATCTCTAATCGGTGATCCTAAGCCGCCGGAGTATAATATTTTGAGATTATATTATCAAGAATTAGTCTTAGTCTTGGGCATGCCCAAAGGAGTAATGAGATTGTAAAGAATCTCAGCTAAAGGAACATTGATAAGTTTAGCCATCGACTGGGTTAGTAAATGTCGAGTAAGCTGTAGGCTTTGCATTCTAAATTTTCTAATTTTTTTTTGTTTCTTAATTATTCAAGCTTAATTTCTATAAATGCATGAATAAACCACAATTAATAGGTTTAAAAACTATTTAATGCAGGAAATTCAAAAATTGCAGATACGCCAATTGTTAACGTAATACGACGATATTCTACTAATCTAAAGCTCTAAAAGAGCCGTAAACCTTTGTTTTATGAGTTTAGATAATGATTTAAAAAACCCTTTATGATCATTTTATAGGGGGCAAGCAATATCTACTCTTAAATCTAATATACTTAGGAGGTGACCTGCTTATGCAATCGACTGGTGTGGGCTCCAGACTGTCGCGAGCTCTCCGCACTATGTCCTATCACTTGTACGACTCGAGACGAACTCACGTCCGTACTCACTGAGATCGTACGATCGACTAAACTAATACAGTCGTCTCCACCATCACCAGAGGCGCTGGCCTAGAAAGGAGACATTGCGTCTCGAATATTTAGGGTTGCCTCAGCAGAGCATTTATTGCTATAAGGCGGGAAATTTAAGCTCTACATCTCGGCCGTCCTGACCTTACCAATGTCCTCATTGGAGTACTTGACTAATCCGAAGATTCAGGGTTGTCTTGAGGAAAGGTAACAGTCCTTGACTTACCGAATTCCTAACACTTTTCATGATCCTCTTAGTTAAATCTCATCTAATCCTTTCTACAAATCTAGGGAATTCTTTATTTGCTCGCTTCTTTTGTCACCAAGACAATATTTCGGATGTATGCTACCAAAAGCAATTCCGAATCTTCTCATAATTGTCACAAAGACTTAGGAATTAGACTATCAAAAGTCATTCCTTCTACTGCATCCGGTAATGCTGTCTTCTAGTGGCATCCTTGTCAATTGCTATTATTAGTCCTTGTATAGTCAATCCATTTCTTGCTGTCGTCGTCGGTTAGCCGTTCTCTTCAAATTGTCACTTAGACTGACTATTAGACTGTCACAAAGACTAATTTGTCACAAAGACTCAACAAATGATTTTCCTTTTAAAAGAGTATTTAAATGATCCCATATGTATTGGCCAGGCACCCAGGAAACAAATTCCATAGCCATAAATATAACAGATTCCCAGTCAACTTATGACTTTATGATTCAGTCTGCCTAAATTCCAAATGAGAAACAGACATGTTATTTTGTATTCCTTTAATTCACTTTCCAATAAATTCCATAATATTCCAAATCAAACCATCTAACAAATAGATATTTCAATCTTTCTTTGACTTCAGTTTATTATCACAAGCAATCCAAATTAATTCAACATCAACTTAATCAACATGTAATCTATCAACTAAGTTTTAACAAAATAAAGAAATTCAATCCATTGATAGTTCTTCTGTAACTTCGTTACTTGCTGGGTCTTCACTAAGTAATTCACTGTACTCCTCTAAATCCTTCTCGGTTACCCAGCCCTTCAACTTCTCAGCTGGATAGGTTCCTTTGAACGGTTTCTGAGTAACTTGTGTGATCGGAGTATCCGCAACAATGTATTTATCTGCACCTAGGACAGTTTCCACTACATATGGTCCTCTGTAGCGTGGAAGCATTTTCCGGGAACTTCCAAATGCAGCAACATTGTGTCGCACCAACACAAGGTCGCCTTCCTTGTAAACCTTTGGGGCTAGGTGCTTCTGATTGTACTTTTCAGCTTGCTTCTGTTGTTGCTGACACATCCTGTCATATGCCTTTGTTCTCAAGTCTTCTACTGGTGTGTGTACTTCTTCGTAATCCACTATGAGTGAGTTGTACAGCTGATCACCAAATGTTGTCTTTGGAGAATATCCCAACAGCATTTTCTGGGGAGACTCGCCGGTAGTTCTATTCACCATTGAGTTCAACATCCACTGCACTTTGGCTAACTTCTTGTCCCAATCACGTCCTTCATTGTCCTCGGAAAGTGTCTTGAGTGCATCTTTGACTCCTCGAAATATTCTCTCCACAATACCATTAGCCCTGGGTGTAGCAACAGAGACTAATGCATGCTTGATACTGTTCTCATCACAATACTTCTGGAATTCTTTTGATGTAAACGCAGCTCCATTATCACTCACCAATACTTGTGGCATTCCGAAATATTGAGCCACTTCGTCGAGAATCTTGGTAGTGATTTTTGTGGTGGGTCCAGCAACTGCTCTCAAAGTCACAAATCTGGTGAATGCATCAACCACAGCAAATACATGTTCTTTTCTTCCACTGGTCTTTGGGAAGGGTCCACAGAAGTCTATGTGCACTGTATGGAAAGGAACAGGTGCTTTCTTATGCACGTAAATATGATGATGATTTTCGTCTTTCCCAATCTTATGCACCGCACATGGAATGCAAAATTGGACAAATTTTTCCACTGCTTGTCTCATTTTTGGGAACCAATATTCTCGCTGCAGATGTTCTAAAGTCCTTTTGGGTCCAGGATGTCCCATCCCATAATGACCACTCATCAACACATGGAATCGAACTGCCTTGGGTACCATGAATCTCAATCCTTTTGATGTTCGAGCATACACTCTGCCATTCACCAACTGGAATTTATTCTGCACATCTTTCTCATCCGGTTCCTTCTTTAAAGTTCCGTCAAGGATTTGTCGAATTCGGGAAGTTGTAGGATCTTTGAGTTGTAAAGCCACAACCCAATCCTCGTCCATCTGGATTAACATCACTTCCTGGTGTTCTTCTTCTGGTGGATCCTCATAAGCCATTCTGCTCAGGCAATCTACATGTTTCATCTGAGATTCTCTCCGGTGTTCCATTGTGAAATCGAACTCCATTATATTCAACCACCATCTGGCAACACGTGGAACTAAGTGTTGTGTATCCTGACTCTGTTGTAGAGCTTTGCAGTCAGTTACAATCTTGAAATGTTTTCCAAGAAGATAGTACCGGAATCTGAGAAGACTTTCTTTCACCGCTAGGGTTTCCCATTCGTAGCTATGGTACTTTTGTTCCAATTTTGTGGTCTTCCTGCTGAAGTATGAGACTGGTTTCAAGTGGTTGGTACTGTCAGCCTGAAGAAGTATGCCTGCAAGTCCAAATTTTGATGCATCACAGTGTAATTCATGTCTCTTGTTGGGATCATACAAAGCCAAAACGGGCTGCTCACATAACTTGGCCTTCAGGGTTTCAAATGCTTTTGTCTGTTCTCCCGTGAGTACCACATGATCCTTTTCTTGAGCTTTCACCTCATTTAGTGGTGCAGCAATATGTGCATAATTTGGCACAAAACGCCTGAAGTACCCTGTTAAGCCCAAAAATCTCTTCACTTCCTTGGAACTTGTTGGACATTGGAACTCAGATATGGCTCGGGTCTTGATGTTACCTGGGGACACTCCCTCTTCTGTAATCTCATGTCCCAAGTAAGAAATTTGACTCTTCATGAACTGACATTTTTCAATATTGAGTGTGAGATTATACTTCCTGAGAACAGTGAACAAATCACCCAATGTCTTGAGATGTGTCCCTTCATCGGTTATGGAGATGAGTATGTCGTCCATAAAACAGGTTACATCATTTTTGTTCAGAGACTGTAGTGCATGAGCAATCACCCTCATGAAGATTGCTGGAGAATTTGCAAGACCAAAAGGCACTCGTCGATATTGATACAGACCCTCCGGTGTTACAAAGGCTGTATATTTTCGTGATTCCTCGGCAACACTGATTTGGTGGTATCCCATATACAAGTCCAGGCAACTAAAAAGTTTCTTACCCGCCAAATCATTTAGCTTTTCCTCGATGTTTGGCATCGGGAAGTGCTCCTTCCTCACTATTGCATTAATTTTCCGGTAGTCGATGCATATCCTTATACCTCCATTCTTCTTCCGGAGAACCACCATTGGACTGGCAAACTCTGAAGTTGACGGCTCAATTATCTGATACTTGAGCAGTTCCTCAATTTTCATCCAGACTTCCTCCTTGAGAGCATATGGAATTCGATAGGGACCATACTTGATAATTTTATCGGAAATAACTTGGATCTTCATTTCCTCTATTGTAGTATGCCCCAGTTCTGATGTATCTAAGGAAAAACACTGACGATTTTCCTTGACCAGTTCCTTTAGCCTTTCCTTTATCGAGTCACTGACACCCTCTCCCACTGAAATCATATCATCAGAAATTTCAATCGGTGTTTTATTTTCATCTTCCATCGCAACTTCCACTTCCATAACATGGACATCCTTTTTGGCACTATCGGTGATTATCAGATCATTCCAGGTACGCAATGACACCACAAAGGGATCATTGAAAAAATCACGCCCAACAATCATCTCGTGATTTTGCATCTCATCCGGGACAATATGTAAAACAACCTCTCTCTCAACACCATCTAAATTCACCTTAACTCGGGCGCTACCTTTTGTTTTATTTTTCACTCCCCCAAAACCCGTCAAAGAAATTGTCCCTTTTTGCCATTTTATTTTCAACCGTTTAGCTACCGATTCTTGAACAATAGTACAGTCACTTCCGAAATCCACAAAGGCTTTCACCTTCTGACCCTGTACTTCAGCCTCCTTGATCAACCCCTTTTTATTTGGCAGGGTGGGGAGTTGCTCGACCACCCTTATCTGAAAATCCTTGGGCTTTTTCGGACAATTTGCGATCAAATGTCCAGGCTGCTTACAATGATAGCATTTCCGGTTGTCTCGAAATTCAGTCTTTCCGGAAAACTTCTCACTTTTGACTCTATCTCTGTCCAAGTTCTCATCTGGGCTCTCCTTCCTGTCCCGTTGATATCTTCCTGCATTGTCAGACACTCGTGAACCTCCACGTGAACTTGAGGAATAGGGATGATACCTGTCTGCCTGTTTTGAACCACGATTGTACCCTCGTGACGATCCGGCCTTGTGACGGTCACTTTTCTCATCCTTTTTCTCTGAATTACACTTCTCTTCAGTTTCCAGTAGAGCATGGAGTAGCTTGGTCAAGGAGGGATATGACCGATTCCTCAAGGTAGCCCTTCGGCTCTCTGGTGAGATCCCCCCAATGATGTATTCCTTCATTGTCTGGTCGTCAAGAGAAATTTTCCTTCCCAAGGCACACATCCGGTGAAAATACGCTATTATTGTCTCATTCTTGGACTTCTGAGATTTCCTCAGCTGTTCATGGATCCCAGGGATGCTGACTTTCACAGGGAAATTGTCGATGAAATCCCTCTTGAACATTTCCCATGTCTGTAGCTGCCCCTTGGCGGCATGATACCACACTTTCGCGGTACCCCTCAGCCTCATGGAACTGTACAGGATTGCAGCATTGTCACTCCATCCATACATCTCCTTGGCAGTACTGCAATCATCAATCCAGAGCTCACAATCCATGCAACTGGGATCATCCGGATCGAACCTGGGGATGATGGTGGCAATTTCTTGGGGCCCAATCCTTGGAGCACCATCGTGACTTGAGCTCTGTCCCGTGGGTGACTCTCTGGGCACTGGTGGGTCAGTACCTGTCCTCCTAAGACGAGGCATTCTGAAATTTTCACAAAAATATTCCATGTCTCAAGATGGCGGCTTCTGTGTGCAAATTGCGTCATCTCCTTTTCGAGCCAATTTCACGGGAAATTCCTTACCTGCGTGACAAACACACAACACAACACCTTCTACAATCGCGTCTGAACACTTTTGTATGAGAATTTGTGAATAATTTCTTTTATTTTCCACGAAAAATTGCAACTTTTTGACAATGCAATTGCCTCAGCCAACTTTTCGTCAACGACTAATACTTTTTTCCCCCGTCAGTCGCGCCACTGTTGCAATTTCGACAATTTTCGAACAAGTTTCCCCTCCTTTCCGCTAGGGGAGATCGCGTGATATTTTATGGCACAATTTGAACCAATAGGAAATTTTCTGACGCAATTTCCAATCTGATGCGCAATTACCACCTTTTTTCCGAAATATCGCATTTCTTACGGAAATTCAGCCTCTATTTACGGCGAGAATCATCCCTCTAGATCAACAATATATCCCAATTAATTATTTCTTTGCTTTTGAATCAAATTTTCCCTTATTGCGCAACATTAACTGTTTTTTTTCTCTTTCTAAAATTCCAATAAAACGCAATTTTCCCCAAGTTGGGTCACTTATCTGAATTCCTGTGTACGACAGGAATTTTCCTGTTGCCCCATGATGCTTAATGCCCCCATCACTCGCACCATTCAACCTATTGCGACCAATTTCGTCATGCTGGCTACTCTGCAATCCTCACAAACTCTTTCAGGGATTCAGGGGATTTTTACCCCATCATCCCACTTCTGAAAAAAATATAGGGGGCAAGCAATATCTACTCTTAAATCTAATATACTTAGGAGGTGACCTGCTTATGCAATCGACTGGTGTGGGCTCCAGACTGTCGCGAGCTCTCCGCACTATGTCCTATCACTTGTACGACTCGAGACGAACTCACGTCCGTACTCACTGAGATCGTACGATCGACTAAACTAATACAGTCGTCTCCACCATCACCAGAGGCGCTGGCCTAGAAAGGAGACATTGCGTCTCGAATATTTAGGGTTGCCTCAGCAGAGCATTTATTGCTATAAGGCGGGAAATTTAAGCTCTACAATTTTAGCAAAAAGCATCCTGCTCTCATTTGAAATGAAAACGTATCAGAAAACTCATTTTGAATTTCTTTTATGTACATTACCGTTAACAATAGTGTCGCTGAAGTTTTTAGTATGAATTCCAAGAACAAAGAATCTAAAACCATTTCGCCTTTGCGTTCCGTCAAGTAATGAAATTTTACGATGGACGGTGAATGAAAAGGAATTTCCTCGGAAAATTCAATTCACCACAAATTGCATATCACATGACATAAAATCAAATAAAAAAAGCACAATTCTGGTCAAGTGGCTCAAAATTAATTGCCCCAGGACGAATTGGTATTGGCTCTATCACCTGGGATTTGAGGTGGGATACAGAAGGACAATAAAAAAAGAGTTCCAACAGAGCAAAAAGTCACCTGGAGCCAATTTAATTGGGCTCTTTGGGGAGTACTGAATAAAAAAAAACATGTTGGACTTTTCTGTCTCATTCCCTTTTTCTAGATGGAAAAGCTATATAGGGACTTTGTGAATTGCCTGCCACAGCATTTTCTAACATTTTGAAGAATCATGGGAAATGTCAGCAGGGTTTTGCCTGCATTAAGTTGAGGATTAATTTAAAATCTACTCACATTTGAATGCCTTGATAGGTAATCTGGATCATAATGGTGAAATTTTAGCAATTTGGCTTACGAGAAGTGCCACAGTGTCACTTTTATGCAGGAAAATTTGAATATGTGAATGAGGAAATTACTTTTCCGTACCAACATTATCCACTGAATGAGCTAAATTCGACTAAAAATGTTGTCCCTCATCAGGTTTGTCGACAAAATTCTAATTCAACTTATCTTTAGCACCACAATAAATTTGTCTTAGAACGAAATTTGACTTTTACTTTATAAAAGAGCTTTTGGTATTCGAACTCTTTATTGATTTCTTCACCAATTCTTGCCAAAATGCAGAACTTTTAATAAAATTCTCAATCTGATTCTTGTACAGTGAAAATACCGAAGCTGATAGTACGAGAGAATTTACTAAAAAATTCCACATCACACCACATTATATCCATTTATACGATTTTCACGCCATTTCACTCCTATTCTCACACGGCTCGGAAAAAAGCTCCAAGAGCTCTCAATTCTTACAATTCTCAACTGTGTTGCTGAAAAGGAAAATAATGTGCTTCCTGTAGAATCCCTCCTTTTTAACATCCTAGTTCTATATGGCTCGAAACTTTTCACTCAATTCCCACAATACCACTGACATGCTTCTGCTTTGCATTTTTCCACAAATTGCCATAAAATATGAATGGAGATTCTTCAAGAATGCAAAGCTCCGCGCAAGAATAACACAAATATTTAGTAAGATATTTCTTTTGAAGATTTAAAGCTGGGAGAGATTCAAAGAAATTAAGTTTTATTTTAGAAATAAGTATGAAATAAATTCATTACCATAAATAATGCTTGTGCTGGCTGGACTTTACGATCCTTTTCAAGTACTATATAAAAGTTGCTAAATATATTAAAAACAAATTGCTTTTCTTCCACTTTTAATTTACACATGAAGCACTTTTACTACTGTGGAAAAATACTTAAAATATTTAATTTTATGTGCAATCAAAAATATTTTAAAGTAATAAAATTTTCTAGAAACACGTGACTAAAACATAATTTACACGTATTTAATTATTTCATCCTATAAAATATTTTAGTTCCATCATATTCTCTAATTGCTTGGAGAGCTTTGAAAGCTATGAATATTTTTCAGCTCTTGCCAATTAGAAAATGCGAAGAAATTAAATGCTTTTTTTTTAGAAATCAATATTCAATTGCATGTGAATAATGGTCGTAATGCTTAAGGGGGTTTCCCTAAATTAGAAGGTCAAAAATGTTTAAATAAAGAAAACCCAAAGAAAATTGAGAAATTAAAGACTTTTTCCGAGGTTTAAAAAATGCTTTTTTGAGACAAAATTTTGACTTTGACTTGCTGTAAAATATTAAAAAAAACTAAGGTAAGTGTATCGAATTTAGGACAGCTTGCAATTTCGGCCATTTTCGATGAATTTTTAGTTTTTGCATACTCCAGAGGTTATACAATGCAAAAAAAAATAAAATAAGAAATATCGCTTTGACAAACGAGATGATGTGAAAAAGACATTGAAAGTATTCCTAAAGCGCAAGGAACTATGAGAATGAAGGTGGCCGATATAGGCCACCAAATCTATATCTAAATTTTTATAAATTTCAAAATGTATTAAGAATGATTTTAGAAAAAAACAAAGACGATAAACTATCTGCATGGTTACAAGTAACACTCTTTATGAAGAAGTAAAAAAAAAATCAAACTTGAGACTTTGGCGTTTGCATGCATGCAACTATGCCGAAATTTGGCACACCTACCCTAAGTTTCCAACAATTGCTTTAGTTCAACCAGAAAATAAAATCTTTATTTATTTCATTTTATCAACGAGCTGTTTTATTTATTATAGGGTAAATTAAGCTAATTCAAAACTTGCTCCAAATGGAAATTTTTTGCTACTCCAAATGGAAACATTATTGTTTTCATGATAAATACAGTAGGGGGAGGCTTTGATCGTTCGCACATACGCTACCTTCAGACACTTCATATTTCTCCCATATTCCTTTATGAATCTCACATATGGCTATATATTGTAATAGCTTACCTTAAATCCCATCTTTCCTGAAAAAATTGAGAGTCTAATCCTTTTTTCCTAGTTTCAGGAAACAAAAAATAAAAACAGGTCCAAAACTGTAATTTTGCTGTGCAATATTTCATACGATTGTGCAGAATTAATATCACTTTTCTGAAAAACTACTATCACAAAGGGTAGAAGGGTTATTAGGAATCAGATTTATGTAAAAATCTTTTAGGCTGAACAGGCACTTTTTGTGGGTGGAACAAAATTCACAAACTTGACTCAGATTCATCGATCGCATACATAGAAGACTGCTTCTTTCAGATATTTTCCAGGAAACTTCATTTTAGATACGATCCCTCATATTCACATCTATTGTAATCTACCGATTTGATCCACCACTAAAAAGGAAAACTTAAAAATCGTAAAGTTGATAAACAAGAAGTAATTTGACTCAAATAGGCTGCAGTTGAGTAATTATTAAGCAATTTTGCATTTCTTTGATATAAAAATATTTTTCAAGCTTGCACAAACTGAATGTGCAATGAAAGAATCACATCTGCAATAAGCTCATACAGTTTACAACTGGTTTTTTGACAATCTTTGACATAACCTCACTATTGTGTTGTTTTGCATGACAAAGAAAAGAAATTGTCCGTGAGAAGCTGTTTTGTGAAAATTTTAGCTTGTTCACCTGCTGAAGCTCAATATCTGTGCTAAATCCCGATTCCTGCAGCTGCAGGAACAGAGAAATCTTCAATGATGCGCATTCAAACGTTTTTGTGCATATCCGGCTCCGTGGAGGAATGGTGGAATCTTGTGTGGTCTTCTCGCTTGCAGAGTTTTAGTCAATTTTTAGCTTTAAAAACTTATTAATTCGTGTAAATTTGGTGATATTTGGACTTTTTAAGAAAGTATTCATCAGATTTAACCGTTTCCGGAGTGAAATTCTCGTAGAACCAATCAAAAAAATGGTTTTTAATGTCAATAAAACATCTCTCAGAAAAGTTCCAAAAAAGTGATATTAAAATGTTTTATTCTATATAAAAATGGTTTAATCAAGTAGATTAGAGTTCCCTTTAAACAATGATGTGCAACTTTTAGTGTCCGGTGCAAAATTTACGGTGAAAATGGGGTGTTCAATGATGGCGTGAATCGTGTGCGATAATAGAAACTTGATTCATCTATCGGATAAATCGCCATTAAATTTTCATTTTCCTCTGGAGGAAAATCTAAGGATTTCCTGGAATTTTGTTTGGTGGGATTATAAACCTTATAAGTAAGACATTTTTTTGGCATAGTTGGAGAATCCATACAGTTTGCATGGTAGTCAGAAAAAATCACTGAACTTGAACATCATTTTTGTATGCGAAAGTTCAAAGCCTCCCCCTACTAAATTATTGTATAATATTTTTTATACCACAGTTTCATTTAAAGTTTTGGATATTCGCCCGAGCGTTTGCGAACCTACTCGGCGATACTTTGCTTTCATCCCTGTATCTTCGAAAATATGGGGAGGCCTCTAGACTTCGCACATTTCATACTTTTCTCATATTCCTAAATGAATTTGTTCTATGTTTTTCAAAATGGGTCATATTCATTAAAGGAATATGGGAAGAATATGAAGTGTTTGAAGCCAGAGTGTATACGAAACGTAAAGGCTTTCCCCTACTTCAAATTGGTTTCTGAAATTTTTGTAGTAGGGTAAGTGTGCCAAATTTCGGCATAGTTGCATATAAGCACCGAAGTCCGAAGTTTAAAATGCAATAATTTTAATTTATATTGATATTTTTCGTTACTTCCTTTTCGGGAGGGTTGTGTGGAACTTTGAAAACTAGTTTATCATCTTTGTTTTCTTTAAATCACTGCCTAAAATATTGAACAATTAATAAAAATATGTACATTGCTTTGGGTAGTATTCCGACCACTTTGAATGAAATTCCGGCCATCTTTTTCTGTCCACCTTTTGTAACGCAACGCATAGAAAATTTCAAAACGTCAAACGGAACGAGTTTTATATTTAGTTTAATACGTTTGTATGACCCTCAAGACCTGAGATCTTCCGTGTAATTCGTACTGAAGACCTGAAGAGTAGCATCTCAAATTTACGCGCAGATTTCCGCAGCAATGATTACCGTAGCTGAACTCTTCCAAGGCCTTTTCCACATCATCTTTTTCATAGAAGCGATGGTTTTTTTCTCTGGACATTGTAGAATTCAAAAATTGAAAAGAAAAACATAAAATGAATAAGAAATTTAGGAAAGCAAAAGAAAGAATTAGGAAAGCAAAAGATGTTGCCGGAATAGGCAACACTACCTCACCGGAGAGACGCTCACAAAGTATATACTTTTTACTCGAAATACAGGATCCAGCTGGGAAATTTTGCCCGAAATTTAAATGAAAACTTAAATGAAAACTAATCAATTTTCATGAAAAACAGCGAAGAAAAAACCTTTTGCACTTCACCACAAATCACAAGACTGCTAGAACCGCAATCGATTTGTCACATTTTTTGTAAGACTCTTTCCACACAACGCAATTTAAATTCAAATTATACCTAAAATTTAACGGTCTTTGTGTTAATACATCCTAAAATGAATAAATATTTAAAAGCAAAATGAATTCATTGACTATTCGAAGATTACATGCATAATTTTAATTAATTTATTTGCATGGCCGAAATTACACTCAAAGTGGCCGAAACTAGAAGCTGGCCGAAATTTGGCACACTTCCCCTACATTGAATTTATGCCGTTTTAATTAAGGAAACCTCTTTAGGTTCAGATTTCCGGCACTGACACATGGAAACTCGTGGACTTTGGCCAACAAAACGAGTTTGTAAATAAATAATCTCAATTATCTCGTCTCCTGATCAACTAAACATTAAGTGATCTTTCACCTATATATCATCTTCCTATCAGTTTATCCAATTTCTAGATAATCTGGTTTAAATGAAAAATTTACATTTGTTTAACGAAATTTGCTCAAGTGTACTTCATTGCATGACCTGCATGACCCGCATGACCCAACTTTAGTATCAAATCGAATTTGCAAATATTCTGAATTAACTCATGTTAGAATTTGCCCTAGCTTTATTCTTATATCTGTATCAAATTTCTTACAAAATTTTCAAAAATGTTATGATGTGTTTTATTTTATTTATTTAGTTTTCATGTACGGTAAAATAGGGCTTATATGGGATCATTTTGTAATTCGGAATTTCGAAATTTCCTTACTATCTTAGATTGGCAAAAGAAATAAAAATACGAAGAAGTAGACTTGAGTGTAAGGGCCCAAGAGACTCGGGCTGATCCTCGAGAACATACATCCTGAAAAATTTGGCAGTAAAGGATTAGGTAAAAGATATTTAACCCTTTAACGATGAATGGAGCACCAGTAGGGGAAAGTACTCTCCCTTCGAACTTCTTACTTAATTATACTTAATTATACTTATTACTACTTAATTATCACATAATTATTAATAATTGACAATAAGCTAATTAATACTTAATAAAAATGTTAAAGTCTCTTCGGAAAACTTAAAGAAAATTCACATTATTCGAAGGTATGAACGTTCTAAGGGAGAGTACTTTCCCCTAGTGTCCCAAAAATAAAAACTAATTTTTCAGACTATTTATGGGACAAAATAACTTTCTACACACAAAAAGAAATGTTTTTGTTTTCGGGACACCGGTATCCGAGTCATCCTCAAAAGGTTAAGCAAATAACATCTAATTGATAATCCTAAGTCCTCAGTGTATGACAGCTTGGGATAAATCTTTGTACGAAATTTTACAGGCTAAATATTCTCCAGAATCAGCTTAAACCTATTTGGGCCTTGAAACTTGCATTTCTTTACGGTCCACTCTTTCTCTTTTCGCGTCCGAAATATTGAAGAAATCTCAAAATTTCGAATTAGAAATGATTTCGAATAACCCCATTTTCCACTATCGCATCATTTTGGCAATTTTATACATTATTCAGTTTTCCTCTCCTACCAATTGCATCACTTTGACTTGTTTGTAGTAGATAAACGTCTATTTTCTAACTAAGTATCTACATGACAAAATAATGGAATTTTTATGTGATCAAGCGTGAAATGAATGGTTAACAATGTAGTGAGAAAACGATACATACAATTAGCACTAGATCAATATTTTTCTACTGACAAAATTACTACATATATCTCCTGTTAACAAACCCAATTGACCTCTTGTCATCTTGTTATGTTCATCAGCCAAATTACTCTACTTCTCAGGATTAAAAATAAACTCACTAAAGCTTGTCAAGACACCTGTTTGTAGTTTTCTATTTTGCTCTATAATTTCATAATATCACTCCAACACCTATTGTACAATAAGATGTTTGTGTCAGTGTACAGAACTTTTACAAAAAAAAAATAAAGAAAATTTTCTGACAAGTGTTTTTTAAAAGTTCTATTTTGCAATATTTGAGTAAATGTCCCAATGTTTTCTTACTTTGTATAGAGTTGTCAGATTGTAGGAAAAACTGTTTAGGTTTTTTGTCAAATTAACTAGAACCAAAAGAACACCTATTGGCACTCCATATGCCGGGGGTCCGGATATCATTAAGAGCACTTAAGGATGGTCTAAAAATCATCCCTAAATGCTAGAATTAATTATCAATTAAGTATCAAGCATACGAAAAATAGGGGTGCAAAGTTACTCGCCTTATAGGGGGTAAAAGGAAGATGTATCAGAATTTTATACTGTTCGGACCAGATTGTCAGCCACTATGGATTATGACAATCCCGGATTATGTGCTGTTGAGATTAAATGGAAGGCCTTCAGCTATACTTACCAAACCAAAATTTAGTTAAGAATGTTGTTGATCAGAGCATAGAGTATACTATTTTAATAGGGAAATGCATATAGATTTTACTCTGAGAGCGTCTCGGATTGGACTTCGTAAATTTCACTGATTTCAACAGGGGGGTGACATTAGCTCTGAAAAATGCGACCAGTTTTAGTGTAATTTTTTCCCTGTTTTCGCACACATTTCACGAGATATCTCCAAAACTATGTAGATTGTCAATTTAGGGTTTTCGGTTGCCTCTTCGTTATTAAATTGGCTTTTATTTTGTATTAGTATTTTTTACTAAATCATTCTACAATGACAGAAAACAGCTAATAAACTCAAAAAATTTTTCGGCTCGCTAGAAATATATGGGAAACATAGGAAATGTCATGCTCCTGGATTTCAACTATTATACATATTTACCAGTGAAGAACTGAATGAGATACTTATGTTTGAGAACATTTTGAGGTTATGTTTCATTCATTTTTATAAGTTTAACTCTTTGTCGCCAAAAGTCACTAATTTTTACTTACATACTTAATTAAGGGCTTTTTAAGTACTTATTAAGTACTTATTTTATGCACTTGGACAGAGCTCTTATGCTCTTATTAAAAAATAGTTTATTTATGTATTCATTTCATTTAATTAGTAAAACTTTACCCAGTGTTACCTAGGCCTTTCTTTTTCTAAATTATGAAATACTGTGAAATTTGGCAAATTTACATCAATTATCGAATTGTAAAGTAAGGTTAAGTTATTTATCAAAATTTTGTTAGAGTGTATAACACTCTAAAACTTTATTGGCTCGGGTAATCTTAGATCTTTTGAAGTTTAATGAATATTAATTAATCTAGTAGTAATTAATCTTTACCCCCTCAATTTACCAATATTATGCAGAGGGTAGGAAAATTGGAAGACTATCATTAGGTATAATTTTTCTTCCAAAACATCAACCTGTTACATAGATCCATTATTCACCAACTCCTTTTTTTCTAATAGTATAATTTGATGAAAGCAATTCATTGATCTGATCCAAGGCTGAAATCGAATAATACTTTATACACACTTTAATTAGTAAATGGTATTAAAACATTAATTGAATGATGAAATCTCGGCTGTGCGAAAAGTCAAACAGAAATTTCAAAGTCAAACATTTTCTTCAGCGAAAATTTATCTTAATATCGTTTGTTTAATTTTCTAAATGATTTCATGTTGAAAGTCAATTAGGTATGAAATTATTTGATGGAGAAGAGAGAGGCATCAAGAGATGAATATATTTAGGATGTGGGCTCCTCCAAAGTTAGTTTTGAGGGTTCCTTTTAATTTTTCTGGTTGCTGTAGATTTTGTGTGACCCGGAGGAAGCTCAATGGCTGACCACAGGGCAACCTTTCTGGCCGCATAAATTCCGTATGGTACAAGTTATAGTACTGCTTCTGGGTGTAAAATTATAATCGCCTTCCGTCATGTCTTATTCTATACGAACATATTGTGATGGGCAGAGACCCACGTAGTATTTTTAATCACATCTCCCCTCCTGGTTTGGACGCTTGTTCCGAGATGAGGGATCCAAAGGCTGGGATGTGTGTTTTATTGGTGTGCAAGAGAGTGATGCCTATAAAATGGGAGAAGAGACACTGGCGGCCACACAAAAGAAACCTCCAATGGGGGGGTTGGCACTATGCCAACACGTCTAATAAATTCATCCAAGGCGACTAATCTTAAACATAATCTGCAATCGTTCCGATATAATTCCTTCACACTCGCCACGACCTATACAAGCAATTTTCAATTAATTTTCATGTTTAAAACTTCTTGGCCATTTCATTTGCAATGTATACGCCGCCAGCATGAAATTAGGTTCTCATTTGTACTCAATAGTTTGTTGGAAAATTGATTGAAAATACCCCACACAGTCATAATAGTTGAATTTTATCAGAAAGTGCCAAAATTAACATACACTCCGAGGGGAAGAGCATTTTAATAACATTTACTTAAGATTACAAGTCAATAAAATTTACTAATTTGTGATGCTGTCTAAAGCGTTTTGAGTGGATTCAACCTCTGGCAAATGTTCATTTACACCACAATTGCCGCACCTCGTATTTTCTTCTTCTCCTTTTTACTTCTAACCTAAAGCTCTTTTCTCATTCTTCGGTGGTTTTTTGTTGAGAAAATAAACAACTTGCTTTTCTACAAGTGCACGGAAAAGTGTTTGCAGAAAATTCTCCTCCAAATGCGATCATCTGTGCGGCAATCTCTTTAATTCTTTTGCCAATGAGCATTTTCTACTTCCGTTTTCAAATTTAAAATGAAGCTTACATAGTGTACACTGTGAAAAAATGATGCATGTATCTAGTGCCTGAAAGTAACTACTTTCTCACTTTCTTTTTTAAATAAAATTTTGTAAAAAAAAAATTTGGGATTATAATCTGATTCTGAACGTTACTTGGGTATATTTTCAGTAGCATTGTAGCATTACATATACAAGGATATGCAACAGCTGGTAAATTATTGGTGTTTAGTCATTGTTTTAATATCGCTTCTTGGAAATTACAAGGGGTCAACTCACTTTTTTGCGATTTTGAGATTCTAATGCACTTAGTTTTTCAAAATTTTAATATTTTTGATTACTTGCACAATTTTGTTTGAAGTAAAGGGGCACAAAATATATTCATTGTTCAATTTTTTGTGAAACAGGGGATTAACTCAAGCAACTTGATCCCTTGTCATTCTAATTTCAGACAAATTTTCATATCATTTAGAACGACAAGGAGCTAACTCGTTAAAAAAACATATTTTGAAAGGTAAAAATATAAAAGTTTCGATGTTTATATTAGTGCTCATACAAATAGAAAAGAAATAATTTGTTTTTGTTCAGTAATTAAATTGATACTTATTTACACAAAGTTGAATCTTTCATGTTGTCTCCTGAAAAATGGGTGAAAATTAGTTGACCCCTTGTAATTTCCAAGGAGCGAATCCCTAGTCTCCGGCGAGTGGCCTTCAAATTTGAAGCCAATTTATTACTTTCACATACAAATGCGTATGGGAATTTTTCAGCACTCGTGATCGTTATGCTAAATATTTAAAAAGTGGGAAGTTTTTCCGTATTATAAGATACCTTTCCGTATGGAGGGATAAATATACTAAATTTTTGTTTAAATAAATTTTTTCTTTGGAGCACTGTGAGCTGAGTCCGAGATCAATTTAGGAATTGGCTTCAAATACCTCCATATAAAAAGGCCAACTTGCCAGGCGCTTGGCGAATCCGTATGAGTAATTCTTTTGGTATTTAGTGGATATTTTGAAAAAGAAACATGGTAATATTGATAACCAATGACTTTAAACCTTATCTGAAAATGAAGTAGAGGTATTAACTTCTTTAATTTTCTTTTTTTCAACAATATTTATATATTAGAATATTGAATATTTATTATTTCACATTTCAATACTGATTTTAATAATAACCAATTTTATGGATTTACTGCGTAATCTATTGAAACCGTATTAATATCTTATAAACAAATCACTTTCTTAATTTGAATTTCTACAAAAGAAAAACTCTGTTCGTGAACAATAGGCCACACCCCTTTGTAATTTATTACGCTACCTTCGAATGACTCACGCTCGGGACCACTTAATTTTTTTCTATAGTCTCAATTGATTTGATCCATGGCTCTCTTCTGGATATTTAAGACATTGAACTACTTAAAAAAATAATATATAGAGATTAAGGCGACTGAGCTGTGCTTAGTAAGAATTTTAGTTGATCAGAGTGAATATAGGTGATCATCTACGTGAGATTAAGAATCCAGGAAATCCAGCAAGCTCCATTGCACCAATAGCCGTAGTATACAATGTGTCAAATTAATCAAAAAACATATTTAAAGAAAAATTGAGTTGTTGGCAGATTAAGTCATTCGAAGATAGCCTACTTTCCTCTATGTCGACCGCTCAGAATAAGAAACGAATAACTCGTAGCAGGCAAATTTTACAGGAGAGCGATTTAAAGCTGAGATTTCACATTCAGAGTATAGGATTTTTGAGATTTAAAATCTTTATAACTTTGAAAATAATGATCTTTCAAGTATAATATTCACAGGGAAGGTAAAGGGTATCAAGAAATATACAAAAAGCGAATAAAACGATTTTTGTCAAAAATCGAATTGTTCGACTTATATTCTGAGTGGCCGATGTGTACAAAACTTCTTTGTTATAATTCACCAGGAAAGTTAACCCCGTGAAACACCCTCTTGAGGCCTCTGTCTGTGGATTGCGGAGCGGATTGTGGGCGCTCTGAACACAATGAACCTTCTGCCATGGTACTCAGTCACTCAGTCCCTCTTGGTCTTTTTAGTTCCTCCCAATCTCAAAACCTCTCTTACAATTGATATTGTTATTTCTTAAAAAAGTAAATACGATCTGTGATTCAGTATTATCTGCAATTTACCAGATAAGGTCGGTCGTGATAAGTCGGCAGTAGACGCAACCAAGCAATAATTGAGGAGAAATATATGAATCGTATTGAATTAAATTGGATTTCCACTACTCTGTAATGGTACCCTTCTGAAATTATTATCTACCCCTTGGGCGTGGTTAAGGGGGAACAATTATGAGAAAAAATATGCATACCACTTCCAACAAATTCTATTGAATTGTTCTTGACACCTTCACAATTTGTATGAAAAATCTTCAAAATCTGTATATCGTTTCCAACCTAATATCTGCCCCTTGGGCGTGGCCTATTTTTTTCATAAGACATATAGCAATGTCTTAAGTAGTTCTGCTTCAGGGATGTAGAGTATTCCTTATGTTCCCAATTAAATTATTTAATTAAATCAAGAGTTTAATTAAATTGTTCCTAATATAAAAATATATTCCAAAATTATTTGTTCCAATATTGTACAAAAAGTCAAAAAAAAAATCTAACTAATGGCGTCTATATATATTGTGGTTTATTCCCATCAAAATAAAGCATATTAACGGAACTAACATGTAAATGTACAAGCAATTTACTTCAAAATGCTCATTGCTAACGAAAATTTCGCTCAATAATTGTACAGTAGACTCTCACTCAATCGGCTCTTTTTCAATTGGGCGAAAAATTTTGATGACAATTTTCACGTTTAACCCTTTAACGACGAAACACTTTTTACGGACTGAAAATCAACAATAAAAATTAAACTGAGAAACATAATCAATGATAAGTCTTACATCTAACCTTAGAAAGTCCCATTTTATTCGGTGTAGTTTGTGCTTCTATGAACAATAGGGACAAAAATAGCCCAAAAATTTAAGTAATTTTAATAATTTTAAGTAATAATAAACAATACCAATGAATAATATTTTTCGCTTTAATGAGAAATTTTACATATGAGTGTTGTAGTGTTTATTGCCAAAAGGATTATGCTTAAAAAAATTGGAAGTATAAAAAATAAATAAAATCAATTATGAATTTGAAAATTTAAAAATTCGCAATTTTTGAGCTTAAATATTTACTACATAGCAAATAGCTAGAGACTTGCAAAAAATATTCTAGATTCCTTCAACCTTCTACTTTACAATTATGTACAAACCTTAGAAAGAAAAAATTAACTTTAGGTAGGTAGTTGGGAAAAATTATTTTCTTTATGGGACACCGGTGTTCCAATTGTCCTTAAAGGGTTAATTATGAAGCAAATTTGCTCAAATTCGCTGTAGTTCTTCTTATTTTGACATGATTCTTTATAATTGAGCGTTTTTTATGGAATTGACAATGAATTTGATGCCCAAATCTATTGATAATTTGGATGACATTTTGCCCCATATTCCCAATTGAGAGAGTCTACTTTAGAGGCTTTGAGAAAGAGAATCTAAAAACGCCTATTAGTGCGCGCTGTCTAGGGTAAAGTTCTACAAGTTGTACAGGGCTTTTTTTCTTGATAAATTTAGTGCTTCATTTTTATTTGTATATTTTTAATGCTTTAGTTTTATAATTTGGTTCCTTGTGCTTAAAAAAATTAGTACAGTATTTATCAAGAAAAAATCCCTGTTCAACTTGTACCGGCGAATTGTCCAACTTGTAATACTATGTCCAACTTGTATCACTTTACCCTACATCCATATCTTTTAAAATATTTCTTAAGATTATTGATATAGGCAAGATATAAAAGATACATGTTTTAAAAGAGATTGTCTAATGTAAGTACACTTTAGGCCACGCCCACCATTAACCTAAACTTATGGCTTGAAAAAAAAAAGTTTAAAAAATAACTTCAGTTAAAGCATCTACCCATTGGGAGCAATTTACTTAAAAAATTGCATTTTTAACAGAATTTTGACGTTTCTATTTAAAACAGTGCCAAGTAAATCCCTTCAAAAAGGATATTTTTGATAAAAAATTATCCCAATGTTGAGGGCTTGTCCCTCAAGAGGGCGCAGCACCACCTAAATCCGTAAGTTAGTAAGTAGAAAGGTTTTTATAGTCGCAACAATCCTTAGATGGTATATGACCTTTCCTTTATCTGGTGAAAACGGAGTAAGACCTTTTTTTCGCTTCTTTCAATTTTTATTCGCTACAACGTTTCGGGAATACGATGTCCCCTTCATCAGGTATAGAATAATTAAGGAAAAAACACGTAAGGTATATATCGTTACACTTAACTTGGACTGGGAAAAAAAATGTCTTACTCCGTTTTCACCAGATATTGCACTCCACCAGACCGCACATAGTCGAACCTTTCTCTTACTTATGTTGAGGTAGTCCCAAAACCAGGCCCGGACACTGCGACTGGGTCAGTCTATTGAGCCCTTAATTTATAACCTATTTATTTTTATTTATTTTATGCATATGGTAAATATGCTCTCATTGCTAGCAGTGCACTCCGACTTTCATGAAATGAGCAAGAATTGGAGCAATTGGAACTGAAATTTGCCAAAATCTCATCACAGTTCGATGATTTATCCCCAGGATTTTGATTACTTCCGCAACATCCCTCACACTCTAACGCCTCTCATTCTTCCCACTTTCGCAAGTTTTCGATTTTGCAAGGGTATGGGGTAATGTTCACCCTTCAAATGGGGTATTCACATAACAACAGGAGCAAAAAAAAGTATTGGTGTCAGAATGAAAAAGAGCAGAAACAACAAACACCGCAAAAGTTACAAAATTGCTGACAAGACTTATTGAGTTTTCAATCCTCTGGCTTTCAATTTAGCCTCCAATTTTCTCTCCCTGTGGAGCTCTTTCCGAGCTGCCATGGAAAATTGCTAGTGACGAGAAGTGTAATGTAAAATTTGCAAAATGACATTTGGCAAAAGATATCATTGAGACAAATTTTTGGTGGAGGCAAAACTCCTTCATCTCTATTTTGTGGTTTTTGCATTGAAACAACAAATTTTAGCATTATAAGCATGTATACAGCAACATACTTATTGACATCAGATTGATGCTTGTTTTGATAGAAACTACACGAATCAGACGTGTTATTAAAGTTTTCATACTATACCAACATTTGCCATTTCCTCCTTCACATTAATGCAATTTTCCTGTCAACCAGCGAACTATTTATGCTCAGCAAATCGAATTAAGACGCAAGACTTTTACTCCACATACACTGACACTAAAATTAATGCCATTGTTTGATGAATTCACTTTGATATCGCTGCAAAAGTTTACTCAAACCAAAATTCAATGCTGGGTAATTCAATTTAACAATGAATGGAAGTACAAAGTCTTTCTTCAATCTCATTTTCCATCATTCATTAAAAATTTCTCAAGTTTTATGTCAATTCTCAGTAATGCACTGCTACAGACAAATATTCTGAGGCAAATAGTTCTTTTTATACAGAATTCTTAAGCTCTGAATTCCTCAAAACTCAGAAGCTTTCAAAAATTCTTCCACTTCCAACTGAAGCTTTCGTTTTAAGATCAAGCTTTTTATATCAAGCTGAGTAAATAAAATCAAACAACTGGATATAAAACTGTTAAGTCATTCAATTGAAAATCAAATTTCCTGAATTCATTCACCACATTCGAATATTTGGCAATTTAGATGAGCGAATGAGTATGTCAAGTGGAGGCGCCTGGTTATTGGAGCTTTTTCTGCTGTTACACTTCCTCTCCATTATTCACTAACCTCCCCCAAAGCATTACACTCTATGACACGGACACACATCATTACTGTCATACACTGAGAATCACAAACACAGCATAATTCAGGAGAATCTTGCCATTCCCTTTCGCACCCTCCTGATGGGTTGATTTTAATGGAATCCAATACGGGATTTTGATGACACGGAAAGTCGTTATGCGATGCGTGACATGAGTATGGTATTTTATTAATAAAACGGAGACATGGCACGGATGGGGGAACTTCCTGGTAACGCACAATGTCGATAAAATGCGCCCTTTTTTAGTGGGTGGGAAAAGTAATGAAAACATTTCAAGTTTCAGAGACAAATCCATACAATTTCCTGGGGCAAATGCATCATTCGTATGGCATTACATGAGAGATAAACTTTCACTTCATTCCTATGCTTCCCTACTTTCTCTCAGTATCTCGACCAATTTATCATGATGGTTTTCCATCTCATAAAAAAAGACACATCACGAACATAAGGGTTACTTTTTTATTTATGGGCATCCGCACCTTAATAGAGAATAATTATTAAATTCTGAGAAATAAGAAAAAGAGGAATTGCATGAAATTTATTTCACTCAGAGAAATACTTGCTCGTCACCAGGTTTTATTATTAGTTTTCCTCATTCGATATTAAGAGGAAGGGTCTTGAGTTCTGTTTTGCTGAATGCTAGAACTTGGGTTTTCGAAAATCGGATTTTAGGACAATTCAATGTCAATCTTCGGTGTAAATGAGATCATTTACACCGCCGGATTGGATTGAGATTAAATTGTCCCAAAATCGGTTTTTGGGACAACTCAGTAAGAATCTAAAACGACAGTCTAAATGACCTCAAAGAAATCATTTAGATTACTGCCTTAGATTAAGACTTAATTATCCGAAATCCGATTTTGGAACAGTTCCATCCCAATCTAATGCGGAGGTGTAAATAGCCTCAATTACTCCATTAGAGCCACTTACATTTAATTTCTACGCACAACTTTTAGATCAATAAAATTTCATGAAATCAAAATTCACGTAAATTTCTTTCTAAAAAGCTTTGCATAAGTCTATCCTATTCATTCGAACTTAAAATTGTTATGATTCGGTGTGATTTTCAAAAAAAAAGAAGAAGAGTGCGAAAGAGTAGGATAGACATCAATGCAAAACTTTTAAGAAAGAAAGGGATGTGAATTTCGATTTAATGAAATTTTCCTGATCTAAAAGGTAAGCCGGAACCATTTCAACCGAATTTGGTTTGTTATGGCTCTGGCACACCTTTTAGAGCAGGAAAATTTTACGTAATCGAAATTCACATTTGTTTCTTTCTCAAACATTTTGTATATGTCTCTACCACTATTTCGGACTCTTCTTCTTCTTTTAAAAAATTAGACAAAATTGCATTTAATTCAAACCAATTTTGAATGCTAATAAATGAGATAGACATATGCAAAACATTTGAGAAAGAAAAGGATGTTAATTTTGATTTCATGAATTTTCCCGATCTAAAACGTATGCAGGAGCCTTTAGAACCGACTTTGACCAAGCACAACAGATTTTTCTTCGATTTTCAGTAAAACCAATTTGAAAAGTAATTAAATCAAAAGTTACAAACAAGGTTCTCAACTTTCTTTAGATATCAGTAGTCTACCTTGACTGAAAAACAAATAAAAATTTGATAATCGACTTCGAAAAAATATGTATATCAAGTTTTGCTTTTGTGGTGTGAAAGAAAATAATCTACGAATTGACGCAAGCTTTAAAAGGGGGTATCACTAGTGTGTTACAAACGTAAAACATCATAGCTTTCCCCTTCCAAAGCATCAATCAGAATCGAAAGCGCGGCCATATGTTAAATGAATTGGTTCGGTGGTTAAAGTCCTTGACGTTATTTTAGATCCCTAAAGACTGACTGGGTACATAATGTGCCTTGTCCCTAGAGTAAACACTCTGATTGGGAGGTGAAGGGTGTGCATTTTTAAGCCTAATAGTGAACATTCCTTCCGATATGCATAATGATGTCTACACACTAAAAGCAATTTTCGTCAAAAATTGTCCTTTTTAAAAAATTCTGACGTTTCTGCCTACAAGGATAGAAGAAATTTTCTTTAAAAGACCTTTTTAAAGAAATTTCTACTAGTGTGAAGAGGTCATAAGACTGTGAGCATGAAGCTTCTATGCCTTCCGATGGTATAACGCTGTTGCAGACACTCAGTTGATCCTAAACTGTAAATACGTAAAGGTACCCTTAACAAGAAGATCCCGCAACTACCACCTGCTGCTGTACCGACTATACCCGAATTTCCAAGACCGCAGATAATTCTTCTCACACAAATCTCTTTCAATGAAGGCAATGCCATGCCTTTGGTGGGATCGACGGGGAATTATGCAATACGAATTTGCGCAAATTAAGCGATCAAAAAGCACTACTACCGTTCAATTTTGTTTGATAATTTGTTGCAAAAATGTTTAATAATAAAATATTACCTGAAAGATAAGCCCTAATATGGATAATAATCACTTAAAACCGATTCAAACTTAAGGCTTAGGTATTCAAACCTGAGGCTTAATCGTACGGATTATGTCTTCCTAAATTCTCATATTTCAAGATTTTTTTTTTCAGAAAAATTCTATTTAGGATTAGATATAAAGGGTAAATGATCTATTTTTAAAAAAAAAATAATAAAATTGCTTGTTATTTAAGATGTTCATACCTTTTTGGGAACCAGGTTTACATCTTTAGACTGAAGACTGCTTTACTGTAGTTCGTTCAGAAACATGCTCTCAAAGGTTTTTTTTAATCATTGGCCTTGAAAAATTATTATAAGTAATACGGATCACAATCACTTAAAACCGATTCAAACTTATCAGGGATTCACCTGTACGGAATTCAAACCTAAGGCTTAGTCGTACGGCTTATTTCTCCGTAAATTCTCATATTTCAAGATTTTTTTCTCAGAAAAAATCTATTTAGGATTAGATATCAAGGGTAAATGATCCATTTAATTTTGAAAAAATAATAAAATTGCTTGTTATTTAGGATATTCATACTTTTGGGAACCAGGTTTAAATCTCTAGTCTGAAGATTGCTTTACAGAAACACGCTCCGTTCAGAAACACGCTCTCAAAGGTTTTTTTTTAATCTTTGACTTTGAAAAATTCTTATAAGAATTATAAGTGTAAATTAATTAAAGTTCACTTCAATATGTGGAAGAAAAGCTGGTCTAAAAGACTCCAAAAAGAACCGATTATGAAAAATATCACACAAAACATGTTTAAAAGATACTAAAAGACATATGATATCGCATAAAGCCATCATAAAATAAAACCACACATAAAATTGAAAAGAAATATAGTTTATTACCTTTATCGAATTAAAAAATAATAGTAATAAAAATCATAAAAGACTTTGGATTTAAGGATCTTGAGTAAGGGAGTTACTTACATATATCAAATGCTTGATATTTTGTTAAAATGTTAGGAAAGTAACAATAATGAATCGCAATAAAAATAATAAATTTATTCAAAAATAAATAATAAATTGCTAAACAGAAATTAGTCCAGTTTAAGTATTAGGATCTAAAATGATTTTAGAAAAACTAAACTTCTCACTTTTTTTACCAAAATTTTTGTTTTATATAAAGGCATTTTAACTTTCAAATTGTTTAAGTTACGACCGCAATAGTGTCAACCCTTAAAATGTTCAAATCTATTGAAAAAATATATAAAATTCTAGGTTTATTGTCAGACATTTACATAACTTTAATTAAGGAATGACTTGAGAAAACTTTTAACGTGTAACTACCAAAGTTACGACTGATATTATTTGAGAAACTACAGAACTATGATAATTAAACACGTTGATATCATTGGGTAGTACCGCATTCTTCATTTTATTTAACTGTCAAATATAATTTTATTATTGACAAAGTTTAATAAAATACTGGACTTTGCTAAAAATTTCTCTTAGTGTTGGCATGTCATTGCTGAAGCAGGTTGGTCATTTTAATTCTTATTAAGACCGTGAGAAAAGAAAGCTTTCCCGCAATACCATAATTTCCCACGAGAGATTGCTAGTTGAAAGCTCATGATTCTTCCTTCGAAGAACTTTTCCACCATACCCATTTGGCTGTGTGAAATTTAAATTGGCTCGCTATTCGATGGTGTGAATAGTAATTGCAAGGGAAAAGCAGGGAAAAGTGTGAGATTTTCTGAAAGCCCATGAATTGAGGTCAGTACTTTTCTACAAATTGCACTCATTGACTCGCCCCTTTAGTCCACAATCCATTCAACTGCCCGTAGTCTCTGGCAAATGTGGCCGGAAGAGCCTGAAGAGCAATGAATCGTCTGGAACTATAATTGCCTCTGATTTTTCATTCGACCACTTTAATCCCCGCACTTTCTGTCCCATGCAACCTTTATTCTTTCTGACCAGAACTTTCGAAAACTCCTCTGATTCTTTTTTTTTCTAAATCCCTTTACTTCTCATGACAAAGTACTTGAATCTTAATCCTTTCAGGAGAATAGAATAAAGTCGAGCAATAAATTTCTGCACATTGTGCAGGATTATCTACAAATTTTACTAGAAATTTTTAAGTATCATCGCAATTTTTCTTAAGAATTGTGAGGAGATTTTCCATGTGATATGCATGACGAGGAATGTAATTTATAAAAGCAAATTTATTAGATTTATAAACTCTGAAAATTTAATATGCATGAAAACAAAAACAATAAATTGTTTTAAATTTCATAATTTATTTATCAATTCATGTTAACTTTTTGAGAAACAAGAAAACAACTTTTTCAAGGGGTTTGTAAAATCTAAGGCAACAAGGGGTAGGTCATATGCTAGCTGCAGTCAAAGTGGGAAATTCGGTCTAATTTTTCGTTCTTCAATTTGACTTTATTTTGCCAACGTTTCGATTCTGGATGGGATCTTCTTCAGGGCCTATTACATACAAATTCAATACTTTACTAAATAATTCTTTGGACAATTTTTAAACAATTTCTTTGGGACTTTAACTCACATCAAAGTGCTTAGGAGAACCACCGTCAGAGAAAATACACAAAAATGCACTACTTAAACAATTTATGAGTTGTGCGAGAGTAAAAACGTTTTTCACACGTTCCATAAGTTCTCAATGAATTCTTTGAGTTTCTTATGAGTAGCTTGCAGATTACTCAGGTTCCTCGTGATTTCGCTGGTTTCTTGGGGTCCTCGAGAGTTTTTACTCGTTTCTTGGGTTTCCCTATAGTTCTTCAAAACGTTTCTCCCTCAGGTAATCCGTATTTCTCATGGGTTTGATATGGGTTCTTTTGGTTTCTCTGTTTTCTGGAGAAATATTATCTAAGGCATTAGAAATCCACGAAATACATCGGAGGCGTGCAAGAACCGTTTGAAACCGAATAAACGTCAAATGAAACATGTACGTCAATGGTCAAAACGCTACTAGAACAAAGATATTTTGACGTTTATTTGGTTTCAACGGTTCTTGCACACCTCTGAAATACATGGTCACCTGCGATGTAGCATCTAAGGTAGAATTATGATGTTTCAATGACTTCGAATACCTCGGATCGGTACTAACGACGCGTAATGAAGTCGAGATAGAGGTTAACGAGAGACTCGCGGCGGAAAGTTAGAGCTACTTTACACTCTTGTCACAGGAAAAAAAATTACTGATCTTTGAAAGACGGGTCCTATGACGGATATATTGGGCTTTCCATGAGCAAACTACAAGGAAATTCTGAACAAGGGTGATCCATGGATTGGAAAATCTGTATGGAGAGGCCGTCATTGCGGTCTTTATTTGGATGAAAAGATTGAGCTAGACCGGTCACATGTCCCGTATGCCAGAGGAAAGAATGCCCAGGAAACCCGGTGGCAGCCAAAATCCCGAAAGCCAAAATTCCGAAAGCCAAAATCCCGAACGCCAAAATCCCGAAAAGGCCAAAATCCCGGAAGCCAAAATCCCGAATGTTCAAAATCCTGAAAGGGATACAATTATATGGAGGAGAATGTATAGACTAATTTCCCAAGACACAGAAGATTTCCCTTCGCCTCCAGCAAGCGCAGGTGCAATCGTGAGAGTAACTATGACATTTATAAGAATTCGGAATTTTGGCTTTCGGGATTTTGGCCCATTCGGGATTTTGGCGTTCGAGATTTTGGCTTTCGAGATTTTGACCGGGAGCCGATAATACTTACTTACTTAAGTGACCACGTCACACTTACGTTTGTCAGCGTCGCGTCGTAGCATTCCTAGGGCATAACGAACATAATAGACATTGTGCATTATGTTTATTCATCTCGTTCGGTGATGCCTACTCCTACTCGTTTCTTACGGATTTTACACATACGATTTCCTCGTCAACCGGAAACGAATAGGAGTAGGCATCACCGAACGAGATGAATGAACATAATGCACAATGTCTATTATGTTCGTTATGCCCTAGGAATGCTACGATGCCGACGAACGTGAGTAGGACGTGGTCACTTAAGTAAGTAAGTATTATCAGTTCTACAGGTTCCACAAAAGTTTGGCTTAGTTCTTTAGGTTACCCTTATCTTCCAATTTTTTGTGGGTTTCGCGTAGGTCCTTTCTGGTTTCTTCAGTTTCTCTGATGGAAGGAACTTATGAGTTGTCCAGGTTTCAACGCATTCCCCATGGGTTGTTCAAGTTTCCAATAAGCTACCCGAGTTCCATATGGGTTCCTTTGTAGATTACGAGTACCTGGATTCTCGTGGTTTTCTCATAGGTTTTTCGGGACCTCAATTTCCTAATGAGTTCTTGCCTGGTTCTACTAATACCTCCCAAGCAGCAATTTTTTCTTAAAATAGTCTTGTAGAATTCCCTAAGAAAGGCACTATAGAACCAAAAATCTATTTATTTACTTATAACGCTCTTGCTTCCCTCACTGAGATTACTATGAGTAAAGTGGCGCACTCTTAAGGATCTTAAGAGCTTCTATAGGAATTTCCACAGAAAATTTTCACTTTAAGTCTTTTAAAAGTGCACTAAAAGACTTGTCTAATACTTGGTTCTATAAGGTAGCTATTTTGCTTCTTGGGCTACTTCATAAAAGCTTCCTTAAATTCATTAGGATTCCCAGATTCCTTGTTCATTTAATAAGAGTTCTTATGGGTTCTTTGGTTCCTCTGGTGAGAAATAAGTGTTGCAAAACCATGTTCCAAAGCGTTCCTTTTGGGTTTTCCGGCAGATTCTTCTGGTTTCTTTAGGGTTCTATAAAGGATACCTCGAGTTCCTCGGTTTACCCGGATTTCCCGAAGGATTTATGTGGATTCCTCTTGTTTCTTTAATTCATCTTACTTATAGGTTCCTCAAGTTCCTTATAAGTACTTTGAAGGTTTAGTTTGTAGCTTTGTCACGCGTTGAGTTTAGGTTTCTTGTCCGTTCCTCCATTTTCTTTTGTTTTCTACCAATACTAGCTTTTATTCCGCGCAATTAATTGCCCCTTGTGAGGAAACCGATCCTTTTGTGTCTTTTTTGTCTCATTCTAATGATATACATATTCATTACTTAGTAAAACATATTCACGGATTTATGCTTAAATTATTTTAAGAGTACTATATGTAGGATGGAAGAACAATTCTAAATAAAATAAAATGAGCGAGAAAGGAAGGGTGACAGGTTACCTACATAGCAAAATTTCAAGCGATATCATCACGATCATCTTGACCTCGGATGAGAGAATATCATCAGATATCCCTGCGGGGTGTTTAGGAGCACAAAAAAAAGACAGATACCAAATGACTCATCAACAGAATTCAAAACTTTAGGGCGTCATTACTCTTTTATCATTCTGTCCGTCGTCCTTACTCAAGACCATCAAGACACACCCATTCACTTTTAATGCAAATTCACGTCCCAAATGGGCTTTCTTCAATTTCCGTGTCCTTGCGACTCAAAAGCCATTTTTTTGCTCATCATTCTGGCGTCCGTGGGAATGCTTAAGATTCGATGATGCTTTAAAATAAATATATTTGATAGAATTGCGTCATAGGATTAATTATAATAACATCACTTTGGCGTGACAGAGATGTCTGGTATTTGGGATATGAGAGAGTTAATGCGACACCCAATCACGCTGGCGATTAATTAAATTGCAAAAATGTCACTGAGAAAATTCATCAAATTTTTCACGGTAAAAAAAGAATTAATGATGCCCAAGTAAACTCGAAGGGGGAAGAGAGATGGGTTGTATGTTGGGGGAATTGTGGTACTAATTATAAGTTGCAAAAGTGTGTACTTTTTTCCGCAGTTTCCTTATTTTTTTTATCTTATATCATTAAAAGGGTTCTGTACACAATATATTAATATAATTAATTTTGGAGACAATTTTTCTGGAGCTTTTTTGCTATGCGGACATTAGTAAAAACGGTAGAAGTTACAGTGAAGGTAGTATACCATTCATTCAACTCCTTGATGAATAAATCACTTCATTTCCCGCAGAAGAGCACAATAACAATGAGAGAAGTTTTACTCAAAAGGAGAAAGTGGGGCAGTACACAAAGACCATTTTCTGAATTAGTAATGGAATATGAACTAATGCCCACCTATCTGGTACTTGTTTTTTTGTATTCGTTATCTGAATATTTTATAACAGGAAATAAAATAAAGTTATCCTAAAAATATATTCAATGTAGTCGTGAATGTATAGAACTACCCCACTTTCACCTATTGTGAAGGAACTGAAGCAAGAAGGAGAGATAAAAAAGAAAGGTGCTTCCATTGTGACAAAGAAATGGATAAAAATTTGCATAATGAGCACATCTGATTATCCTTTGAAAGTCATCCTGGGAGATTTCGCTTTTGCAATTTTTCACACCCGTCTCCATCTGCTTATCTTTGGGGAGTTGTCCCTTAAGAATTCATCGAAATTCTCTCAATTTGCGCCTCAATCATCCAACACTCATCACTGATGCTCTGATCATAAAATTTAGTGCAAATGTTAATATTTTATTATGTATGAATTCCATGGTTACTTTACGACATTCATGCCTTTGGGCGCAAAAAACAGGAGCTCAAAGGAGGAGAAAAAAATTAATTTGGTGATTTTCTCACCCCACTGACATTAATGAACATTCCGGCGAGTAATTTGATGTCTTATGTACCTCAGATGAAAATTACACAATCTTCAGAGTTACTTCCTCTCCCACTATCACCGGCCCAGAGATGCGAATATTAAACAGAATTTTATAGCATTCCAGCACAGGAGAGATCATAAAAATTACCCATTTTCACGTACAAACTCTCTTCATCGCACTTTCACTACCCCAGTAAAGCTTGGGAAAAAGTCAATGGATTTTATTTCTTGACACCAAGGAACATTACAGACTACTGCCCTGTGAGAAAGTTCTAACCATATTTATCAGTATTTTAATTACAGATTAAATGAAATTTTTTATTTCGTGTAGTAAATTTAATGGAATGGAAAAGAGTCATGAAGATGGTTTCAACGTTAAGAAAAATTTACACGCATCAGAAATCAGTAAGATTGAAGAGATACTTATTCATATTAAAAATTTAAAATATTGAGAAGCTTATTTTTATTACTTCATTGAAAATAAAATAAATAAAATTTATAGCACTGAAGAAAAAAATCTCACCTTAGCATAAAGAACTTATGGTAAAAGCACTATCATAAGTATGTAACACTAGAATGGAGGCTGGATGAATAACCCAGTTGCCGAACATCTCGAGATTCTAAATAAAAATTAATTTTAGATATATTTTTTTTAAATTTATTCAATGGATTTTTTTTGCTTTCGGTGTTCAATACTAAGTTATATTTCTTCTCTATAATATTGTCTTATAAGAAATGTGGACAGTTAACCATTTTGTCAACATACAGAGTTAAGGTCAAGCTTTAACTCTGAAGGTTGTATAGGGTAAAGAGCCCAGTGCCCATGCTTCGTACGGTCCTAAGCTTCGTAATGACTAAGTTTTTAAAACCAGGGGAAATAGCTGAATTAAAAAAAATATATTGTGGGATCACATTCTTTCAGAAATATTGAAAAAAATACTTATTACGAAGCTTGGGTTCGTACGAAGCATGGTCACTTTCGCTTATAATTTCAGGCGCCCAAATAGGCTCAGGCCACTCACGCTCTTCCTCAAGATTAAATAATATAAATAATAATGCTGGCTCAACATTCCATGAAGAAACTACGCATTATCAGAACGCATTATCATTTTTTTTATACGGAATGAGGTAATCAGTCCCATGTCCCATGGAATCAAATTCAGTGAAGCTCACTGGATGCAATCCAAATACCTTTAACGTCAGAAAAATTCCAGATGATCAATAGAATTAGTCTGTAAAATATAGCAGTAAAGGATTAGGCAAGAGCGTAGCGAAGGGGAATAGCGAGGAACCGTTGCCCAATCCCCCTCCACAATATTCAAAAAATAAAAAAAAACATAACACTAAAAAATAAATCAAGAACACTAAAATTTAGATAATTTTAAGGCCATTTTCACCCAAAAAGTGTCATTCCTGCATTTAGAAGATCTTTTGTTGAATCTTATAATCTTACCAAGGAGCCCACAATTCCAATAAACTCACACATCTATGGTAATTTTTATTTATATTTTTTGCAGTCCTTATTAGTTTTATAAATAGTATTTTGAGAGAACATAGCAAAAGTTTTTTAATTGAATTTACTGAATGAAAGCTACTATGTCGTATTAGAAGAGCTTTCAGAGAGTCCTTCAAGCTTTCTTTCTGTCCAAATGAACCATTGCAAGCAAGTTAAAAAGAAAAATTCAAGGTATTCTTGCTTCATTTTTCTTAAAACTAGAACAAAATTTATATGATTATAAAAAAAACACATCTATCACTCTACGAAAAACCAATGACAAAGTTTATAAGATATCTGAACCAATTAAAATCATCAAAAATCGTATTTAAAAAGAATTTATGCTCAGTATTCGAATGAATTTCAAAATGTTTTCATTTTTGAAGCGGATTAAAGAACAGAATTTCCATGAAAAAAGGGGTGGCAAGGCATCCCAGGCTTTGCGAAATGCTCGAACTCGTGACTCAGATCCCATGCCGCAAAAGTACTTTCGCATCATTTACTGTTTACCGGTTCTCAACCGATTTGTAAATCTCTCAAAAGATCCCCCAAAATAGTTTTAAAAGTATTCGGATTGATTTTCAAATAAAATTTTTTTATCGGTTATGAAACGGTTCATTACCGATTCAAAACCGAGTGTCTTTTTAACTTTTGACATTGAAAAACCGTTATTAGGAATGATTCAACGGTATTTTCGCATATGGACGAAATGTTCGCCTGGATAATCTCTAAAACATATCCAAAAATTAAAAATATCGCACGACGCGTTTTCGAGCAATCCCAAAAAAACATAGTTTTGGATGGGAAGAGGAGGGGTGGAGAAAAAATGAGGGGCATGTTAACGATCCTTGGATCGACTTATGGGGGGGGGTCCCCCGAAGGTCCCACGTCTCTATCTCTAACCGTTTGGCCTCTAGAGCTGATGACAGTCGGACGGAGAGACGGACAGACGAACAGCGTGGCGACATTTCTAAGAAATCATCTGAAACGTGAAGATTTGTTAAAGAAAAGTAGTCTTCGTGGGGTGGAAGGTGGAAATTTGGGGGGGGGGGGGGTGAAAAATCGAGGGATTATGTATACTGATCTCTCCGTAGAGTTCGAGCAGTAAAACTGTTCCTAATTGAATTTTTTCTTAAGAGACTGGTAAATGAATTTGTTCTTTTTTAATTAAAGGAAAACTTATAAATATTGGATTGAGAAGGTTTTTTTTTGTGATTTTGCGAAAAAATTCTTGTCCTTTGTCTAAGAAAAACATTTCTTTGAGAGACAATACATCAATGTCGCCAAAAATTAAAAATGAGCATTAAAAATATAAATAAAACCACCAAAAGATATTAAAAATCAATAAATCTAAATCTTTTAAATCTAAATTCACTAATATAAAGTGATTTAACCTTACTCTGGTCACAAATGACTCTACAAAATTGTTAAAATTAATTAGATCTAACGCATTACAATATTTATATGCACTTAAGGCTCCCGGGTATTTTTTTGGGTCAATCAGAAAAATAGGGTAAAGAAAACCACAATAAAACAGAATTTAAAAATTAGGTATTGAGCTAAAAACGCTTCATCTTCAGACATAATCCGGAAGATACTACTCTCTCTGTAGCAGTAAAAATAATCAATATTTTGAGAAAAAAACATTTTCTTGTAGTGCAACATGACCAGTCTTATCTTTAGAAAATGCTATTAATAAAACTTAAGATTTCTGAAATTTTGAATAGTTATTTTCAAAAATAAGAAATATTGCATAGATTAATTAAAGAAGATTTTTCAACAAATTAATTATAAAGAAATTGTTTTTTGTGTTTAATAATCACATTACTATCTCTATTTGAATTATGTGCGTGAATGCTTCGTCACTTATACGGCAAACAAGGGTTTCGAAAATTTGAAATTATGAAAAAATCTCCAGTACAAACATTTTGAGATAGAGCGGTATAAACTTTTTGAGGATTCTGAGTATGCATAAAATTCTTAATCCATTTCTGTAATAAAATCGAAAAATTGAAAAATCCTCAAAAATACCAGTCAAATCCCGGATATACAAAATGTAGTGCGACTGCAATAGTGGCAATCTATAAACATTTTAATCACCACTGAAAAAATATGTAAAACTATAAAAATCCAGATTTATAGTCAAACATCTACTAACTTGAGAGAACTTTTATAAAAAGTGACTATAAGAGCTAATAACTTTAAAAAAAAAACCATGTTCGACTTCTTAATTTGAATTTGAATTGAATTGAATTTTATTATCATCTCTGTTTTTCCCACCCCCCATGCGGCCATCGCCGTCTTAGTGTCGATTCCAACCTCCGGGATGAAAACGATGGAAAATCCCTTCATTGGTTGTATATTTCGGGACCGTACATATGCACGTAGGTCACTTATATGGGAAGATGGGTATGCTCACAGAGAGAGGTTTGAAAAACCTAGCCAATAAGGCTGTTTGGTTTTCTATCTGACTAAAATAAAATAAATAACTAAGTATATAAAGTTTTCACTTAATTCACTTAATTTTTTCTTTATCAAAACATGGATGTCTACTGTCTTGTCTACTGTCTATTTTTATCACTCTAAACTTGTGCAATTGATGTAAATTTCCTGTATTTTTGCATTTTAATTGGCAGTTATATGTGAAAACGTGATCAGTCCACCTCATTAAATCCCACAATGTATTAGATTTATTGAAATTGAATCATATTGAACGATAAATTGATGTCCGTGTTAATCTCTCTGGGGAAATCTCTATTAATTCAACATGCAGTGATTCAACAATGAATTTACTACATTATCATCAAATTCAAAAGCAGAAATATGAGAGGAATGATGATACTTCATGTCTCAAACAAACTATAATCGCAGCATGAGAACATATGTTCAATGTACATACTTCGTGCGTAAATACCGATGAAAGGGAAGATATTGAATGGGTTATTGGAATCTTCAAGCCCCTTGAGATGCTACACAAGAGTACTTTATATTATACTTGGGGGATGGATATTGCTTCGCCTCAATACATCCCCAGACCCCAAGATCCATTTAACTCGTCAATTAAGTTATAAGCCTTTAAAGAGCTTTGCATGAGCTTTTCACCTTCCAAGCTGGATTGTGTTTTTCATCCCCATTTGCAGAATTGCACGTGGGGGTAACGTGTTAAAATGCGAAATGAGAGACAAATTCAAACTTTCATTTATCTTCAATTAAATTTGCATGCGACACTGTTAATTATTTGTTGGTGAAAGCTAGAATTAAATGATTATGTGGTGAGTATATTTTAACCCATCGCATGGCAGTGTAATATTTTGCAAGCAATTTACACCCCCCCAAAACTCACTACACTTCCGACCACCTCATGAACATGAGCCAACATTTATTACCATCAAGTAAACATCATATCACACACCATTCCCTTCTTCTGCTTCCGTCACATTTACCATCTATATATTCCTCACAATGTGGTCAGGTAATAGCACTCTGGGCACGTTCCCACCCATACCACCCACTGTAAAGCTCCCCGAAAACATACGCTCCCTGCAAAAGCTCAAAATGCGTTTGGTTTACCCATGAATTCATTCAGAATGGCCCAAATAAAAAAAAAAACAACAGATGAATCTCCCTCACAATTTAACACTCCAATTTTGGCTACAAAGTTAATGGAGACTTATTAATTATGTATTTTATATACAAGTTTGTGAGTAAAAGCCCAATTTTGTATATAACTCTTGTACAGTGTTATGAGGAACAACACCATAAAGATGTATATTTGTCTAAATATTTCCGTCTATACATTATAAATCAAACACCATTAAAGTTTTACGATTGTCTCTATAAGTTAATTGTGTGTTTTGATAAAATGAATTGGCTATTGAGTGTCTTCATCTTTGCGTCGCCAAGAGTAAATGGCCGATATCGCATTGTGCACTCAATGCAATAAAAGAAACTAATTGCAAAACTCAAACAAATACAAAACTATAGCAAAAGATTCACTATCAAGAACGTAATACGCAATTGTAATTGAAATATACATTAAGGTACAACATTTTTACTCTGATGCACTATTTACAAAAAGACTAAAATTAATAGGGGGAAGTTTCCATGATTCATACGATCCCAAGATTCGTACACAGAAAAAAATATTTTGTAAAAATGTTCGTAAATGTTTGTGAATTCCTATGGAGGAGTTATGAAATGCTCGTGAATCATATAACCCACAAACATGTTCGTAAAAGTTTGTACTTTTTTCACAAACTGTTCGTATGATAACTTGACGAGCATTTTTTGTACTGTTAAAATCATTTGTTCGTAAATGTTCGGAAACACACAAAAACTGTTCGTAAAATTTCGTCATTTGTTCGTAAATTTTTGTTTATCTGACGAATATTTTACGAACATTTACGAACAAATGACAAAATTTTACGAACAGTTTTGTGTGTTTACGAACATTTACGAACAAATGTTTGCAAAAGTACAAAAAATGTTCCTCAAGTTATCATGTTACGAACAATGTATGTGAAAAAAGTACAAACTTTTACGAACTTCTTTGTGGATTATACGATTCACGAGCATTTCGTAACTCTCCCATAGGAATTCACAAACATTTACAAAATATTTTTTTCTGTGTAATGACTAAATATTTTCTATGTTTCTGAATAAATATACCACTCATCGCAACCATATTTCAAAAACTAGGGGAAAGTGCCCAGTTTTTAAAAAATATTGCGGAGTCTCACTGAAACATAGGAAAAATTTAATCATTACAAAGCTAATTCCCCTACTTTGTTTAATTTATTGAAGGTTATTAAAAATTTGATTGAACTGTGAAATATTACTCTAAAATTAGAATTGTGATATAGTGCGATCACAATCATTCAGCAGACCTGATTATTACCTATATTTATTTTAAATTTTTTAAGTTATTATTTGTTAGTATCAGTTCGTAATTGGTTAAATTAACGTACTTCAAGTAAAAATTTAAAATATTTTTTTGAATAGTTTTTAAAAATGTTATGGGTTGACTCTATTGGAGTCCTAATGTGTAGTAAAATTCGTTCAGTGTAATACTGCTTGATTTACAGAATTGTGGAGAAACTGTGTAAAATTTCGGACAGCTTGCAGTATCAGACACTTCTATTGTTTCTCAAGATAAAGACTATTTTTAGTCTTTTTTTTCAATTTTGAAAGGTTATACAATGCCAAAGAAACAAAAGAGAGTTATGTCTACGATCGATACGTGGTAGAAGAATCTTTAAAAGTGGTCCAGAAGCATAAGGTAGTTCGAGAAACTTTGTGTCCGATATTATACACAAACCAATATCTATATTCCCTCAATTTTAATTTTTCGCGCTCTGAAATTGATATAGCAAAAGAAATCAATTTATATTAGAAATACTACATCTCCAATTTTAGTCCTTGACATTGCAACATGTCCGAAATTTGATACAGTTTGCCTAAGCCCTAGACAAACTATTGCTGAAGTAGTCTAATAAATTCGTTTTTGTCCATAAATTGCAATTAAATAAATTGCAATATAACATTTGTAATCTATTTAATTTTTATACTTTACTAAACAAAATCTCTCGTTTCGTAAATTTAATCAAATTCTCTTATATACACAATTCTGTGAAGTTAAATTATTTATTCCCATGAATCGATTTAAAAATGCATGAAATTAAATTTCGGTAAATGTTTGTGATGCTGCGTATATACTTTCATTCCCTGAAACTCACAATTTCCACATTGTATATTCCATTTATTCGAAAGTAATATCAAGGGAGTGCTTTTCGCAAAAGCAATAGACAGAAATTTTTGAAAGCTTACACCATCAAAACCATTTTCATAATGAACTGTCTCTTATAAGAAATCAGACAAATCAAGCATTTTCCGCTGAGGGTGTTTCCCGTGATATTTCATGAAATGTGCCAACTTATTATTATACAATGGAAGGCTCCATCTCACCTTGTCGATGCCATCAGCGAAATGTTAACCGCAATTCAAGACTTCAGGGGACAATTTTGGTCTATGTGAGACGAATCGTCATTTTTAGCGTGACATTTATGGCAGTATATAGCTCATGTGGGGCTTGTTTGAAGGCTGCGAACTAATAAAATGTAAAGAACAAGCCATTAAAGTACGGGGATTTTGAGGTAGAATGTCAAACAGTTAGAGAATCAGTAGTAGAAGCAGATGAATACATGTTTCCTTCCACTGGACTAAATATTGTTTGAGATACCGGCTTATAGTCTTCTAGGAAATCTCTTCAAATTGATATTATGGATTTAGAACCTCTTATGAAGTTACATTTCAGCACAGTTCAGTGGGAGGAGAAGTTCCAAAAAAAATATGAAGGGTAAAACCGAGGTAATTATATCGACGGAGTATCTGGAAATCGTACGGAAGGGAAAATCACTTAGGGAAAATTCATCAAATTGTTGAAAATTATTAATAAGATTGCTGCCGTCTCTTTACTTGTCCTTGCCAAATAATCCTGACTTAAAATTGAAGTTCCGTCTGGACGTGACAACATAATCTTTAGAGCTTTCATCCCAGGTGATCGAAAAGACTGTAAAACAGGGGTGAGCAAGAACCGTTTGAAACCGAATAAACGTCAAAATAAGTTTGTCCACGTAGCGTTTTGACCATTAACGTACAATTTTCATTCGACATCTGTTTGGTTTCAAACGGTTCTTGATCACCTCTGTTGCAAAGGTTTCCCTTGCATGTGAACATTGTCTAAATCGGATATTTAGATCTTCGTATCGGGCGGGATTCGATCTCACCTGTTAGTCGAGACAGGGATCTATGCGCCTAAAAGCTAAAGCTCTTAGCCATTACACCAAGAGATCCCCTTGATACCCCCGACGTTCACCGGATTCCCTATTGAGATAACTGCAAAAAAATCATTTTACCGGTTTTATTTTTTTACTCTTATTTCCTTACCTTTCTTTATTGCTAGTTAAACGGTTTGAGCAAGGGGGAGATATTAGGGTGAAAATATGTACACCACTTCCAGGCACTTCCACAATTTGCATGGAATAGCCCTGCGCATTTCCAAAATTTCGCAACACTCTTGGAAATGCCGCAATAATTCCAGCACTTCCTGCAATTTATGCACTTCTTACACTTACTAATCAATTATTTATTAATCTTATGAGAAATCTAATTAAGAAAACATTAAAAAATATATCTGAAGAAATTTATTATTCCGCATATTTCTAACATTTTGCTTATATTTTGAATTTCTAACGACAGATATTCTTGCATACTTTCAGTAATTTAATATTATCTTTGATTTACGAAGGGGTATTAATATATTTTGAATTTTCCTAAGAGACCAGTGAAGCTACTTTTCGAAAATAGAGTCTCTAAAAAATGTATTGTCATTTGCAATTATTAACGCTGTGCTGGAAAGTCTGTAAGAATCCAAAAGTACGAGTGCAATAACTAATTCATCACTTCAGAGATATCTTCACATTTTATTAAGCTTAATTCTCTCCCTGGTTTCAAAATTCCTTAAAATTTAAACGTTTTGCACTCTTAGGAAAGGTTTTAGTGATTGCTAATTAACTTTTACAACAAGCTTGGCTATTTTTTGCAGGATTTTTTCCGTTATTGTTGTATTAGAGAAATTTCTCCAAAATTATTTTCCAACATTTTAATAATCTCTTCAATTGTTATCGAAAAATGTTCTTCCATTAGGATACTCACAATATGGCCATCAATATTAGAAACTGTTTAAAATGGAATTGATATTTTGAAGAATAAATCCCTATTTCGAAATTTTCAAAGCTACTTTTAATCATCTTTATTTAGAGCAAGGACACGATCTAAATAAACCTGCAAAATGTTTTTTTTTACAGAAGTCCATCACTTAGATTTCTACAAAATTACCCTAACATTAAATATTACAAATATTCCTTTTCGTTTCTCATTTTGTAAAAATTCTCAAAAGCACAAATTGACCTTTTTGAAGAATACTTTTGAAGAGACGTAATACACTAAAACCTTTCCAGCATATGCAAAAATGTAAACAAAGAAATGGTGGATATGTTCTATGGGATACCCCTTAACTACATTTGCGAAAAGTCCCACGAATTTATGCAATCATCCAATACATATTAAAATAATTTATTAAAAAAGATATATCAAATTGACTCAAAGTCAATTGCAATAGCTATGTAATTATTTGTGAGCAACTATATGAATTTGAAATAACTGTAAAAATTAAAGAAAACTATTATTCAGCTGAATATTTCCTCGCAAAAATTACAACACAAATTAACCTATTCAGTCAATGTACTAGAAATACTTGAGATAGAATGTTCATATTTTGGGATGAGTTTCCTAAAGATTAATAGATGAATTTTTTGAAAAGAAAAAAAATTAATCCATTATGGGGGTGCGGGGAGCCGCCCTCAAACAGACATCTTAATGGTCACTGAATTTAAATTCTGTATATTAATTCATTACAAACTCTATTGATTTAGATAGAGTAACTATCCAAGAAAACACATTGGCAAGCAGAATTAAAATCAGGAAAGAGGATGGAGATCAATTTCAACAATTTTGACGGAATGTCGAATTTTCCGTCCGCCATTTTGAGCAAAATTTTTGCATGACTTGACGCGAATCGAGAAAAGAACAATAAAATGTCTTCTCATCTCTGTCGGGCTACTTTTTTCAAGTAATTGAAGGACTAAAGTAACTAAAAATCCATTCCCGACAGAAATTCGAATATCAATTGCCCTAGAATAAATCATCTAAAATCACTCAATTTGCGTATGATGTATAATACCATGGTAAGGAATGGGTTAAGCTATAATAAATTTGAGCGTATTTGCTCAATTTCGTTGTCATAAAAAAAACTTGAAAATTTGAACAAACATTTTCAAATTACACTGCCGTTCGAATTAAAAATCGTAACTAAAAGTAACGAACTCCAAAAAATATGGAATTAGACAGAAAAGACTTTATAATCGGTCACTTCCACTTCCAAAGACTTCCAAGCATTTCATTTTCAACCGTACACCACTTCCAACCATAATATCTTCCCCTTGGGTTTGAGATATCTTCTGTAAATCTCTAACAAGAGGGATACAGTGTATTCTACAATTATATTTAATCAAGTCTTTTTTTATTCACAACAGCAAAAGCAAAACTTAAATAATCGAGCATGTCCAAAAACTTACAGGTTAAAATAAGGGAAGATAAAGTCACCACGGATCGCTATATCTTCACCCTTAAGGACGAATGGGACACAGGTGTCCCAAAAACAAAACTTTTTTTTGCCTGTAAAATGTTCTTTCGTACCTCTAAATAGTCTGAAAAATTAGTTTTTATTTTTGGGACACCGGTGTCCCATTCGTCCTTAAAGGGTTAAGGGAAATGCTCCATAAATTACCATAAAAATGCAGGTGACTTTGACACCCCCCTGTTCGTAAACTTTTCCTTATTTCTAGAATTTAAGGATTGTCTTTACCGGTCAGACATGGTAGATCGGATCGGTAAAGACCATCCTCAAGTTTTAGAAATAAAGAAAAGAATACGAACAGGGGGTGTCAAAGTCATCCATAAGGGACAAAGTTACCCACATTTGCGGTAATTTTAAATTATTGTAAGCCCAAAATACTAGAGGAAAGTGCTCTTCCTTCGAACGTTCATGCCTTTGAATAATGTGAATTTCTTTTGTTTTTCACAAGAGATTTTCACTAAATTATCACGGAATTATCAACAATTGATGATAAGCCAACTAATATTTGATAGAAATGTGTAAGTCTCTTAGGAAAACTAAAGGAAAATTCACATTATTCGAAGGCATGAACATTCGAAAGGAGAGTACTTTCCCCTATTTGGTATTTTCGTTTATGAATATTGGTGTCAATAGGTTATGAGATAAATTCTTAATGTGTCAATAAGTGTTCGTTTCACTCTATAATAATTTGAAAAAAGTCATATCATTTGGATCCATTATAGGCCAAATGATTTGAGATACCGGCTTGTTCTATTTAGGAAAGTTTTAAATAAAGCATTATTAAGCCCAGCCCATACACTAGCAAAAATTGTAGAAGGTTTTATCAGTTAGTTGCTAGCCCTCTAGGTCAACTTACATATTCACTGTTCATGCTTTCCAATTTCGACCCGCCTCATCTTTTTTTTTGTGGCGCCTCAGAATATCGATGGGTCATCATTTGAAGGCTCGTCATCGTCCAACAAGAATTGCTCATAAAAGTGTCATATTGCCAAAATGAAAGTCATAGCTAAAATTTCATAATCACTCTCCTCGATATAGGAGTGGAATGGACATTTATGTATTTTCCCAATTTTGACAGAAAATTACCGGATTCTATAGATTTGATGAGATTGAAAGTTTCCTTAAACAATTGATGAGATTTTTTTGCATGGATCTTTTGCAAATAATTAAATGAAATGTAGAATAGATGCTATAAGCTCTTTCTCATGTTGAAAATCTCATAAATTTTTCATTGAATATTGATTTAGAGGGGTTTTCGGTGTGAAAACTTTTTCCTGGCAAAGGCGCCTTCAGTGAAGCATTGCAGAAAAAAACAAAGGTAGAAGAGAAGAATGTGAATTGGCGGGATTTCTCAAATGGGGTGAGTTTAGGTTTAGAGAATGAAAGTTGTAAGGGAGGGAGTGTGATGAAAAAGCAGTGATGAGTAAAAGTTTTTATTTTATAGAAGAATTTCTCAGGAAATTGATTAAAAAGTGGAGCTTAATTGCAGCACTATTGGATAGAAAACTCTACATTTATAAACTTTTATTATATCGCTCTCCCATGAAGAAATTTTCTTGCCTTATAAATAATAGATAAGCCATTGAGTTCATCATATCACTTCACCTGTTAAATTCCCCCAGAGCTTTCTCACTTCCTTTTTGCGCCAATTCAGAACGTTTCTTTCATCTTTTTCTCAAGGTATGGCAGAAAAGGGAGAAAATATAGCGGTATTCATTGAGGAATTATTCATACTGTTTTGTATTAATTTCATATAATTTTTTTGGTAGAAACCTTAAGAAGGAAAATAAAACAGAATAGTAACGAATAAACCGAGGAATAACTAGTCAAAGGTTATTTTTTTCGCTATTTCATTATGATATGATTTAACTCATTTATTTAATTAATGAAATTAAATAAATATCAAATTTGTTTATAGAATTTTTTGGTCAAAACTATGCAAATATCAGTGATTAATAAGAGAATTCAAATCAAGATCTCTTAGTCCCTTTATCTAAGAATTCTCCTATAACATTTCATCTAACTCTATTAATCACTATCTCTACAAGCAAGATAATTTTATCATATAGCCACATCTGCCTCAAATTTCCCAACTCAATATCCACATAATTATTGAAATATAAATCCATCTATCTTTCCACAAACTTCTCAATTTACCCCAACTTTGAACATACTGACAGATTCATTGGTATTTATACAGTGAAATTTGAGAAATTGATAAGGAGTTTCTGCATAAACATGAATCTGTATCGAAATTTAGAAAATGGTTTTATTTGAATTCTGAGACACTTGTTTGGCATCCCAAATTGAAGGAAAAATGACGACACAATACCAAATTGACAAAAAATAGTGTCTTAGAGAAAACTCAACAACATAACAAATGGATACAAAAAACGACAATGATGATCACAACATAGAAAGAAAATGTGTAGATTGGAACATGTAATTCAGTGAAATAAATACAAATTGATATTTAAGTAGTTTAGAAATTATATACGTTACCAACATTTTTAAAATCAGCTGAGAATAAGTTTAGTACAGTCATGTGCTAAATATTTAGAACAAGTTTTTACTAAACTGTTTTGAATTACATTTAAATGCTTTACAATATTTTACTTTAATATTTTTAATAAAAAATAGCTAATAATTATGTACTCATGGTCATTACTGTGTTATCACACTTGCACATTAAAATTTTAATATGATTCACATTAATTGTCGCTAGTAAGAGTCCAAATGTGTAATTTGTGTGTATGAATCATTTTATATTCAAAATTTGATCTATTTGTTGATAAAAAGGTAGACTTGGCCCGCAAAATTTGATATAAATTGATTTATAGCATTAATGCAAAAAATTAATGCGATTTTCTCTTTAATTTTTTAATGTGAAAAATATTCATGCTTTAGATAAATTTAAACTTATTTTTGCAGGTCAAGTCCACTTCTTTATCAATAAATAGAAGAACCCCAAATATTAAGTGACTCAAAGACACAAATAACATATTTGGACGCTCACAAGTGACAATTAATGTGAATCACATTAAAATTTTAATGTTCAAGTGTGATAACGCAGTTAATGGAAATTTGAATTAACTAATCTTTTTAAGCCAAATTGAAAATTGCTTTTTAAAAGAAATCAAGATTGTTCAATAAGAAAACGTAGTGATTTTATAAATGTTTGTTAATGATAAAACTATTGAGAAATGGTTGAATATTTTCTTAAATATTTCCTTAATTTATTTTTTTAATTTATATTAAAATGAAAAATAACAATATTTTTCTATTATTTTTGTTTTATTTGTTTTTTTGTTTGCCCACCCGTATAATATTATTAACTCTTTAGTGAACTTTTCAAGCTTGTAATTTAACTTGTTATAAAATAAATATTTGTCTGAGGATGTCTAAGGTTTAGCACAAATAGGGTGGAATCTACACTTATGGATGTTATACACTTATGGACAGCGTGCATGAAATCTTAAGTTCTTACCTAAAAGAGATTTCGAAAAATCATAAAAATATTAGTTTATGATGTAATTAACAATTTGTGTGGTTTTCGAAATCAGTTTCATGTAACAACTTAAGATTTTTGCAAGCTGTCCATAAGTGTATAACATTCATAAATGTAGGCTCCACCCTTCACTGAGAACAAACAGGGGTCCAATTAACTTTTTTTCCTCATAACTTTGACTTTTTTTAGGTGCAAAAATATATCAACATTTTTTAATGTTAATTTTACACCTTTTGAGGGTAAAATCAACATGAAAAAAGGGTAACATTAACCCGTAATACACATAAAAGAAGCGTAATATTTACACCTATTTCGGATTACACAATTACACTGCATTACACAATTAATAATAATTATGTCAAGTCCTTAAAAGAGTTGTCCTTATGGTTGTTTTTTAGACCAAAACAGAGGTGGCATGAAAAATTTTCGATACTATCGAATCGATAGTATTGATAAATCTATATCTGTTATGTTAGGGAAATATAGAATTTTAAGGAATTGCTGGATCATTTAATTGGGCAGTCTTAAAAGAATGTGGCTGTAAATAAATATCTATTTTAGCTGCAAAAGATGAACCTATCGTGTAATATTTTTAGAATTGGCAGTCAATACTGCTATCGAAAATAATTTAATATGTTACACCAATTGTCAGTTGTAACCAAGTATCTAAAAATTAAGATAATTTCTGAGAAATAAATCAATAAAAAAGCCAAATATAAAGATGTAAAAATTCATATCCTTTGTTGTTTTAGTACAGACATGTACTAAAAGTTTCTAATATATATATTTTTTTAAATAATAAAAATCTTCTAATGGAAATACAGTTTCGTTCAAGGTTATCTTTTTCTGAGTGACATGATTATTTTATTTTATGCTTTTTCACATCTGTAAGATATTTTTTAGTACATGTGTAAGAAAAATTTGAAAATCTTGCATAACTGTGCTAAATTAAGGAACATATTTAAATCCATAACTATATGTGAAATTCAAGTGATAATATTTAGAGCATATGAACATTCAGGAAAGCCAAAGAAGGACTTGAAATTAGGAAATGTTCTAATTTATGGTATAAGTACTTTTTAGTACAGTCATGTACTAAATTTCTCAACATTTTCATTGAAACTTAAAGTATTTTAATTCAACTAAAGCTTCTGTTGACAAAGTCCTTTTCTTAAAATTGTCGGAAAAAACCTCACAACATGATAACTCAACAATACAGCTACATGACAAAATTCTATCTTTTATCTATTTTCAATTCAACTCTAATGATAGTAGTCAATTCACATTTGAATTGAATTGACGCCTTTAGGAGCTTTTTTCTCATGTTCAAGTTATACAGTTTATGAGAGCTTTCGACGCATCAAGTTAGCGATTTTTGTATCATTTTTCTTCGTCTTTTTCTCATTTTTTCCTCCTACTGCAGACTAGAAATCGATCAAACTCATGAATACGCACTATCATGTGGCTGGAATTTGTTCTCAAGCCGCAATTTTGAGTAAGGGATGGAAACAAGGTCGATAGGTATGCGTTACGCGGAAAATTTACATGTAAAACTTTTCATTTCCTTTTTTATTTTAAAAATAAAAAAGAAATATATATAATAAAATTGAAATCAGTAGAATGTGCGGGAAGGATTTGTGGTGAAGAAATTGCTATAGGGGTTGTATTTCTTGGGAAAATGCTCTATATAAATTTTTTTTGTAGAACTCAAGTATTGCTCGTTCTTTATTTAAATTTGGCTTTTTCATTCTTCTCATTCTCGGTGTCGCCTCCTGCTGCGTGGGAAATTCATAGAAAAATGATTCCTCTTGTGATCCTGGAGGAGGGTAGCTACGAAAAGGATGTGCTATTGTATGTAAATTTGGGGGAGCCTCAGATGGTCGGAGGTAAGTTATTCGTTATTAAATTTGGCTGCTATCGGTGGTGGAATAATTAAATTTATTTATTGCGAATATTTAAAGTGATACTTTCCACGAAATATGCAGAATAATTAACATTACATTTTATTCCTTTTCTTTTTCAACATTTTATTTTTCAATGTTTTCAATTATTTTATCTCTTTCTTTCCTAATAAACATTAACTTATTGCCTGTGTAGATTTTTTTGGAGACAAAAATCTTAAAGCTTAGAGAAACCCTTTCTTGAAAGAAATCAAGCACTTTTCTGAAATATTTATTAAACTTAAAATTTCTTTACATTTTCCCTAATTATATTTTTTTATTTGTCTTTCTTGACTTTTAACGAATCTCCTATCCAAATTATTATTTTGCATATTTTGTACGATGAAGGCAAAACATCGCTGTCTCTAAAGTTTCATCATGTTATTTGAACATTTGTCTACAATTTTTATAATGTGTATTTAATTTATTTTATTTTCTTTTTCTTTTTCTGCTTCTACTTCTATCTTCGTATAAAAATATCAAACATACTACCCGCTACTACATAACTACTTCTGCTGCTGCTGCGCTACAAAATTATCAAATTATATTCATGTTACTCTTTTCTGTGCTCTATATTTTTTTCTCTATCTGTTTCCTTTCATGTGCCAAAATGTGTTACGCGATATGAACGGAACATTAAATATACCACAAAATTAATAATTTTTTAATAATATTTTTTTTCGTTTGTTTTTTGTGCAAACTAAAAATTGTCAATAACTCGGTCACAATTGTTTTTGACACCACGAGAAAATAATAATTTGCTTATGAAATATTCTATTTTTTATGTGAATTTACTGTTTTTTTTTCTGATCGATTTCATTTCTTTCTTTTTTTTTTAATAATTAAAAATACATCACTAAAAAAATTGGGTGTTAATCTCTTTGAAAATGATGCAAAAAAATGCACTCGGCCAAACACATTGAATGAATAATTCGCAAAAAAACGGATAATGAAACTATAAATGGCTGAATTTTGTAAGTAAAAAACGATATGAAGAGTTTTTTCATGTTCTTTGTATCCCTTAATTTTCACGTAACAGCTTCACTTTGTTAATATTCTTCTAACTTTTTTCTAATTGATCGTATAAATTTGAATAACTATTGCTCTTGGACTTGATCATTCTAGAGTCATTCTATCTTTAGAGAAGTCATTCTTTCTCTTCATCCATAATTTCTTCTGTATTCCGCTCTTTTCTTTAACAATCACGAATTGAATTGTAAATGAATTTTATTTAACACAGTTGTTACAGCGTAATCGTATGGCTTATGGTAATTAGAATTAGGCACTTGCATGTCTTGCTGAAGTATGTATAGTCAGTTTTCTTGCGCACATGTTTTGCATTTACACATAAAACAGGACAAATCACTGAATAAATGCTACTATTTGGATATAAAGGGTGAATAACTAACGATTTTATAAGTATTCTAAAAATTGGAATATTTTCTCACGTTATACAAGTCTTTTTGATATTAAACTTTATAATATTTTGAACTTCTTTGATACTTTGAAGGTGATTTTTTTTGCAAGGTAGCAAAGAGACAGATCACAAGTAATACCGCCACCCTACCATTCAATTCAATCGAAAATTTTAAGGTTTCCAATCACATTGTTTTTATAATTTGTTAAAGGAAACTTTGACCTTTTCTATGACATAAAATGAGCTTTATGATCCCTACACACTAGAGAAGTTTATGTGAATATTGGAGCAAATTTTCTACTTTTGTGTAGGAGAAATTCTTCAGACGAAAATTCTCTATTGTGTAGGGGCCATTAGTCTCTAAAATATTCCTTTCTTATGTATTAAATATTTTTCAAACTTCAAGCAAAGCCACGATGGTTTTTACTTAATAAAGAAGATTTCTTGAATCAAATATAGAAACAATAATTAAATTTATTTGCCTCTTTCGTATTTCGCAAGGAAGAAGTATATTGCGTCTGTTTTTGACCACCTGTGAAAGCTTTAATAAATTTTAAATTACGAGATATTTCTTTAAATTTTCTGGCCAAGTCAGTTTTGCATTTATTTGTTTTCTTTATTTAAGGTTTAGAAATTGCAGTGATTTTTCAAGATGCTTTAAATTAATTTCAATTTGTATCGAATTCTTAAAAATTGTCTCAGAAATTGCCGTTATTAAGAAATCAGCACAGGTAAATCTTTTAGATGAACCTTATGCAGACCTAAAAGTCCTAAATAACGTCTAATTTGATTACTTTTTGAGAATCTAACAGGTCATTTAATCCAATTCTAGGTTAATCTGAAGCCCGTGTAACGTATAAGAACAACAATTAGAATTTGGGATACGTTTTATAGCCTCTCAAAACTAAAAAAAATGTCTGTCAATATTTAGGGTATTGAAGAAATCTTGATGGATTTTACCACACAAAATTAATCAAAAAATAAGTCACACCTATATTTAATTATATTGATATAAAGCTGAATCATTTTTTTTGGCTAAAGACCTTTACCTTCCAAACGGACATATGAGGATTAGTAGGAACATTACCTTGTTTAATAAGAATTTAGGATTTACAAGTGGAGGCTTCAGGGTGAGGAAAGTTCTTATGGTTATCTTAAATATTGTCGATAATTCAAGGCGATTATAGTTCCAAAAAAAAAAAAACGAAACGAGCATTTGTAAGCTTAGTTTTGAAAGACTTTTTAAAATTTTTAAATTTTAAAAATTTAATTTTTTTTTTCATGGAAAATACTTATGAGGTATTTCTCACATTATATTTGATATTTTATTTCTGCTTGAACTTAAACAGGGAGCAGTAAATATAATCCTCTTTCTCTTCAATTTGTCATAGACCTAGGGCTCAAATAGTAAAAGTTTAAAATTACGGTCTTCTGTGATAAAATGAAACCTTATGAAACATTATTTATTTAATAAGTAATGGAACTGGTGTGATGAGTTGATTTGAAAGATTCCAGGGATCACCAGTGAGATTCTTCTTCACCTCAAAATTAAAGACACATTTTTAATCTTTCCCAGAGCTTTCAGTCCGGATATAGACCTTTCAGTTAAAGCGCAGCTAAAGTGCCAAACAGAAAGAGTCTTTGCAGAAAGGCTTTTTTTTTAAATTATAAAATTGTAAAAATTAAAATCCCATCCAAACATTCAAAACTAATTTTCCATTTAGTGATGTTTTTTTCCTAATTCCCACAAAGATAACGAATCCTCAAGAAACCACAAAAACATAGTCTTAATCGACCACTGAAGAAAATCCATATCCGGACCAAAATAATAATAATAATAATGCTGGCACAACATTCCATAAAGGAACTAGGTCTTCCCGCAAGGGGATTTCTAGACATGCATAATTATTTTTTCTCAAACTCACTGGATGCAATCCGAACACCTTTAACGCCAGAAAAATTCCTGGTGACCTAAAGGGGATTCGAACCAGGGACACTTACATCATAGAACGAATGCTCTACCACTTGATCCATTAAGTGCCGGACCGAAAGCTCTGGACAAAATTAAAAAGGTGTTTTTAGTCTTGAGGTGAAGAAGAATCTCACTGGTGATGACCGAAATCTTTCAAATCATTATTTATTTGTCCGTGCAGTTAGTATTTATTCCAAAATATACTAAATTGGGTTATTTATTAAAAAAAAATAGATTTTGGATTTTTTTAAATTTATCAATCAATTTAATCGGTAGTAAAACGGTATGCACCCAAAAGGATGTGAAAGATAATTCATGGAGAGTTCTTTATCGTGTCTTTGCGCATTCCGCAAAGCTTGGATGAATTGTCATCTCTTTCGTTTTATTTATGATTTTCGAAACTGCCCAAATTATCTTTCTTAATAACTATGCTGAGCTGATCATGTAATGTTGCTAAAAAGGCATTTTTTAAATTAAAGGCAAGGATTAGCATTGTTGCGGCAATTCTATATTATTAAGTTCAGCTCGTTTTTCTTTTGATTATTTAAAAATACATTGCAGAATATTTGTATGAAATGGCTTTTACCCTCCCTTACTCAAAAGTTCTTGAAAGTATTCTAAATATTCTGAAAAAATCTAGCTTTAAAACTTTCAAATACAGAATTTAATTTGAGAAACTTATAGTATCTAAAAGCATTTCCTTCGCTTTATTACTTATTTATATATTTTTATTAGGTGTAGTTTAACCCTTTAACGACAAGACACTTTTTACGGACTGAAAATCAACAATAAAAATTAAACTGGGAAACATAATCAATGATAAGTCTTACATCTAAACTTGGAAAGTCCAACAGAGTCTGATTCGGTGTATTTTGTGCTTCTATGAATGATAGGAACAAAAATAACCCAAAAATTTAAGTAATTTTTCTGACAATACCAATGAATTATATTTTTCGCTTTAATGAAAAATGTTACATATAATTATCGTAGTTTTTATTGCCAAAAGGGTTTTGATTAAAAAATATTAGAAGTATAAAAAATAAATAAAATCAATTATGAATTTGAGAATTTAAAAATTCGCCATTTTTGAGCTTAAATATTTACTACATGACAAATAGCTAGAGACTTGCAAAAAATATTCTAGATTCCTTCGACCTTCTACTTTACAATTATGTACAGACATAAGAAAAAAATAACTTTAGTTAGTCAGAAAAAAATATTTTCTTTATGGGACACCGGTGCGGTGTTCCAATGGTCCTTAAAGGGTTAAACAATGTTTTCCTAGGATACTCTGATAATAATTAATCCTTGACTACCTAAATCTTATTTTTTTAATGAAAGTCTTAAAAATGGAGTGACTTAATTAGCCAATGTATTATCCTAGAAATGTCTTTCTAACGTCAAATCTTCAGAATTTTCAGTTATAATAAAAACCTCCACACATTGGGTCCGATTTCCGTAACAAGTAATATAGGAGATTTATTTTAAAAAAAGCATTTTTTTTTTACGAAAATCATTCGCAATCGGAAATGGACTTAAGATCTTAATTGTGGCTTACAATTGTGCCATCAAAAGGATTTCTCAGATGGTCAAAAACTACCTTTTTACACAAGAAAAAAAATAAAAGAATAGGTGCCCTATAGGGAAATAAAGAAGTCTTTTAATACTTCCTGTTAGTGTAATTTTTATTGTCTGTCTTGCAACGCCCCTCATGGGAAAGTTTTCTTCTAATTAAAGTTACCAATTCACCCAACAATCTGCAAACAACAAATAGAGCATTCTTCAGTGTCAGAACCGTGTGTGCTTGCGGTGCAGAAAAAGTGGCAAGTTAAAGCTCCCACGGGAAAAGAGCTGTTTTTGCATTCGGAAGGAGAAGCATTGTTCCGCGATTGCAATCAAAATGTGGTGGAAGCTTTTGAGTGGTGCTGACAACTCTAATTCATATTGCGAAGCTTATTGTTCCCTCTAACAACACCACAATATTGCCACTAAGTGATTCTTGGAGGAATTTTAGTATCGTGGGGCTATATATGCAAAAGAATGGATGTTTATCGTGACTTTGCCTGACAAATTAATTCACTCACTACGGCACGTATTGTATGACCCGTCAAATGCACAACAATTTAAGTAATTTGAGCTAATTTGCCACTTCAATGCTCAATGTAAATTGTAAAATTCGATTAATTGTGTAGAAATGTGTGACAACCAGGCGTCTCCGCGGCATATGGTGCTTTTCACACATAAAACAAAACCATAACAAAACGACCAAAGAAGATCTCAACTCACTAAATATCTTTATATCACCCACACACGCTATTCCAAACATATTTCGCACTCTTTTGTCTCATTTTTTTTTTATTTGATCCCATACACAACTTTTCTTCCCATTTGCTGGAATTACAAGCTAAACTGGCCCAAAAGTTTTGCACACAAATTTTTCCTTATGAAATTTTGTTCTCTGTGTGAGACATATTTATCATCCCAACAATAAATGTCTTTTGCTTTTACTTGTTCGCTCGTTTTTAGTCTTTTTTTTTTGGTTATAATGTTGAATTTTTATTGCTTTATGTCTCGTTGGTGGTGCTCTTCTCTCTCTCTTTTTAGTGGTTCGAAACACTAAAAGGAACAACACAAACACACTGCAATTGCTCTTTTATTGTCATAGGAAACAATACAATGTCTGGCACATGGACTATTTTTAATAACATTTTATTTACAATATCAAAACCAAGGGGGTGGCTAGAAGCAGACTGCAATGTAATTGTGTCCAATAGCCTTTCACTGGAAAGGCAATTATTAAAAGGATTTTATCATTTGTCAATGACAATGCAATTCACTGCTGACATAACTTTTTAACAACAAATGTTGATTTATAATCGAAGATATGATTAACTAGAGGCTTTTAAATATGCAAGTCACTAATTGGAGCAGAATGTAACAGTTTGGTGGAAATGGGGCAGAGTTTCATACTATAATTTGACTTTGAGAACGTTAGACTTAAAAAGGATCAACATAAGTTCTCCGGTAGATCTTTTTATCCAACACGTTCTCTGATTGGCTGGAGCTTTGAATGCTTTCAAGCTCCAGCCAATCAGAGAACGGAATAACACTAAAATATTCTGTAAGACTAAATAATTGATTTTAATTATGATTCAACAAAATTACTTCTAATTCAAACTGAGACCTTTTAAGAATACTTCTAATTGTTTGTCAAAAAGCAAAGAAAGAGGGGGACTAGGGTAAACTGAGGTAATTTGGAATCTTGTCTAATTTGGAACAATATGAGATTTTCTAACAGTTTCAGATAGTAAAAGGAAAAGACAATGATGAAGTTGGGTAAAGTGATATAAGTTGCGCATAGTGTTACAAGTTTGACAATTCGCCGGAACAAGTTGGACATGGCTTTTTTCTTGATAAATATAGTACAAAATTTGTTTTTAAGCACAAGGAACCAAATTATAAAACTAAAGCATTAAAAACATACAAATAAAAATGAAGTACTAAATTTATCAAGAAAAAAGCCCTATCCAAATTCTACCGTTGTCCAAATTGTACCATTGTCCAACTTGTACCGCTTTACTCTACTATCGAATGTAAAGTCGTGTACTTTTTCGTGGTTTTCCTTTTCTCTTTGACCATCTGAAATAGTGAGAAAATCTAAAAAATTCCAAAACAGACATGATTCCGAATTACCCCATAAGGTAAAGTACCCTTACTCGACCGGGTTCCTCTATTCGACCGGTGGGTCAATTTTTGAATATTTGATGGTGAATTTCATCAATTTCTATGAATTTGTCACTGATTCGTATTATTTAAAGAATAATTGACCTATTAATGTTAGATCATACACAAAATATTATAGTAAATATAATTAAATTGAATAAATAAATCTACCGGTCGAATAGAGGAACCGGTCGAATAAAGGGTACTTTACCTTATTACTCTAGGGCTAAATTTATAAAAATAAACATTTTTTATAACCTCAATAAACTAAATCGATTTATAGGAGAAAATACTCTCCCTTCGTACGTTCATGCCTTTGAATAATGTGAATTTTCTTTTAGTTTTCCTAAAAAGACTTACACATTTCTACTAAATATTATTTAGCTTATCATTAATTGTTGACAATTCCGTGATAATTCATTGTAATGCCCAATGCACAATAACTCTTGTTTAGTAAACATGTTTTTGACATTTCAATGAGAGTGAGTGAGATCTAGATCTAGTCATCTCGCTCATTCTCATGGGAAATTTTTAAAACATATTTACAAACAAAAGTTATTGTGCGCTGGTCATAATGCTCAACGCACAATAACTTTTGTTTAGTAAACATGTTTTTGACATTTCAATAAGAGTAAGTGAGATCTAGATCTAGTCATATCGCTCATTCTCATGGGAAATTTCGAAAACATGTTTACAAACAAAATTTATTTTGTGCTGGGCATACATTTACGAAAAACAAAAGAAATTCACATTATTCGGAGGCATGAACGTTCGAAGTGAGAGAGAGAGCACTTTCCCCTAATAAGCATATTCTTAAAGAAAATTTACCATTCTACGACTTTTCTGAGAATTAATTTCCTCTATCACGAGGAATGTGGTTTTTCAAATAGTTTCTGGAAGTAGATTTTGCAAAGAATTTCAAAATTCTTCAAGTAAATTTAGTCGGATATGGTATAATTTGTGTTTAATAGAAATCATCAAATAAAAAGAATCCGTTTTGTCAAATTTTACTCCAGTGTCCCCTATGCTTAATTTTTAATTATTGTAAATCATGCTTAATTATTTTCAAAAATTACGATAGAATCTTCAGAATTATAAATTTCATTATTCATCCTGCAAAATTCGGACATGCTCTCACTTTATAAAGTGAGCTTAAAATAGAGCGGTCATATATGAATTTCGCAGGGTATGATAGATTATTTTTTATAATTAAGCTAATAAACATCTACGTTACTCTCATTGATTAATGCTAAATAAAATTAAAAATTGATTAAATATTAATTAATTAAATATAATAAAGCCTAGCTTATTATTGTTATGAGCTTGTTATTGAAATAAAGAAAAAAAAATAATAAGGAGAAGTAAGGCACCTTTGAAATTGGGATTTTCTCCTGTGTTTAAGTGGGACTGAGTCATAACAAAATGCAATTTAGATTCTCAATCTGTTTGTACAGCTAATTTATATCACGATAAGGCTCGATTTTATTTAAAAATAGGTGAAAAATTCCAATTTCAAATTGACCCACTTCCTCCTATGGTCTAAATCTAAAAGGAACAGTTTCATACTGTTGATTTCTTTTAAGACACGTTTCTAAATATTTATAAACTATATATTCAAGAAAACTGTCCATTAAGGAAGTAATAGTTTATCATTTGTTTGTTAACACTAAACTCAAATTGACCGGTTTTAAATTAACACATAATTAAACGGTGCAATATCTTTATCAAACTATGGATTTCTTAAAATTTGCATGTAATATATTTTTCAGTCTTTAAATTTTAATTTTTTGCTCTTTTCCAAGACCAATTTGTTAAATCCTACAATACCGCGGTTTGTCATTTGACCGAAAAACGACCAAAAACGGATTTTTCTTCTTCTTCCTTTTGTAACGGCCATCAATCCCTAACCATACTAGCGTTCGTAACGGCAGATAACCAAAGTTATAAAAATTTGCCTCGAGTAAGCGAAGTCTCATACCCCCCCCTGGCAAGTTGCCTGAAATTTGAAGTCACTTTCTCATACTTAGATTTAAATTTATATGGGAATTTTTTTGCACTCGTTACCGTTATGCTAAATATTTAAAAAGTGAGAAGTTTTCCCGTATTATAAGATACCTTTCCGTATGGAGGGATAACTATACTAAATTTTTGTTCAAATAAATTTTTTCCTCGGAGCACTGTGAGCTGAGTCCGAGATCAATTTAGGAATTGGCTTCAAATAGCTCCATATATAAAGGCCAACTTGCCAGGAGCTCGCTCATACCCATTACCTAGTGGCTGCTTCAGAGACGGTTATTTCAAATTCAAAATATACTTCTTGAAATGAAAAGAATATTTTTTTCATAAATAATAAATAATTTTATAGCCCTCAACTGAAAATCACAACGTAATTTTTTTTTGTTCTCAAAAAAATTCTGGTACAATTTATCAAAAAATGCAGAATTTTCGGTCGGGAGTATGTTTAATACTGCTATTTAGTGTTTCTCTATAGACAGCATACCCTCGCAGAATTTATACATATAAAATATATCATGAAAATCGTGATTATAAATTTTACCAAGTTGATAAATAATTTCAGAAAAGATATTCCTAGTCTATTTTGACAGCACGACATTTAGACAAAAGTGCCGAAAATTCATAAAATTTTCTATAGAAATTCTGCAGAATTTTCGTCAGTTACATTTTTAAATCTGACGAATTTTCGCAGAATCCTGCAGAATTTTCCGGGTGGGGTGTTAAAAGTTTGTCAGAGGAGTGTTCTTCTTTAGAGAACATGGTAAAATTTTGTCAAATCCTGCCAACAGAATCTTCCGTAAATGTTTTTTAAGAAGATATTTTACCATAAGATACAGTGGCGGCCACAATAATAGAATTGGTTCAGCAAAGACCACTAGTTTACCTTTACCATTTTTGTTTATTCCAACTCGTTGACATAATTTTGATATAGAAATGTTCAAATAATTACTTTACGTTAAATAAGTATTGTTTTGACCGCTAGAGGTCTCTATTTTTCACAGAATACATCAATAGTGAAATTTGGTTTGAACAACACGATAGGACCACTTTCATTTAAATTAAAGAATGTGGTCTATAAATCGAATAAGTTTAAATAAAGCCATATTTAGAAACCATAAATGACAGTTTTCCAATTTTTTTGGCCGAACTGAATTTCACTCTTGACGTATTCTGTGTTAAGTAGAGACATCTAGCGGCCAAAACAACCCTTATTCCACGATTCTAACAATTTGAAGATTTCTACTTCAGAATTATATCAACAAATTGGGAAAAAATTCAAAAGTTAAAAAATATAAGCTTTGCAAAGTGATTCTATTACTTTGGCCGCCACTGTATATAACAAATAATTGTGAGAAATAACATCCTTTTGACAAAATTTTAGCAAAATTCAAAATGGTTGGTTTACAGTCTTTCAGAGTAGTTTTTAATCGAATTATTGTTATTAATATAATTTATATTTTCCAAAGTTAAGCATGGCATGATTGATTTTCTGGAGAGACAAACTCAATACATTCTGCTCCATTTTTCCCAGTTTAGTGTACTTTTTTTCAAACTCATCAGTCTAAAAATCTGCATTAAAATGGATTGTTTGAATCTCCGAATTTGCAGAAAGAATTCTTATTTCTTTTTTGCTATTAAATTCTACAGCAAATAATTTCAACTTGTGGAAGTTTAAAGCATCTTTTGATCTGATAATTTAACCACTACTTGATACAGAATGTTTTGACTGCCAAATCATTTTTTTTTCACAATATCAACACACCATGTATAAGAAATAAAAAAGACTCTTTCTCTGTGACAGGAAAATTTACGAGAGAGTTAATTTTTTGGTCTATGACAGTCAAGAAGACACATTTAATTTAATACATGTTCACAATTTATCGAGTGGAAACTAGAAACTGATTTCCTTAAGACTTCTACAGGGGAAGTCTATCAAATAAATGACTTCGTGCAATCAATAATAAAGATTTTTATTTCCCTGGGAGCTCATATGTGCTTTTATTTTATATTGCTTCTGCTTCTGTGCCTCAACTTCCAATTTGAATTGTGAATTTAACCCACGAACACAATAAAATGTCAATCCTCACGAATTTCTCTCACTGCGACCTCAACTTTTGACCCCACTTTTGATTCTCAACTATATAACCCTTGATATTGCAGCTTTTTCAGTCATCGAAAATCCTCTTCTCTCTGCCTCCGCTATTATGGTATCTATGGAAGCATCTTACATTTTATAACATAAATATGTCTTTCGTGAAAATGCCATTTGAATGTTTGTCAACGTGGTAAAAAGACGACGTGAAAATGCTTTCTGCGAACCAATTGAATGTGTATTTTGAGAAGAAAATTAATTTAATGCTACACAGATGACACCATTGCGTTCACTTTTCAGATGATTATTATAATATTTTAAAAAAGAACACACACACTAAATTTTATGTATATATTTTCTAGAAAAGTCATGGGCAGGTCGTGTTGCTGAACGCTTCTGGCCAGGAAACCGTAAGATGTCAGGAGGTTACCAATGTAAGGAGACACGAAATTTAGTAAATATTAATAAGGCAAAAAAAAAAACATTTAAAAAAAATGTTCTAATTATATCAAAAGAACTGAAACTATTCAACGTTATACCCTATGAAAAGAAATGATATTTGCTGTTGTACTCTTTTATCTCTCTCTTTCTTATCCATTTTAATTGTTTCTCTCTATTCTCACTGTATAAACTTACTCCTCTGGCCCATACTGTCCTAATTTTAGTGAATGACTAAGATGTGTTAGTCACGAAATTGATTATATTGCTTCTTAAATTTCTCTTTCAGTATTTTTAATAAATTTACCCCACAAGAAGAGCTAATGATTCTCTTCATCCAACATTATTTTAACTTTCTTAACTCCACACTCTAAGGTCTCATCTTCTTCACAATAAGAATATATTAAATCAACAATTTTATTTAGACTCTGTGACCTTAGGAAAAAGATAAATTACTTGAAATTCTTTTGAAATATGCAAAGAAATAGAGGAGAGCTGGGCTTTTTTCTGTGTAATGAACATTTTTCATATTTAATTAAATATTAAATATAACTATAAAATATTTTAATAAATTCACATTCTTCGAATTGTGAGCTTTCGGAGCTTTAAATACTTAAAAGCTCTGACTAATTAGACAATATGAAAAAACAAGAATATTTAATAATATTCACAATATTGACTAAAATCAATCGAACTAATTTGGGGCAGTCTGGTACAGCCGATTTTGCTCTTTATTTTCATTCAGGATAAAGGGGATAAAGATTTTCCATTTGATCAATTTGAATGAGAACATTTAATATCACTGCGAAAAACTTTTAAGAACTCTCTTTAAATTTAATATTAGAAACTTCATGAAACTTTATAAAACAGAAGACCGGGGCAGATTAGCCAGCAAAATAAATTTTTCTTTGAGTATACATTTTTGTATTTTTATTTATTTATTTCTTTATTTATTTCAAATACAGCTTTTGAGCTAGAGCTCTAGAAAGCAAAATTTTGACAGATGTAAGTGTACAAAGAATTCAATGTTTGTGTGATAGAGGCCACCGCCGTCTTAGGCCTTACGTTCTGAAAAAAATATTTGAATCAGACCGATAAATCTTTCAATAGATAGTGAGGGAAATGTTTACTCTGAAAGCTTTGAATAATATTGTTTTGCATAATATTCTTTGTAAAACAAACTAAAAAATCAAATTGCATTGCCTAGTACTTCACTTGGGTATTTTTTTTATCTTCGTCCGATTCTTCTTGTTTTAAACAACCTTTGTAAATGTTTAAAACCTATATACTTGTAACAAAAACAAAGATTTTAAAGACTTAGATTACTTATTTACGGCAGTTAGTTTAATATGTAAATCAAAAATAAAATTCGAAATAATTAACTATTTTAGTCATTATAGAAGAAAACGTGAGTTTAGCAATATTTTCGTGGATTTCTATTCAATTTTATTGAACTTTTTTAACTAAAAGCTTGAGAATTATCTTTTGAGAATAAGAACATTTAACTACACCATCTTTTGATATTTCTGGTGAGAAAGTAACAAAACGGTTATTTTATTTTTTTTACAAGCTACCTTAGTGCCCTAAAAATTTCTAATTAGTGCAGTTTTATAGGAAATTTACTGCTCTACATCTTTGTGAAAGTCATTTTCCTCTATTTTAAGGAAATGATGTTTTTTCGGCCGTGAGACATCAGAAATTGCTCCGGTCTGTGTTACTTTTTGCTCCATACCTTTTGTTACTTTTTACCCCAAGTGGCCATTTTTAATAAAAGGATTTCTGAAGAAAAGAATCTTTGTAAAATTCTAAAATAGATAGTGAGTTAGGTTTTTCAGGACAATCTGTCCTTCTGGTGAGCGTCGGAATTTATTGATCAAATCCTATGAATCAAACACACAATTTTACCAGAGCTTTCGACACTTATCGTGTCTTCTTCAGTGGCTGTTGGAGGAAATTTTTATTTAAATCGTAACGAATTTTTCAATTTGAATTACAAGGTCTCTATCTTACTTATTGGTTGGTCTTTTCTTTAGGATTTTTGTCACTAATTCCTCTATTGTCTTATGCATCAGTTTTGAATTTGGTTAAGAGCTCTAGAAATTGAACAATTAAAGATTAAGTAAGATAGAGACCTTGTAATTCAAATTGAAAAATTCGTTACGATTTAAATAAAAATTTCCTCCAACAGCCACTGAGGAAGACACGATAAGTGTCGAAAGCTCTGGTAAAATTGTGTGTGTGATAGGATTTGATCACCAAATTCCGACGCTCACCGGAAAGACAGATTGTCCTGAAAAACCTAACTCAGTTACACCACCGTCGGCTATCCCTTTAGACCAGAGGTGTGCAAGAACTGTTTGAAACCGAAAAAACGTCAAATAAAGCTTGTTCGTCAATGGTCAAAACGCTACCTGACCAAACTTATTTTGACGTTTATTCGGTTTCAACGGTTCTTGCACACCTCTGCTTTAGACTAAAATAGATAGTGGTTTTGTATTCAAAGAATCCAAATTATTTAGGAAATACTTACCAGTGCATCAATTTTGGAAAATAAGTAGGTAAAAATTCATATCTGTTGTAAGGAAAACATGTCAAAAATAAGGCTAAAAATTTCAATATTTTTCTTTTCTGAATTCCTTGTCCGAATTCTAAGAATATTAGGACTTTGAAGAAGGTCTATGGAAGCCATCTATGGAAAAAATTTCTAGCCGCTATCTCTTTTATCTTAGAAGATATTGAATTTTCAAATTTTCAATTTGTGACTTTTTACCCCAGTCTCCCCTAGTATCTAAGTTACGAGTTCGAGCATTTGGCAAAGCATGGGGCGCTTTGCACGTCATGCCAAAATTCCATTGAAATTAAATTAAAACCGAATTCAGATCTTCCGGTGTTCGTCAGGGGCAGCTTTTTCCTCAATCAAAACTTAAAATTTTGCTCCAAAGCTTTCAACCCTTGGTATGGGTCTTCCTCAATAAAAACCTTTAAAAAAAATTGTCAAAATCCTTCTTTCTATTAGGAAAAGTTCGGTTTGTGTCAAACTGCCTTAGATTATAATGTTGGCACTCTCCTCTATTGCAGCAGCATAAAGTGCATCACTATTTATGGTGTGATACTGTAGAGCAATGAGAAGCTATTAGATGAATTTTTACTGGAATTTTCTCGTGTTAGCCACAGAATATCGCCAGTGTTTGATATTGTCTAACCACATTTTGCCACGATGGTCAATGGTGTGGAAAATAGTTGTCTGCAAATTGGCATGAGTGGTGTTATAGTTTTAGAGTACAGCGTGAAAAATATCTGAATTTTCTCTTCAACGGCCGACGTTTTTATGGGCAAAAATTGTGATGGGGAAAATCTGTTGTATGGCCCACCAGAATTTTCTCTGATGTCTCAAACGTCTCTGTGTTCTCTATGTTAGTGAATTTCCTGAAAATTTCACGGTTCTGTAAATATACCTCTATAATGCTGAAGATATGGGGAAATTGTTGTGAGAAAGATGCTACCTAAATGCCGGATTTCCTAGAAGCATTTTCCACCAATGGCTGTGATGAGCAAAAAAAAAAGTTTACCCGGTAAACACCTAAAACAGAAAAGAAATCTCGCATCCAATTTACCTCTCAAATGCTGCATATATTAAATTAATTTATCATTTTGGAAGAGAGAAAAAAAAATGAATGCGGATGGTAGAGTTTTGGACGGGAAAATGAGGACACATTTATCCTTTTAATTTTTTTTTCCTTCCTCGACACTCATTAAAAAGTCACCAACAATATTTTCCCACTAAGGAAAAAACGAGAAAACTTTCCTAGTGTAACCACAAAAAGTCACTTTCCTTCCCATCTTGGTTTTTTCGGGATGAATTTCCCTCTGAACTTTCTGTCCACCCACCACCCACTCCCATGTCACCTTTTCGCGCATTGTCCCAGAGAAAATTTAAGTAATGTTGCATTTTATTCAACTTTTCGCCAACATTGCTGTCCTTTTTTTGCAGTCCTTGGCTCTCAAAATCCATCCAGAAAATACATGAATTCCGCAAAACTGATGCAGAAGGATACATGGGGGAATATCCAGAAAATTTATTCAGAGACTTTCACAGAATCCGTCTGCAAAACCTCATCTTTGCCGGGGAATTTAGCACTTTTGGCAATGTTCCCGAAACTGCGGTGTTCCATGACGACAGTCTGGGACACGAGACGCGCCAAAAGACCTCGCGACGCATGCACAAACTTTAGTTTTGAGACTGTCTGGATAGCATCATGTTAAAATATACCGGCTCGGAAGTATAATAAAATGCATAAAATTCTTCTCTAAAGCATTATACCTGCAGAAAGTCTCATAGAGAAAGAATTTTTCCAAACTTATTCTGTTTACTGGGTCTAAGCACTTTATAGCGTTGTACATGCTTCTAAAGTTGGATGAAAACAAGGGAAAATGAAAGAAAAAGTCAAATATAAACACAGTCCAGCAATTTACGTTATTTTCTCCAGAGGAAAACTCTACGGGAAACTGGCAACTTGCAGTCGTTTTGTTAAGATGCTGGAGGTGTTCTCCAAGTTTTTTTCATTGTTAGATCCTGCGGGGATTTTAAATTTTCATTGAATGGATAGGAAGAACAGTCAGTAGCGGAGGATACTTCGCAGAGTGCTGGAAATTTTCCATATATAATGCTATAATGAGCTATTTAAAAACCAATTAAATATAGCTCAAATGAATAATGAAATAATTTACTTTAAAAAAAAATTTTAATCAATCAGTTGAGTAATATGCTTTTTTAAGTACACTGAGAAAAAATTGGGGGCGATTAACTTTTTTCCTCATAATTTTAACACTTTTTAGGTGTAAAAAATACATCAATAATTTTAATGTTATTTTACACCTTTTTAAGGCTAGAATTAACATGAAAAAGGGTAACATTAACCCCTAATACACCTAAAAAGCATAATATTTACACCGATTTCGGACAATACTGCAGGGTAAAATAAACATTTCCGGAATGTTATTTTAATCTTTTCGGATTTCCCTCAGTGCAGTGTAGGGGAACGTTTTCACTAACCTAATTGATTTCAGAAAATCGTGTGACTAAAGACTAGCTATTAAAACATATCAGAATAATAGAATATGCGAAAAATTTAAGTATGTGAAGCCAGAGTGTGTGCGAATCCTGAAAGACTTCTCCAACTAAAACAATATATAAAACTAAATATTTTTTGAAACAATAATTTAATGTCGATATCAGTAGTCTTTTAACTTTCAGATTTAGAACAAACGAGCAATGGTTTTCTTTTTTTGAAATATGAATGCATATTATATACAGCACTTGCCCAGAGTTCGAGCAATCAAATGAAAAAACTTTTCTTTTTCGAAGAAAAAAAAAACATAGCAAATACTTTGTTACAGACACATAATTTGAAAATAATCGGTCAAATTTCTGAGATAATTGATTAGAAAAAAATAAATATGTTTAAAGAAATTTTCAATAAATAATGAATTTTTTCCACATTAAAAGTTAAATCAATTTTTGTAGAGTCCAAATTGTGAGGAAATGCCAGATCAAAATGAGTTTGAAATTACTTTTAAATTCATTTAAAAAAAATATATTCTTCAGGGAACATTAAGGTAATGCTCGAATTGGAGAAAACAATAAGCTGAACAGTTGATACTCTAAATCCTATCTCCTAGATTACTTTACGATCATTCTGAAAAAGATTGATAATTATGAAATTAAATCCACGGTAATTTATTTTAAATTACAATTAGTTCAATATAAAAGTGTATTAAATAGAGAAATGGGGCAATATTTCGGACAGGATTTAATAATCTTTAACTCTGAAGTGTAGTACTTTAACACGTATTATTCTTCTTGGTAGGGGAAAGTGACCATGCTTGATACTGTAAAATGATGTCCAAGGTTTGTGATTTTTTTCTGATTAACACACAAACCGAAGCGATTCTTCCACTATGATAAAAAAATGTCTCACTTATTAGGTTCATAGTCCTACCTCACATAGTTCCTGGAAATCCTTAGATTTTCCTCAAGAAGAAAATGGAAATTCAGTGGCGATTTTTATACAAGTTGGGTCCGGGGCCTTCCTGTATAATAATTGATTCGACAAATCGGAGGCCTATTTTCACTGCAAAAATTTCACCGGATACAAAAAATTGCACATCAATATTTAGATGGAACTCTAATCTATCTGCTTAAATCATTTGTACGACTGGTTATTAGTTTTAAAATCACTTTTATGTAATTTTTCTAAGCCGTGTTTTTATGACATTAGGGCGCTAGCGAAAACCATTTTTTCACTTTGAGTCCATGAAAATGTCACTCTGCAACCTTAAAATTCAGGCAACAGTGTTGAAGGCTATGTCAATTGTCGATAAAATTGGAGGATTTCAATAGGTGTAATTATGAAAGAATCACATCTAATGATAGAGTTGCCACAATTAAATTATCATTCATGGACCCTTATTAAAATATAGGATGGACACAGGTAGAATTTATGAATTTGTCACCACCCACAAAAACAGTGTCCCCAAGTAAAAATATTTTTACATAAATATTAATACTGATGAACCCTCTATGTGCCTATGATAGTAGTTTTCCTGAACAGCGACATTAATTAAGAAATACTTATAAAATATCATGTATCAAAATTACAGTTTTGGACCTATTTTTGATTTTTGCTTCGTGAAACTAGGAAAAAAGAGCTAAGATCCTAATTTTTTTAGGAAATGTGAGGCTTAGCACCAGCTATTGAAATATATTGCGATAAGTCATAACTATTGATTAACATAGAAAATAAATAGTTATTATTAAGCTTGGATCGTATCAAGCATTGTCACTTTCCCCTATTTCTGTTGCTTGGAATTTTGAAAAATAGTTTATCATCTTAGTTTTCTCTTAAATGATTTCTCTTTCCAAACATAGAGAAAAATGGTTTCCATATCCCGAGAAAAATATTTCGTAAAATTGTTCGTATACGTTTGCGAATTACACTGGGGACTTACGAAATGCTCGTAAATCTTGCAACTTACAAGCAAGTTCGTAGGAGTTTGTACTTTTTTTCAAAAATATTGTTTGTACATTTGTTCGTATACGTGTTTGTAAACAGACAGAACAATATGATGGTAAAATTTTGTCATTTGTTCGTAAATTTTCGTAAGAATAAAAAATGTTTCTCAAGTTATTATGTTATGAAGAATATTTGTGGAATAAGTACAAACTTTTACAAACTCTTTGTGAGTCACGCGTTTAACGAGCAATTAGTAAGTCCCAAAGGTAATCCACAAACATTTACGAAAAATTTCGAGAAATAGGGTAACGTTTGGTATTTCGGGACACTTTTTAGCTCTTTCAAATTTCAAACAGCCTAATAACTTCTCAAATTATTTTTTTTGTTGATTCAAATATTTATGTTCCTTATTATATCCAGAATAAGATTCTTACCGAAAAATGTTGAAAAATGCAATTTTTTTTATTGAAACTAGCAAAAAATGTAAAGAAGTAAGAATGGTGTATTTTGGGACAATGGGGTATTCCTAAACGGACAAAAATCCCTATTAAGCAAATAAATATCACTGACAAGTAGAAGGTCTAAACTTCACTCTTTCATAAAAATTTTGTTTATATTTCACTTGTAAAGTAGCTTAAATCGAAAAAAAACTAAGCACTGGTTGTGTTGACATCTGCAAAATTGACAACACTGAAGGTTTTGTAAAAAGTAGAATGTGATACTCACAATTCACGCGTATTTCACATTTTAAATTAAATGAAATTTCAGAAGTTTTATGTTTGTCTGATGCGTTAGAGCTTAAAATTTCATATAGACTTAAAAATAATAAGAAAACAAATATTTGGAGGATTTTTTATGTGTCCAGAAATATCAATATTATGTCCCAAAAAGCACCTTGTCCGAAAATACCACACATTACCCTATGTTTTTTCGTGTAGAGAACACTCAATTTGTATGAAATATCGTAGAACAATTTCTCAAAATCTCTTGCCTTTCTAGAACTCCTCCAAGGCTTTCTCCATAACATCTCGATCGCCGAACTGACGGCCTTTAATACCTTGGCAATATACAAACTCTAAAACTTGAAAACTTAATAGTTTATGGATTTTTAAAGAGTCAATATAAGTGGACGATATTACAAACATAACCATGCTGATGAACCAATAAGAAATTTAAATCACAAGAGAAACATAATTTGACTTGTGAAATTATTTTCTAACTAGACCTACAAAACTATACATAATTGGAAACATAAATAAAGAAAATTTTTCATAGATTATTATAATAACTTAAAAGTACGTAAGCAAAATTATTGGTGATTTACTTCAGCCAAAATATATTACAAACCACACAAAATGATCTGATACTTCATTCGTAAAATAATTTTCACACTGAAATTTCAATTAAATAAATTTATTTTAAATTAATTTAAGATTTTGTATTTAAAATTCATTCTAAAAGGTATATATATTTAGAAGCAGAATATTCAAAAAATCATCAAGGTGGACGATATATCAAGCTGTCCGAAATATTGCTCTATTACCTTGTATCCAAAATAGGTCAAATTTCTTTATGATTCGACGAAAATTAATTCATTTATATATTATTTAAATTTAAGTTCATTGAAAAAACACCACAAGAAATAGGATACAGACCATTTACAATTGCGTGATGTGGAGTATAAGAAAAAAAGTAAAAGGCGGGAAAGTGAAACAATTCAGTTTCAAAGAAAAAAAAGATTTATTTGATTCAAAATAACAAGTCATACAAGTATTTCAAGTTTAAAAGATGGCTTTTTATAAATTAAACAAATATTTCTTTTTTTATGTTACAGTATTTCTACAAGGTGAGAAATAATGTCAAACATTTTTTATTTAATTGTTGATTTTACTTTCATTTTCTCAGGTTGTTTAAAAAGTTTCTTCTTAAAGACAAAAAGCCGATATTTCAAACTATTAGTCTAGAAATTTCCAAATTTATGATAAGGTAAAGTGCCCTCAAGTCGACCGGTTCCTCAATTCGACCGGTAGAATTATTTATTCAATTTATTTATAATTGCACTAATATTTGGCGTATGATCTACAATTAATAGGTCAATTATTCCATAAACAAATACGAATCAGTAACAATTTTATGTAAATTCACCATCAAACATTAAAATATTGACCACAGATCGAGTCGAGAAACCGGTCGACTTGAGGGCACTTTACCTTACATTAGGGCAATTTTGGATGATATCTAATTTTCGATTTTGAAAATTCTCACTGTTTCCGATTCGAAAAGACTAAAAGAAGAGCAATTCTTCTTTCATTCGTTTGAAATAATAAGAAAATCTTAAAATTAAAGATTATTTTCTGTTCAAAATTACCCCACTTCACCCTAATCCAAATTTGTGTTTCTCTAGAGAGGATGTTTGAACATATTTTATCGTACTTTACTTATTTGGAATGGAGAATCATGCAAAATCTCTATTTTCTATTCTTTTTGTATTGCGCAAGGATTTGCACAGACAATTTCTCAATTTTGTTGCATGTAAGCATCACAAATAAATAACTTAAATACCCCCATAAGTCTTTTTTTGTATGAGAAAATCTTGCTGTATGATTCAGGCTGTTCGATTTTCAAATTAAATACCCCCTCTCAACCTTATCCAATTGGAAATCACTGTCTGCAATGCCAAGACTTTTATGTTCTTCCTGTTTCTTATCTTTGGGATGGGGAGTGAAGGATCTGGAAAAATACCAGAAATATCAGGAGATGTTTCTTCTCTCAGTCCTCTGTCTCAGGATTAAATCGATAGGCACTTAAGTGAATTGTTGCAGGGATAAACAATTCATTGATTCTGCAGCGACTTTGGGAGGATGGCCAATGTGGAAAATTCTGTTCATTTACTCTTGCCGGAGGATTTTGAAAGTTTTCCCACATATCCTTTAATTATGTGGTGATTTTGCAAGTAGAGTTAGGCCAATTTTCAACTAAGTGATAGATGGTAAAGTTTGCACTCTGGAGAGGATAACAGTAAATGTACGGTACGTGGTAGACTTTAAGAGAAAGGTGTATACAATTTTGCAAAATGACAGTCCCCCTGGGGGAGTACTATAAAACCCATTGGAACCAATGTATCACTTTCCCAAGGCGCTATTTCTACTTTGTCTCACTCGATGTCTTTTGCACTTTTGATGGGTAAGGAATAAGGATACAGAAGTGATATATTAAAGTTGATATTCTTCACTTAAACCATACAATAAAAGGATATGAGCACAACTTAAATTAAAAGGGGGTTAGAAAAGCTCTTCGAACCATCTAGATATTGTCGTAAAGTTACCACCATTCACCAGGGATAACAGAAGAGAAGTGCTCTAATGATTGCCCCGTACCTTTATGGTTAACAATAACCTACTATTTTGATAGCATTTACCGCCTCCCACAACACGCACATCTCCGTGTAAATGAATATTATTAATTTCTCATTGTGTTTGCAATTTATTTTGATGTGATAGGGTTTGAATTATTATTTGGGTAGTCCATGGAAACTTTCATCACGTACAACAATTTATCCTACGCTCTGTAATGAATTTCCGCAGCAATGGAGAATAGCGTTTTAGATAAATTGTTCCCAATTGAGAAGAAGATTCATTTTACTTAAAGCCAGCTCCAACAGTATCACAAATAGAAGACGTTTTTGCGCAAGTGAATTCCACCCCTTCTTATGCAATGATCCAACTTTTATGACAAGGAGGTAAATTGTCGCTGGAGCTTCCCAAGAGAAAATCTGTGCAAGAATTATTCTCTCTTATCGAGCACTACATTTCCATTCTATTTTCGTGACTGCAGAAGAAACCATCATCATCAAGAGTCCATAAATGGGTGGATTTTCAACATTAAGTCGCACCATTAGAAGAACTTCCTAAATCACATCCCAGTACTGTATTCACAGTTGGCATATATAATATTCCCCCCATGATAAAATCATAACATTCTACAGAGGTGCTATTCTTGAAATCCTCGAAAAATTATTCTCATTAGAAAAGTTACCGTGGTATCACACTAGAGAATTTCACATTAAAATTTTAATGTGATTCAAATTAATTGTTGCTGATATGTGTCCTAATGTGCAATTTTCGTCAAGAGCTTTTAGAAATCGATTCATTTACTGATAAAAAAGTGGGCTCGAGTCACAAAAATTGGTTTAAATAGATTAAAATAGCATAAATACGATTGATAATTAATGAGCAAATTAATGAGAATTGAGCAAATTTATGAGCAAAATTTGCTCATTAAATTTTCATCAGGTACTACTTTATTGCAGTCATTCGGGTAGTTTCTGCGCCACAATTTTCTCACCAATTTATTCGTAATTAAGTTGTGATAAAAAGGTAGTGCTAATACCTACTATTTATCGCACACGAGATGGAGAAAGGTCAAAAGACATTGAAAAAGATCGGTGCAGAGGATATGTAAGAAAAAAGCTAAACAAAAATGTGTTCGATCTACATTTTATATTCCTTTATGAACTTCTAGGATTTCGTGGTCAAATGAGATGGTGGCCAAATTAATTGAGGTTGTGCATCGTCATTTGGGACTAAGGTAAAGTGTCCTCGAGTCGACCGGTTCCTCGACTCGACCGGTGGTCAATATTTGAATGTTTGATGGTGAATTTCTATAAAATTTCCACTGATTCGTATTTATTTATAGAATAATTAACCTATTAATGTTAGATCATACGCCAAATATTAGTGTAAAAATAAATAAATTGAATAAATAACTCTACCGGTCGACTTGAAGGCACTTTACCTTACAACTGGTAAGGGCCTGGTTTTCAGGTCGTTTGCGACAAATTGAGTCACCAATCGCCGGAACTCACACCCCAGTCGGGATTTGGGTGATATTGGCTCCCTCATTTTCGTAGTCGTCTTCTGAAAATAAAGCCTTACGATTTGAAGCAGCTCTTTAAATTCCTCCGTAGTCATCCGGAGAAAATTATTATGTACAAAAAAATCGCCCCAGAGAATTTTGTGTTTAATGAGCAACTAAAGCAATTAAATTTTAATAAGCAACTTTTTACTTTAACTTTAATGTGAAATTTTCTAGTGTGATAACTCCGTACATAGGTAGTTCAGTTTTTCATGCTGTTTTTCCTTACGAAATATTTTTACCATCTACCAATTTTTATGTTTTAAAACATTTTCCTTTTAGCTCAAAATCCTTTTTCAAGATCAAAAATTTTGTTTGATATTTTGGAAATTTCTAAAAAAGAAGTTATACAGATTAAGTTAGAAAAGAAATACCTATATTAAATTCAATACATTACAAAATTCCTTCACTTTTCTTTTATCAAGAATATTCCACACGTAGGGGGAAATGGGGCACCTTTGAAATTGGGATTTTTCACCTACTTTTAAATAAAATTGAGCATTATCGTGATATGATTTAGCATCTCAATCTGTTTGTGCAGCTAAATTATATCACGATAAGGCTCACTTTTATTTAAAAATAGGTGAAAAATCCCACATTCAAAGGTGCCTTACTTCCCTCTAAATTTAAAAAAAAAATATATGATTTGCTTTTTGATCTCTTTTTTTACCGATTGTTTTTAACAAGGGAACATATGTCGGTAAGGAAGGGCGAGGAAGTTTTACGCATGCATTACTTTCTAAAATAAACATTTTTGGGATAATAAATGATTAGGGGGAAGTGGGGCACCTTTGAAAGTGGGGTTCTTATGACATTGGGATTTTTCAACTATTTTTAAATAAAATTGAAGCCTATCGTGACATAATGTAGCAGCACAAACAGATTGAGAAGCTAAATTACATTTTGATATGACTCAGTTCCACTTAAATATAGGAGAAAAATCCCAATTTTTCTCCTATTCAAAGGTGTCCCATTTTCAAAAGTGCCCCACTTCCCCCTATCTAGGAATTGTACTATAAATTTTTAGATAGCCCATACCTAACAGAAAATAGCCGAATTTAATTTGTTAAAATTCGGCTCAAATTCGTTTAGCAGTGAGCCTTACAAAAAGTTTAAGTTCGTGAAACTACCCCATCAACTTCACTTGTAAATCTGTTTATTCCTATGTTCGAATTTCGTGAATCTATCTTGCTCTACAAATGGCCGTGACGAAAATTGGATTCTGTGATTCCATTTTATTCGAAAGTTTCCGTAATTGATTCCATTTGTGATTCAATGAGAATCTCTCGATTGATTCAATGTATGCTTTACATTCTAAAACCACAATGTGTGTTTTTATTGATCGTTATAACTTAATAGTGCCCAATTGTGTCATTTGAAAACATCATTTTTCAATTTAAATTCGTTCAGAAATACCTAAACTAAATACGTTCCAAGTGTGAAAGAATAGTGGGATGTAGGGCTATATTGAGCTGTGGGGCTACCTTGATATAAGAGTTTTTTCGCGTATTTTGTAAAGGAAATTGGGCTCAACTATACTTTAATTTAGATCCTCAATTGTTTGTCTATCTAAATTACATTACGTTAAGGCTCAGTTTCTTTTAGAAACATGCGAAAAAATCGAATATCAATGTAACCTCATAGCTCAAAGTAGCCCCATTTTCCCCCACTTCGGATGATTAAAAGAAACATTATAATTTTATTTAAAAAAAAGGCTTACGATCTTTTACTCAAGTTCTGATTTCGCAAAATTATTCTGAGAATTTAATCCATTAGCAATTTTGTTTTATAATGCTTATAAAACTACAAAAGGAAAATGAGAGAAATAAAAAATATCACTAAAAATAAAACAAATTAAGACCCCATTTGCCAAGATTGTTCATAATTACTTAATTTACCATTTTAATATTTACTTAATTTTTTCAAACAATAATTAAATAAATAAACAGACTTTCTCTTGATTTTGATTATTCACATTGAATTAAATTAAAAAGAAAAGATTTATTAATATAATAAATTTCCCTTGTAAATCGTAGATATGCCTTTATCAAAATTGATTTAATCTATATGAGTAATAACAAATTTAAAAAACAAAAAATATTAATAATTATGACTGTTCAAAATTATTTCACTATATTAGAGATAGTGCTCTTTAAAACATTATTTACAGATACAGAACATAAAGAATTTCGCATTTGAAAAATAGCTGCCACAACGGCCACCACCATCTTAGCATTGGAGACCAATCTCTAGAGTCAAAACAGAGAAAAGCTTCCTCTAAAGTTTTATAAAGCGTCTGCTATTTTATTTGTTTTATTTAAATAATATTGACAAATAGTTTTCAATTATTTTTTTTTAGAAATTCAATTAATTTGGAAAATTTTTTGAACCAATTAATTTTATTGAATATTAGATTAATTAAAATTAAAATACTTAACAATTAAATTAGATTATCATTAACTATAAAATTATTTTTTATTGTAGCTAATTTGAAGGGCATTTTTTTATATTTGTACAGAAATTGTCAATAACAGTGGAATTTCAAATAAGTCATGAATTTGATATTCGATTTGGATGAGTTTCCAAAACTAAAATTTGAGCCTGATAAATTGAGAACAGTTGTCAGCGCCACTTGCGGGAGAAAACAGTACCCTCATGAGGAAGAAAACTTATCAGTAAAGAAAATTCAACTTTTAAACAATATGGTTTTTTAGTATTTAAAAAAATACTAATAAATAATACTTCAAAATCATTTGGACGTAATCTTAAAGAGAGTTTTTTTAACTACTTTTGGAAACTTAGAAACACACTGAGAGAAATCCGAAAGAGTTAAAATAACATTCCGGAAATGTTAATTTTACCCTGCAGTATTGATCCGAAATCGGTGGAAATATTATGCTTCTTAGGTGTATTAGGGGTTAAAGTTACCATTTTTCATGTTAATTTTACCCTTAAAAGGTGTAAAATTAACATTAAAAAATGTTGATATATTTTTACACCTAAAAAGTGTTACAATTATGAGGAAAAAAAGTTAATCGCACCCTCTTTTTTTCTCAGTGCACAGATGAAATTAGATTTTAGGTAAAATTTAATATTAATTGATCTAAGCAAAGTTCTTTAAATTCATAATCAATGGAGTACTTTCCCAAGTGAAATTTTCACAGAAATTCGAGAATACAGAGTCAAAGCTTTTAAAGTAGCAAAATCATTAAATATGCAAGAGGAAAATTTTAGGAACCAAGAAGCATGTTCGACTTTGATTCTTTTGACTAAAAACAAACTTTGGATCAAAAAGCAATCCTCTTACCATATTTGACTCCTATCTAAATTAAAATTATATGATGCCCATACGAAAAGAAAAACAGACAATACGGTTGAACTTTGTGGTCTATAAAGCTCCGGAAAAATCATTTGGGAAAATTCACAGTGATTCATGTCATTTCTTTTGAATTCCAATTGAGAGAATGAGCAAAGGACCCATGAATGAGACTGATGGAAGAGAGAATATAATGTTGATCTTATCTTTGGGGTAGCTGGCAAAATGGGTTGTGTTGAGTTCTTTCCGAGGAAATTTCATATTAGCTTATCAGGAAGGATACAGACAATTTTCATTACATGCGACAACACATTATAGCCACAATCTACACCGCACGACCCACAAGTTTGGGCCGGTTGTTGCTCCAGAAAGAGTGGGTAGTGAGAAAATAGCCGAACGGAAGCATCAACACCTGTCTAGCCTTCTATTTGCCCAAAACTATTAATCATGCAATTTATTATCACGTATCATTTCCACAACTGCAAATATATACCATCAATTCCCTCCTGGGGACCCAGCATAGCCATCCCTAAATTGAATAAAATCCCTGCTAACTTTCAGTTCTGGGAATTCACCAAAAGTTCATACTATTCTCCGTATTTCCGGCAAAATGTTGATAGCTATCGTTGTTCCAAGCACGAAAATATAGAAGCTTTTCGAGATTGGTTGAAATCGAGAAAGGTCATTTCAGAGGTGTTTTATGTAAACAAACTTGTTTAATGGACACATTTTGGTCTCTCCCTGTTTTTCTGCGTCGTATCAGCTAATGGATAAAAATCGATTAGGTTTGATATCACGATTCTCAATTTTCTTGCGAAACCTTTCCTTTGTACTCAGGAAATTTTCCGCCTTTCTCATCAGGTTCTTTAATTAGAAATTGAGCTTTTGGTAACCCTCGAAGCACATTTAAAATAAAAAAAGACGTCTCTTATTGGATTTTGGTAAACAGGAGAGGAAATATGTATTGGAACATTAATTAATTTTCAATTAAAATTGGCAGTATAAAAGGTTTTACTAAAACTGGAATAAATCAGGCGCTCATTTGGCGAATTTAATTTTAAAATGTTTAAAATATTAATTTGTTTTAACACTCGAGTTAATAACGCATTTCTTGTTATGAAACGAAGAATTTATAAATCTAAATTCCGAAAAATTTGGTAATGAATGTTTTTTTCTCCAACATATCAAAATTTTATATAGTAGAACTTTTTTTGACAAAGTTTAAACAAACAGCATTTACAAGCCTTAAGGGGTACCTTTGAAATAGGGCTTTTCTCTCCTATTTTTAAATTGAATTGAAATTTGATATAATTCAGCTCGAAAAACCAATTGTAAGACTAAATTACATTATGATATACCACAATCCCATTTTGCAAATAGGAGCAAAAAGCTCAATTTCAGAGGTAACCATTTCAAAGGTACCACAATCTCTTTTTTATTGTAAATATTTTTATTAGATTTTTAAGTTTTGTAATAAGGATTTTACATTTTACAGTCATAAACATAACAAAAATAAAGATTCTTCTGAATAAAGATAACAAATTTCGTTTATAAATTATGTCAGAAACAATTGATAAGATCAAAAATGTTGAAGAGTAAAAATTAATATAACTTTAAAATTTAAAATATTAAACTTATAAGTAAACTTATTATTTTAATCTTATATAGCTAAAGGTACTAGAAAGGGCGTGGCGTGACTTAGAAATATTTTGAGTATAGTTTACTCAAGAACTCTGATACTGACATCTTCTGAAATTTAGAAAGCAAGTATTCGACATCCTGATTAATGGCTTTATCTATTATAATTTTAGGCCACACCCCTTTCATCAGTTATAGCAATGTGGAGTTAAAAATTTTGAATTTATGCTTAATAATACATCTACAATGCCTATTGAATAAACCACCACAACTATTTCATTTTTATATGGATCATAAAGGGTCCTATCTACTTAGAAAAATAAATCACGCCCCTTTTTCCGGTCTTATAAAGCAAAAATCGTAAAAATGTATTATAATTTTCAGAAAATAATTGTAATCTTCGGATTTTTTTGTAAGAAGTAAGGGTTTTGTATAGAAAAATTGCAATTATTTATGAACATGTTTAGGGTAAGTGTGCCAAATTTCGGCCAGCTTTTAATTTCGGTCACTTTGAGTGTAATTTCGGCAATGGAAATATATTAATTAAAATTATGTATGTAATCCTCGAATAGTCAATGAATTCATTTTGCTTTTAAATATTTATTCATTTTAGGATGTATTAACACAAAGACCGTTAAATTTAAGGTATCATTTGAATTTAAATTGCGTTGTAAAAACTCAGCGTGGAAAGAGTCTTACAAAAAATGTGACAGATCGATTGTGTTTCTAGCAGTCTTACGATTTGTGGTGAAGCGCAAGAGGTTTTCCTCCGGTGTTTTTCATGAAAATTGATTAGTTTTCATTAAAGATTGTTTCTGTTTATGTTAATAGTAAATCAATCTTTAAATTTCGGATAAAATTTCCCAACTGGATCTTGTATTTCGCGTAAAAAGGTATATACTTTGTGAGCATCTCTCCGGTGATGTAGTGTTGCCTATTTCGGCAACATCTTTTGCTTTCCTAAATTTCTTATTCATTTTGTGTGTTTTTTTCAATTTCTGAGTTCTGCAATGTTTAGAGAAAAAAACCATCGTTTCTATGAGAAAGATAATGCAGAAAAGGTTTTGGAAGAGTTCAGGAAGGGCAAATTGCTACGGGAATCTGCGCGTAACTTTGAGATGCTACTCTTCAGGTCTTCAGGATAAATTACACGGAAGATCTCAGGGCTTGTGGGTCATATAAACGTATTAAACTAAATATAAAACTCGTTCTGTTTGACGTTTTGAAATTTTCTATCCGTTCCGCCACAAAAGGTGGTCAGAAAAAAGGTGGCCGGTTTTTCACTCAAAGTGGCCGGTATTTCACTCAAAGTGGCCGGAATACTACCCAAAGCAATGTTCATATTATTTTTCAATATTTTAGGAAGTGATTTAAAGAAAACAAAGATGATAAACTAGTTTTCAAGGTTCCACACAACCCTCCCGAAAAGGAAGTATCAAAAAATACCAATATGAATTAAAAATATTGCATTTCAAACTTAGGACTTCGGTACTTATATGCAACTATGCCGAAATTTTGCACAGTTACCCTAAGTTTCAGTAAAAATCGGTAGATTTTTATACTCCTTATTTAAGAAGCGAAGAGCTTATTTTATATTACAATACATATGTAAATTTTTGAATCATCCTCATACCATTTTATGAAAATTAGATAAATCATACAGCGCTCCTTTGATGATAAAATTTGCATTTTCTCAAAGGAATATTTTATATTGAATAATTTGTGAAAATAAGACAGGGGGTAAAATACAAAAAAAAATCAGAAATAAATAAATAAATCAAAGGAAACTTAAACATTAAATTCACAATTTATTTAATAAAATCCCAGTTTGCTGCTCATTTTATTTTGTAAAATAAAATCTTGAAAGTCAAATATCCGAAATATCCTTTCAAGCTCAATATTTTTTAATTTTCAAATTTTACGAGTTTTATAACAACGAAATTGCATCAATATGTGTCTTTGTGTGTCATAAAAATTCTTTCCTCTCCTGTTAAAATTTGTCATTCTTCTACTTTGTCATGAAAAAATTTGGTTGGTTGCCTTTCTGTCTGTTCTCAGACCATAGCAATATTCCTTGGGGATGTTGCCTCAAGTCAAAGGTAAAATGTCACATACAGGAACCATGTACAAAAAAACACGTCCAGCGTTCTAACACAACAAGGAGAAAAAGACAAAGAGGTGACTTCCATTTTTGGCTTCAGTGGGTGAACTTTGGGGGTTGATGATGATTTATCTATGTCCATTGGGACGCGTAAAAGCATTTATATTGTGCCACGCGTCAGTTGTATTGAATGATTAAAAGACCTTTCATTGTTCACATTCGCGGAAGTCTCTTTCAATACAATTCATGTTTCTTTTTTGAGGGTGGTTTTCGATCTAATCTGCACCAATTTGACAAATGTGAGGGACACTATTTATACCAACTACTGCCTCATTACTTCGGCTGTGATTTTATTTCTTTTGAGTTTTCTTGTGAGTAAAAGACTGAATAATGTGGTTTTACAGTGGAATGTTTGCATTGTAGAGTATTAGAATTTAAATTAAATTTAAAAAAAAGGTTTTATTTTTAGCTAATCTTTTGAGGTAGAATGTATAGTACTGTAGAAAGACTTTAAAGTATTTTTTTACGCACTTGTCATAACTCTTGTATCTTATTACTTCTGCTATATATATTTTTTTCAATAAAAAAACAATCTTTCTTGTGTAGATGATGAGATAGAGCTTGTTTATGGTGGAATGTTAACAGTTTTTTTGAGAGACCTTTCTTCTCTTAAGTCACTAACCTCTACTCTAATCATTATTTGTTTAAATACCCTCATTCCATCCCCTTCCATCCATTATCGTGTGTAATTTGTATTGATAAAGAATTTCATCTGGTTTTCTTCATCCACCCTCCAATAGCTCAGCAAATGGAATTTACTAAAGTGACTCTCTGTGTCTATTATTTAGATGAATTAGCGTCAATGGTTCAGGAGGCAGAAGCTAAAGCACCTGAGGATCTCACAGAAGAGGATAAAATGGCCCTGCTGGGACGACCAAAAGCCGGCGACGTCGTCCGTGCGCAGATTCGGATAAAGGAGAGCAAGGAGTTCAAAGTGAGTACATTTGCTTTATTACACCTTTTTTCCTCTTGTAAAAAAAGTAAAGCGACATTTGCTATCGCTTTGCACTATAAAAAATATCCACTGTGCGAAATTATATGTGAATCGCACGAAATTTTCCGCTTTTCCGTATGTATTCTATAGGAATGATAGGGATAGACTAAAGCGGAAAGTTCAATAAGTAATAATTTCAGCAAATGACCACTACTGAAGGTACGTTGGGAATCTCATAGTGATATCCAGCGAAATAAGTAGGGAAAGTTGATAATAACTTTCAGATTCATGAGGTGAAAACTACCATACCCAAGTAGCAAAACTAGTCCCCCTGACGTAATGTGCTAGACAGATCTATGACTTATACTACGTTCCCATTAGTTTCCCACTAAGCCGTATCTCGGCTTAAACCAGAAGTCTGTCTAGTCTAGGGCATATATTGTAGTAAGTCTGATGTATTGACTTGATCATACCTGAACCCCTTAAAAGTCATATGAGTGAAAGTGGAGAATCATTGAAGAAATTTATCAACAAGTTTTCAAAACGGAAACGTTCTCAATTACTGCTGATTTTGAATCATCTTGAATGCTTTCTTAAATTGTTTCAAGCATGTACTCTTCGTAATAGTCTCTGATGAACGTTTTTCAATGTGAAAAAAATAAGGATAAATATATAATCAAAGAGGAAAAATTTGATTGTATCAGCTTGTATCTTAATGCTCAGCGAACAATAACTTTTGTTTTGTAAACATGTTTTTGACATTTCAATGAGTGTGAATGAAATCTCGATCTAGTCATCTCGCTCACTCACATAGGCAACTTTAAAAACATGTTTACAAACAAAAGTAATTGTGCGTTGGGCATAACATTCATTTTACCGTTGTTTTTAATCTTTCTAATGATCGAAAAGCACTTCATAAATAATCGTTAACGTGACGTCGGAATTTTGACATTAAATTTTCTTCCACATTAATTGCTGTTAAGGCTGTCAAAATTGTCAAATTTTAGTCATCTGTCTGAAGTAGCATTAAAGACGTTTACAGGACGTCTTTTCTTTGCGTAATATTAGACATCTAGTCACTCTAATCCGCAAAAAAATACTCTGACTCAAAAAACGACTGGTCTTTGATGTACAAGAAATGGTCAAAAAATTACTCCTAATTGGAATCTTAAAAATTAGTCATATTCGCGTCGAATTCTGGTCACAGCATTACTCAAGATTGAATTAGTAATATAATCGTTATTTTACGGTTCTAAAATTTACTCTACCATGAAGAAGTAACGAAAACGACTTCAAATGACGGTATTTTTCTGTACAAAAAATGGCGCGCCAAAAAGAATGCATTTGGCGTCCTTCTATACCACATAGGTAAGAAATCGACGTACGCACTTTGAAAGAAAACGTCACGTGCATTTCACAACTTTGTATTATACTACCATCGAAGACACTATTTTCTCAACAATTCTTCACATTTTCTATCGTTTTCTACTACGTTCTATGTAAATTTGGGGCATGCTACCATTTAGTTAAATTCATTCATCAAAAATGCTTTCGGAATAGAATTGCTGTCCTGGGCCCTGGGATAACTAATTATCCGCTCCCTGTGGCCTGGGACTCGGTGCTCGGAGCACCTCTTCCCGTGGCTTAGTGCCCTTGACACGCTTACGATTAAAGCAAGAGACGGCTTAATGAAATTGTAATCAAAATTTTATTTAAGTTACATGTCCACCAGGTTTTGACAAAGCCATCTCTCAGCTTAAGCCGAGAAACGGATTAGTGGGAACCTGATGGAATTTTAGTCAAATCATCATTTTGATTATAATTGCGTTAAGCTGTCTCTCGGTTTAAATCGTAAGTGTGTCTAGGTCATAAGGCTCCCTTTCCTACTTCTCACACACTTTGACCTCCCTTGCCTTCGCAGAGGGGAAATGTAATACTTTTAAATAATAACCGCCACAATTTATTCGTATACAATTTCGTTTTGATGAGAGACTATGCAGTTTTCAGCATCCTCCGCCGTCCTAGCGTTAGTGACTAGCTTTCAGACCAAAACGGGACTGATAGAACAGCACGAATATAAAACGACAAATTTCCACGTTAAATGTGGAAAATTCTAAACCGGCAGCGACCCTTTTATAGATTGAAAATGATTTTACCACCTGATAAGAGCACGTAGAACACCCAAAAATACACCTTCAAATTCAATCTATTTATAATATTGACAAAGAGCATCTATTTTGAGTAGGATATACCCTTAGGATACCATTATCCTTATCTCAGTGTTTGTTTAGTGATTGCAGAAGACTCCAATGAAATATCACAAACATTGCAGGATACTAAAGGCAAAAGGGTAAATGTTTCCATAGAAACTCTTCATCTAAAAAGGGATTTCTTGCGTTCTGAGACAAAAGAAGTGTGAGATATGCCTTTATCACTTTTGTTGCGTGAGTACCGAGAGATTTTCCCTAGAAAGTTACTTTGACTTTTACCACGATGACTGAATTATTGTTTTCCCAACCGTTGAAAAGTGATGATATTGAGGTGGCAAATTTTCCTCTGAAATGAACATCCAGGAAATTGTGCTTCTCTTCCGTTTCTGAGTACCTACTTCTGCCAGCAAACAAGAAATAGAAAGCAAAACTTTTCATCGTCAATAAAATGTTTAAACTTGCCAGAATATTTCCTCTGGGTAATTATGCAAAGTTGTGCTCGATGCTTTAGCTGACTCGTCAATTTCCCATTGTGTGACGAAATATTGCCGGAAAGTGCCTTAAAACGCGATATGCTTTTATTACCTTCGGATATTACTCTCAAATTTATGGATTAGATTTAGGTGAAGAACATGGCTGTAAAATTTGAGAATTCTGTTTGATTGACACGATAATTTTCTCAAAAGAACATTCTTCTTGATGGGAAATACAATCAGACATTATTTGTTTTATTGCTGTACTACTTGACAATTTGTAAGCGATATCATGGGGTGGACAATCGAAGTTTGATGAAGTGGGAGACATTCAAATGGTATGGTAATGACCTCGTCAAAAGAACATGTATTGGGATAGACAAACACAGGAAGTTATTGACCATGTGTCTAAGCACATAAGAACTACACAAAGTTTTTATATGGCCAATCTTGAAGTACTAAAGGAGGGTTTTTGGGATAGTCTTTGTTGTTAGTTTGACTAAATCTTAATTACAAACATACCCTTGCGGATTTGCTTTGAGTTTATAATTCTTGATACTTTAGACTCTTAAGGCCTTCATTGTTTGAGGTCACAAGGAGATTTTAAAGGCTACACCTTCTATTCAATTTCCAAATTAACAAGATGATTTTGGGTTTATGTACTTAAAAGTTGTTTAAATGAATACGGAAAAGTCGGGCGATATCGGACATATGAAGCTATTCTCGGGGAATTTATTACCATTTTATGTATAGTACACTTTTCCAGGAAGACATATTGCCCTAATAAAAATACAACATACACCTTTCCAAAAAAAATCTACAAAATATTTTTAAATCAGGCTATTAAAATATCTAAAAATATATGGGCTACTTTTTTATTAATTAGGAATATTTGATAATCAACAATATGGTCCCCTATCGTTCAGTTTTGTTTTACAATTATTGCCTGACTGGCAATGAAGAGAAAACTGAAGATTTTCCAAGTAAAACTCGAAATTTTGAATTTGGACTATCACCATTTGGTCCCAAGTCAACATTACGAAAAGCAAAATGATAAGGGGCTAGTAAATACTTTTTTAAAATTTATTCTATGCTAGTCTTGATGTTCTGATAACCTGTTACAGAATATAAACTAAGCTCCCTAAACACTGAAAACAACATTCATTAAACATTAGCCATTATTTAGAAAAAAGAATTAGGGTACACATTGACCGAAACGCTAGAATGGCTCGGATCGTTCGGTTTACAGGATGGATCGCCTCCTTGAAATAAAGTGAATTTTGTAAAGTATACTGAATTTGTTCACATTAAAGTTCAGTTGAACAAAGACCGTCCAACGTAAAGAACGCCAATATCAAAAAGATTCTTAGTAATACATTAAAATACTAGTGAAAAAAAGTCCCAAATAAATGTTTAAGTGGCAAAGTGTAATGGTTAGCAGAGGACAGACGAAAATTCAAATTGTAAAACGACTTTAACTGACCCACTGAGGAAGACCCACACCAAGGGTCGAAAGCTTTGATAAAAATTCGAAGTCTTTCTTTTTGAAAAGAAACGAATTCTCTGGCGAACACCGGAACAGCTGCAACTACGTAGAACTGGCCAGATACACATTGACTAGATATCTACTTCAGTTATCTTACATTATATTGGCCAAGCTGAGACTCATCCCTTACCATGCTTTTTCCTAATACCACGCAACAACTGCCATTCACATTTTCATAATTTATTTAAATACTCGAAATTGTAAAACTGTCATATCATGTACAAAATTTGGCATATACGATCAGTGATTCAATGGTTTCTGATGTTTACCCGATGAGATCGGTAATGAAGTCGGTGGGCAGCCGCAATCAAGCATTGTGAGAGAATAAATTGAATTCAATATTAAAATCAATATTTGTCATCAGAAACTGCATTGATAATCTGAAAAGCAATTTTTGAGTCATCTGCAGGTAATTTTAGAGTAAATTCTTACGCAAAATTACCTACATAATTACCGACATACTAATCCTCACTTTCTGTAATCTTACTTTGTGATGATCATCGGAGGATTCCTTTAATCAAAAGTACGGACAACACACGGTAGTCTTGCTCTAAAATGCTACTTGGGTATGAATAAAAACTCAATTTATTAAATAAATTGCAGAATTATAATACCATTAGTTATAGAAAATATGACAGTTCGATACCTTGCATAGAGCCCATAATATGGCGCCGTTTTATACGGATTTTTCAGCCAATTATAAATTAATTTCTTGGGGTTTAATTTACGATTCTTGGATATTTAATAGGCTTTAATAGGCTAATAGGAGACTCTCTCTGATGTTTCCAAAATTACTAAATTGATTAGTGGTAGACTTTCAGGCTTTGTACACGACGTACAGACTCTGGCCTCGAACGTTTCATATTTTCTACACAATCCTTTAATGAAGCTGATCTATATCTTTAGGGAAATGACTGTCTTAAGACTAATTGTTATTAAAATAAATTGCCACAAGTTCAAATCCATTTAAGGAAGGAAAAATATGAAGTGTTCGATGCCAGAGTGTATGCGAAGCTTCAAAGCCTTCAATAAATGTTTTTGGGAAATATTTATCAGTTGGCTGCTTCGTATTTAGTTTTCTTCGTACTTGTAGAAACTCCTATAGGGGAAAATGCCTATGCTTTGCACGGTCTCAAGCTTTATTATATGACAAAATCTTTTCCTTATTTTTCAATAAATGTGACTCATCGCACCCATATTTTACAGGGGAAGTATCCTGTTTTTAAAATATATTGCGGAGTCACTTTTATTCAGAAACAAAGGAAAATTTATTCATTATGAAGCTTGGGACCGTGCATAGCATGGGAACTTTCCCCTACACTGTGAGAAATCCGAAAAAGTTAAAATAACATTCCGGAAATGTTTATTTTACCCTGCAGTATTGATTCGAAATCGGTGTAAATATTATGCTTTTTAGGTGTATTAGGGGTTAAAGTTACCCTTTTTCATGTTAATTTTACCCTTTGAAAGGTGTAAAATTAACATTAAAAAATGTTGATATATTTTTACACCTAAAAAGTATTAAAGTTCTGAGGAAAAAATGTTAATCGCACCCTCTTTTTTCTCAGTGTAATAATAAAGCAAGTATGAACTGCCCCAATTTTCCACAATTCTCCCTACATTACATCTCGACTTTTAAGAGCTTTATAAGTATAGAAAATAGTTTTTCATGTAACTTTTGCAGAAAAATCGATGATATTCATGAAAAATACACTATTTTTGTATTTTCCACTCATGATGATAAAATGTAGAAATTCATTGAGATATATAGCACTGAATTTGAATGACTGTTGGTGGATAAGTGGATTAATATGGGAAGATATATTCTCGGGAAAAAATATCCATTACCCTTTATTATTAATCATGACTTATACGTGCGACCTTGCAAGTAGAACATTATGCCACATTTAACTTTGCCATATGATTCTGAAACCATTTGCTCCTTGTCTGATAAAGTGTCCTTTTTGGAAAATTCAAGAGGCACCCCACAAAAAACAAATTTATATGTTGAGACTTAGAATCCAAATCATGCTTCTCGTGAAAGAAAATATGGGAATAAACACAAATTAAGGATGCTTTCTGAATTTATATATTACAATAAATGGGAGACAATGAGTCTCTTTTTTTTTCAGGGTAGAGCTTTTTCATGCTCGTCCAGGCCAGTGAATTTTATCCCCGTGAATTTATTTTCTCGCTAGAAATGAGCATTTTTGGAGCAATTTTAGCTGTTTTTTTGTTCTTGCCTACCATTTTTTTCCTGGATCCATCCTGCCGCCTTATTTCTTTTATTTTATTGCACACAAAGAGAGGAAAACAAAAAGGCGAATGTAAAATTAATTCTTTTATTAGGAAATGAACAAAAGCTCACTGGGGTAGGCTTAATAAAGTAGCATTTTGTGTATTACTTGTGAGTGTTAAGCTCTTGACAAATATTTTTTCTACATTATTTGAGGATAAATTAATTTGAACGTCGTGTTCCAGTGCAAACAATAAGAAAAGTAACATTGCTAGAAATATAATAAAGAAGACAAAAGACAATCAAAAAATAATTTTCTTTGAGTTATTACAGTTTTTGATTGTATTTCCTTCTAATTAAATTCATTTATGAAGGAATACCTCAGAGTGGTAATTGGCAAAGTTCATTTGTAGAACAATTTTGATAATGGATACGAATGGATTGATTTTTCCTATGTGCATGCATATAGCATACTTCCTTGATGGTACTCTCCCAAATGAAAAACACAAACTTTTGATAAACTTTTCCCTCAAACTTGATTCGTTTCATTTCCAAAACTTGGTAATTTCATGCATCAAAAGTGGTTAGGAAATTACTTTGTATGACCTGGAAAATTCATCATTCATACGAATACCCATTTAATTTCATGCTGAATAAAATATTCGTGCAATGTTGATTCCTTCCACTCCTTAACACTAGCTCCTATATTGCCTTCGACGTGTTGCCTTTTAATTTTTCAGACGCCATACAGATATGAAAGAAAATCGAGAAAATTATACTGGTAATTTCCATGAGAATTGCACGATATAATTTAATTAGAGCCTCATAAGGAGAGTCAATAGAGTGTAAATAGCACAGACTTTTCATCAAAATCTCCGAAGGAAAGCAAAAACAAAAAAAAAAATATATTGATTCAATTTCCTTTTCTAAAAGCTTCATTTTTTGCCTGAGAAAAGTTGATTTGTTGGATAAAAAAAAATATTCTTCACGGGATAGAAAGTCAAAGCCACGAAAAAATGCAATAAAGCAAAAAAAAAACCGAAAAGCTCCTGGGGAGAGTCTAAATTCAATAGACCTTTCATATTATTTCAGAAGTTTGGGGTAGCTTTTTTTATCTAATATGTCGGACATTATTCTCGTATTGGAAATATTTCTTCGGGAAAAATCAAAAATAAACAGAAATAATACAATTATAGATGTGTCAGATTGTGAATTTTTCACGTTTTCTGCTCACTCTTCGGCACATCATAAATTTTCATCAAGCTGGGATGAACGATGTGGATGACCCAAATCTGTAAAGTTGTGCGGTGGGGACGCCTGGTATTCCACCAGGCGTCTCCATTGATTCATTCCTCATAATATCAAATTCCTTATCATATGAACTTTTGACACATATTTCCTCGTGAGACAATTAATTTTGCACGACACTTGAATGGGGAATACAATATAGACAATAAATCATTGTTTGAAGACGACACTGACATTGCAATTATTTATGTATTGACTATAATATAGAGCTGTTATGGGGTATGTCGAAAATTTTCATGTTTCTCCTCATTACAAAAGGCATACACACACCTAATAGTTTACTAATTGCTATAACAAAGGCATAATTGAGAAATTCCATGTGGTTTTGTACATATTTCAACAATTGAAATTAATTTTGAGGACATTCCACTTATTATTAAATTATTGAAAATGGACAAAATTAAATTTAATAATGTTTTTATTTGAAATATTGGTAACTGTTAAGTTAAAGCTGATTAAATTATTGCTTAGGTGTGATTTTTCTCGTTAGGATTTAGATTCTATCAACTTGGCTTGTAGATTCAATAAAATAGGGGAAAACCTACTTTTAGATAATTACAACACCCCTATAGACCGAGCCTCACCCACTTGCCTCTACTTGACCTTACAACTTTCCTATCACACCATTCATCACCTTAGCAACACACCACTGCGGTGTTTTCTCAAACCTTTTCCCTTTACTATCACTCTTTAGTACCGTAGATGCAGATGCCTTTGAACCCCTGCAAGGGGTAAATCATTTCGGGAAACTCGAGCCAATCTGGCGAGGAAACCTATGGTGAACTCGGGGAATTTACAGAAAAGCCGGGGACCAAACGAGGAACTGAGAAGGAACTCGAGGAATCCATACATTTTTATTTCAGGAAACTCACGGGGAAATCAAGGAACCCATACACTTTTCAGGGAACTCATGGAGAATCCGGGGAACCCATAATTTTTCAGGGAACTATCCGGGAAACCAGCGAGCCCATAAGGTAAAGTACCCTTACTCGACCGGGTTCCTCTATTCGACCGGTGGGTCAATTTTTGAATATTTGATGGTGAATTTCATCAATTTCTATGAATTTGTCACTGATTCGTATTATTTAAAGAATAATTGACCTATTAATGTTAGATCATACACAAAATATTATAGCAAATATAATTAAATTGAATAAATAAATCTACCGGTCGAATAGAGGAACCGGTCGAATAAAGGGTACTTTACCTTACATTTCTCAGAGAACTCACGGGGAACCCGATTACCCCATAGGATTTTCAGGGAATTCTCGTGGAACCCGGGAAACCCATATATTTTTCAGAAAACTCACGGGTAAACCGAGGAACTCATACATTTTTCAGGTAGCTCACAGGGAACCCAGGGAATCCATACATTTTTCAGAGAACTCATGGAGAAACCGGGGATCCCATATATTTCTCAGAGAACTTACGGGGAATCCGATTAACCCATAGAGTTTTCAGGGAATTCTCGGGGAACCCGGGAAACCCATATATTTTTCAGAAAACTCACGCGGAACCCGAGGAACTTATACATTTTTCAGGTAGCTCACAGGGAACCCGGGGAATCCATACATTTTTCAAAGAACTCATAGAGCGGGGATCCCATACATTTTTCAGGGAACTCTCCGGGAAGCCAGGAAACCCATACATTTCTCAGAGAACACACGGGGAGCCCATATTTTTCAGAAAACTCTCGGGGAAAGCGGGGAAACCATAAATTTTTCAAGGAACTCACGGAGAACCCAGGGGATCTATAAATTCTAGATAGAACTCCCAGAGAACCCGTGGAATCCATACACTTTTCAGGGAACTCATGGAGAACCCGGGGAATCCATACACTTTTCAGGGAACTCATGGAGAGCCCGGGGATCCCATATATTTCTCAGAGAACTTACGGGGAATCCGATTAACCCATAGAGTTTTCAGAGAATTCTCGGGGAACCCGGTGAACCCATATATTTTTCAGGAAATTCACACCCGAGGAACTCATACATTTTTCAATGAACTCTTGCGGAACCGGGGAACCCAGAAAGTTGTCAGGGAACTTACGGAGAACCCATACATTTTTCAGGGAACCCACGAGGAACTCATATATTTTTCTGAGAACCCGGAGAATCCTTGCATTCTAGGAACTTTCAGGGAACCCGGAGAGCCATTACAATCTTCAAGGAACTCACGATGAAACCATATATTTTTTCAATGAATCCGGGGCACTCATGTATTTTTCTGGAAACCCCCGGGGAATCTATACATTCAAGGAACTCTCAGGGAACTCGGGGAATTCATATATTTTTGCAGGAATCCCGGGGAACCTATGTATTTTTTCGAGGAATCGAGAGCTCGAGCCACTCGAATTGCCTATGAATGACCCCTTGCACCCCTGGTTTTCATAAGCTTTGTTTTTAACTCTAGCACTTAACGATGGTCTTTACTAATCAGACATAATAAATCGAATCAATTAAGACCATCTCTACGTGCTAGAATTAAAGAAAAACTTACAAAAAGTACCCGCATCTACTGTAGCTTTCTGGGTATTCTTTCATCCTTGATCTTATTAGGTACATATATTGCCCTGTTGATGATCCTAAGTTCGGATTCTTCAAGTAGTCCTTCACAGAGATATTGGATCAAACCCCATAATAATATTTTTTTCAAAAATCTGTTCATTAGCATAGGGGACACAGGTTTAAAAATCATTCGAAAACATTTATAAATTCTTCTATTGCATGTTCAGTTAGTGTAATTAAATATTTTGTTACTCAACATTCACTACATTTATCTAAATATAAATCACGACCAATATTACGTATTTTAACATATTTGAACAATGACAGACATCTAAATTGAATTCTATAACAATTAGTTCTAAACAAATACTAACACTACTTACAATTTTCACCAATTTGCATATATATTTACTCGGAATTCGATTTTTATTTAAATAAATTATACAAATGAAACCAAAACAATTAGCCGATATGCTAATAATTCCAAAATTTTAATACGAAAGCTGCTATATTTCATTTCTCAATTTATATTCATCTCGTAGCATCGTTATTTTCAATACTATCAATTTCATAGCTAAAAATCACCATGTTGTTAAAAATCAGTTACAGCCCTGAATTTTATAAATCTATTTTCCTTTAACATAAACAGTATTAAAGTTGATCTTTCTTAGGACTGTTTCAAACAATTGCTTTTCTCAGGCAGTAAAATTCTTTTCAAAAACTTCTTTATTCTCACAGAATTCCATACTTTTCACCATAATCTTGAATATTCCCTTTTTCAACGACTGCGACTGTTGATGCTGGTCTTGGAACACTATTTCAACCCCAAATCCTCTTTGTCGATGCTATAAACATGTAATGGGTCGGTTGAATGTATCTTACGTGATGTTGTTAAAAATGCAAGAGTTGGAAATGAGTAGCGATTTAATAAACCTTTTATTCTTGAGATATTAGAGTAATGCAAGAGTTTATGGTTGGCACTGTATTCAAGTTTCTTCTGCAGAAAAATACATTTCTTTTTAAATACCATGTTAAAAGTGGTTTTCTTCAAAACAAGGCTAAAAATTTTAATGTTTCTAATATAATCTCAATATAAACGACAATAATTAACCTGACACTATTTTAAAAAAAACTTGCTTAAATGCATTAAAATTTAACCGACAAAGTTCGTATATTCCCACTAAAATATTAAGTATTATATTTTATTTTATTTTCTCTTATAAACATAAGGAACTTTTATCGACCATTCAACATGAGTTTTTAAATTAATATACCATAAATTTTGTATATGGTCATAACTGGAAACTTTCTTGAGATGTTGTCACTTTTATGGCCGTTGCTTCAGGTGCGTAGTTTCCATAATAGATAAAATTTTTGAATGATTTAAATACTGATAAATTACTTTTATATCTATAGAAAACCTTTAAAATAAAAAGCAAATTTTTGTGTAAAATATTTTGTTTGCAATTTTGAGTAGAAAACCAAAGTGAATTATTGATTTCAATTTTTAAATAAGTAATTCTCTGTACTATCTCACATAGTTTTTGAAAATTTCCAGTTTTAGAAATGGTACTACATATACTTAGATGAGATGTAAAAATTAAATTTGATCATAATGGCTCTGAGATACCTTTTAAATCAGGAAAAAATCATGTAGTCGAAATTAACATTCTGGACATTATGCCCAACGCACAATAACTTTTGTTTGTAAATATGTTTTCAAAATGTCCTATGCGAGTGAGTGAGATGACTTAATCAAGATCTCATTCACTCTCATTGAAAAGTCAAAAACATGTTTACAAAACAAAAATTATTGAGCGTTGGGCATTACACCAAATTAAATTTAAAATGTTGTGAAATCAAAATACCTATGAAAATTATTTCTCAAGTTAATGCGTACCCAACTTTTTAATGCTCTTCTTCTTTTAAACATCACAACAAGTTCAATTTAGTTCCATCTATGTTCTGAATACGGAAAAATAAGATAAACATTGTTAAAACGTTTCAGAATGAAAAGGATTTGAATTTTGATTTCATTAAATTTGCTTATGTTAATCGTGTCACAGAGGCAGAATGTTTTTGTCACAACTTTTTAATCAAGAAAATTTCATGAATTTGTGTAGTCAAATGCCTCTATTTTCAGGCAAAATCTTTTTGGTCAGAAAAAAATTAAATATGGTCAGTAAAAAACTTTTTAAAAAAATCAGTAAAAAAATTAAATTTGGTCAGTAAAAAGTCAAATTTGGTCAGTAAAAAATAAAATTTGGTCAGTGAAAAGTCAAATTTGATCAGTAAAAAGTCAAATTCGGTCAATAAAAAATAAAATTTAGTAAAAAAAATTAAATTTGATCAGCAATAAATAAAATTTGGTCAGTAACAAATAAAATTTGGTCACTATAAAATAAAAGTTTGGTCAGTAAAAAATCAAATACGATCAGAGAAAAGTTAAATTTGGTCGGTAAAAGATCAAATTTGGTCAGTAAATTCTTTTTTAAATCAGTAAAATGTGAAACTTAATTAGTTGAAAATTAAATATGATCAGTGAATAATAATTTAGTCAATAAAAAACTTAAAGGAAATCAATAAAAGTTAAAACTTTGCATATCCGGATAAAAAGTATTGTACATTTCGTATTGCGGAAACTTCGTATTTTAGTACATTTCGTATTTTACCATTTCGTATTTCATATTTCGTTTTTCATAAATTTTGTACAAAAATTAAACAGGTGCTACTGATAACTTTCCAAAGCACAGAAAATTTCCCTTTGTCCCAACAGGAGATACTGATATCTTCTGAAAATACGGAAAATTTCCCTTTACCTCAACAGTCGATTTAGAGCTTTAAACCTTAAAAATTGACCATGAAAATTTACTGACCAAAATATTTGCTAATAAAATTTGATTTTTTATTGACCAGATTCTTTATTTTTTACTGACCATTTTTTATATTTTACCGACAAAATTTCATTTCTTACTGATCAATTTTAATTTTTCACTGACCAAATTTAATATTTTACTAACCAAATTTGACTTTTTAACGACCAAAAAGTCGCAGCCCTATTTTCACGAAAAAAGCCATGGTTCAAATCCATCACAGAACATAGAAAAGTTGAGTTATCCGAAGTTTGAGTCGTCCAAAAGAAGAACGCTTACCCTTACTAGGACTCTTCTCGGAGAAATCCTATAGTTAATACTTTATATCATATCAGTTAAAAGAAACAATAATATTAGGGGAAAGTGGCCTGCCTTTGAATGCGGCAGCCTTTGAATGCTTCATTTTTTCACTTATTTCCCAAAGCGAAAATTCTATTTTGTGAACTATGTTAATACTATTAATTATTTTCTATTAACTTCAATTAACAAAATGGAATTTTAGCTTTGGGAAATAAGTGAAAAAATGAAGCATTCAAAGGCTGCCGCATTCAAAGTCAGGCCACTTTCCCCTAATCAAATACAAATAACTATACTTAATATGTCCTAAGGCTATGGTTCCACCCTAAATTTAAGGAAATTTTCTGTGTATTATCTCAGGTTTACTTCTCTCTATAAGCTTCCTGCAAATAAAATATAATTTAAGGAGAGATGATTGTCTGTTGAAGAACGCAGGAAAACAGTTGGGTATCACAGCTAAAAGATGTGTCCTGAATCTTCAAAATGAAAAGCTCTTCTTATCTCTGTTATCCTTTTTCTCTTACACTTTCCGTGGGTGATAAATGTGTCTTTATCTCGTCAGAACCCACCTCAAGTGAATAGATCCCACTCTGTCTATTTAGGTCAAGGTTCAGTAGGGGATAAATTGAGTCTATCTTGTGTAATTATTTGCGTATATTCGCATTCATATGCTACACAATAGTTTCGCATGCGTGAATTTTATTTCTTCATCTGACCCTTTCGTCACAGTTGGAAGTTTCATGGGCAAAAGAATAGAATTGTGCGAGGGTAGAAAAATCTATGGGTGAATTAGTAGGGAGAATCGATAAATTGCCAAGTCCCATGCACACACGTTATTCCTTTCGATCCCTCAAACACTCCATGGGATGTATTATGTCCCTCTTTCTGGCTCCTCTTTTTCGCTTCACGAAGGGATTACCAAATTTTCCATGAGCTTACAGGCCATTCTTATTTCTTTTTTTTTCATCCGACAAAAGCTGGAAAGCACCTAAGAACAAATCCTAAAATCAGTATGTGAGAAGTGGTGCGTATTTCGAGAAGCACCACAGAAGCACAAGAATTTAGTTCAAATGATGAGTTATGGCAATCACATAATTGGATCTTAGGGAGTTAAATTTATGATGCAAGCAGGTATGTGCCTGAGAGAATGATGAAATATCATTTGGGGGATGGAGTTTAGTGAGTAATTTGAGGTGTGGCTGATTTATTGTATTTTTTTCACAAGACAGCTTTTTCTGCATGGATCATGTGGTAAAAATGGGCAAAAATACAATCATGAAATATCCCAATGGGGGTGAATTTCTTTTTTTAGGGTTGAGGAAAAGACACATGCTGAGAAGCTCTTCCGGCCACGACAAAAGTCACTTCTGCTGAATATGATAAGATTTTTTTGTGTACAACCCTCCTTCATCCTTCCCAACACAGCATGACATTTGCCACAAATATATTTCACCATGAGCTTTGGTAGCTTTCGTCAGAGTTGCTAAATTTTAGAGGTTAATGTTAATCCCTTAACCCTCAAATTGCCAAACAGAAATTGTCCCACAAATGAGCGAGGGCATCTTAAAGACCCCAATTTTATCCTAATAGTAATTCTTCAATTTGAGAGGGACTAACGTCATATTTTAGGCTTCTAGACAAATCTAGGGTAGTGGCAACATTTGGTACCAATCATGATTTTATGATAACTTTAATAACTTTGAGCTTTTATTCCATATTATTGTATTTAAAATTTGTAATACATAAGTACCAGAGCGATATTGAAGCAATTTTGAAAAATCATCAATTTAATTAAGATGGAATTTAATAGGCCAATGAAATAATTCATTATTTACTATAAAAAGTACTTTACTATTACTATAAAAAGTTCCAAAACAAACTTCAAATGCCTGCGTTTCCGAATTATAATAGGGTAAGTGTGCCAAATTCCGACCAGCTTGAAATTTCGACCACCTTTTTTGTTCCTCGAATTTCCATGAACTTTTAGATTTTACGTACTCTAGAGATTATACAATACAATGCAAAAGAATAACAAAAAAATTTAGCTTCGACAAACAAGATGACGTGAAAAAGATATTGAAAGAATTCCCGAGGTGCAAGGAATTATGAGAATGAAGGTGGCCGAAATAAGGTACCAAAGCTATCTCTACAATTTTATTCACTTTAAAATGTATTAAGACTCATTTTAGAGTATATAAAAACGGTAAACTCTTTACAAAGTTCCAAGCAACACTCTTTCAGAAGGAAGAATAAAAAAAATCAATTTGTTTAAAATATTACATTTCAAACTTGAGATTTTGACGCTTGTATGCAACTATGTCGAAATTTGGCACACTTACCCTATATAATTTTTTAAAATGGAATTTAATAAATCAAGAAATAATACCCATAAAGTAATTTGGGAAAGATATGAGTACACTGGGAGAGATCGACTAATTCACCCCCTATCTAGGTTTGAAACGCCCAGCAACAGATCGCTGTCTTGTTAATCCGAGTAAAGTCGCAACTTTACGGTTTTTATCTCACTGATTTTGACCATATTAAGTGAAAATGAAAGATCCCAAAATAACTATTAACGATTAAGGGCAGAATCACATTGACAGCAAAAAGCTCACCGTATTTCGTTAATTTACGCATTTTCATTGCAATTCTTACACAAATTCTCGATTATCAATTCTTACGCAAATTTTAATTTTTTCCCCTCTTCAAAGAAAATTTTTTGAACATCCTACTGACAGTGGTCTATCATTTGACTGAGAGTGCTAGGAAAAATCATCAAAAACGGTCGGTAGGTTTAGTGTTAAGTCAGAATCACATTGACAATAAAATGATCGCTCTAGCCTCACTGTATTTCGTCAATATACGAATTTTCATTGCAATTCTTACGCAAATTCTCCATTACCGCATTACCTTATCTCATACTCGGTGGCACTAGGTGAATATAATACAAGAAAATTAAACAAATAAAACGAAAATTCGATAAACGGCGAGCAAAAAAACTGTAAGAGAAATTAATCGTGCAGTTTTTTGGCTCACCGTTTATCGAATTTTCGTTTTATTTCTTCAATTTTCTTGTATTATTTTCACCTAGTGCCACCGGCTATGAGATAATGTAATACGGTAATGGAGAATTTGCGTAAGAATTGCAATGAAAATTCGTAAATTGACAAAATACGGTGAGGCTTCGGCGATCATTTTATTGTCAATGTGATTCTGACTTAACACTAAACCTACCGACCGTTTTTGATGATTTTTCGTAGAACGCTCAGTCAAATACCAGACCACTGTTAGTAGGATGTTCAAAAATTTTCTTAAAAAAAGAGGAAAAAATTAAAATTTAAACACTGAAAACTTTATTACATGCATATTTTAAGAAATTCATAAAGTCTGATAGCGTTATTGTACCGCTTAAATTTGTGTTAATTTTAAAAAAATTTAATCCTTTAACGGTGAAACAGTTTTCGCTGACCGAAAATCAGCAATAAAAATGAAACCGATAAACAAAACTTTTGAAATGTCTTACATTTAACCTTCAAGAAGCCAAGAGAGTCTAATTTGGTGTATTTTTTGCCTTAATGAACGATAGGGACAAAAATATAGCTTAAAAATTTAAGTAATTTTTCTGACTAAATCAATGACAATGAGGCTATTTACACCGCAACATTAGATTGGGATTGAACTGTTCTAAAACCAGATTTAAGATAATTAAGTCTTAATCTAAGGGTGCAATCTAAACGATTTCATTGAGGTCATTTAGACTGTCGTAATAGATTCTGACAGAATTGTCCCAAAAACAGATTTTGGGACAATTCAATCTCAATCCAATGCGGCGGCGTAAATGGCATCAATGACTGATAATTTTCACTATAATGAAAAATATTATGTTTGAGTATTGTAGTTTCTTGTTAAAAAACGATTTTGCTTTAAAAAAAAATGGAAATATAAAAAATAATTAAAATTAATTTTCAATATGATAATTTAAAAATTCGTCATTTTTAACTTAAAAATTTACTATAATAGCAAATAGCTGGAGATTTGCAAAAAATATCCTAGATTCCTTCAACCTTTTACTTTGCAATTAAGTACAAACAAAAGAAAAAAACTTTATGTAGTCAGGAAAAATTATTTTTTAAGGGACACCGGTGTTCCAATGGTCCTTAAAGCGTTAAACTAGTCAATTTGACCGGTCTTGCGATGTTTATTGTTAAATATCTGTGTTAATATCGGTGCCGGAAGAGACAAAATCCAAAATGGGTCGAAATTCCGAATGTATCAAAATTCCGATTGGCCAAAATCCTGAAAGTATGAATTTTTAAGAAGGATTACTGTATGGAATGCTTTCCCAAAAACAGAGAAAATTTCTCTTTGGCTCCAGCAAGTACGGGTGGAACTGTAGAAATAGCTACGACCGTTTTAAGATTTTATGGGATTTTGGATATCGGAATTTTGATTTTCGGGATTTTGATGTTCGGTATTCGGATCAATCGGGATCTTAGCGTTCGAGATTTTAGCAATCTGGATTTTGACGTTCAGGATTTTGGCCTTCGGGATTTTCGTTTTCGGGATTTTAACCATTCAGGATTTTGTGTTCGGCATTTGAAACAATCGGGATCTTAGCGTTCGAGATTTTGGCAATCGAGATTTTAGCGTTTAGGATTTTGGCCTTCGGGATTTTGGTTTTCGGGATTTTGGTTTTCGGGATTTTAACCATTCAGAATTTTGTTGTTCAGCATTTGGAACAATCGGGATCTTGGCATTCGGAATTTTGGCACTCAGAATTTCGGAGTTCGAAGTTTTGGATTTCGGAAATTTGGCTTTCAAAACTTTGGCTTTCGAAATTTTAACCAATCAGGATTTTGGCTTTCGACATTTAAACCAATCGGGATCGTAACGTTCGGAATTTTGGCATTCGGAATTTGGCTTTCAGAATTTTGGTTAACCATTTATTTAGTTTAATGATAATGAACTTCTTAAAATTAAGAATAAGCTCCACTAAAACAATAATCAACAATATTAATTCTCTCAATTTTGAGGTATAAATCTTTAATTTAAGTCTGCCTTTAAAAGTTTATCTTACATTATCTTACATCTTTACATTCTTTAATAAACATCTTCAATATTTCATAAAGGAAACGTGTTTTATATTTTTAACTAAGTACTGCAAGATATTAATTTCGGCGACTTATAAAAAACTTATGAAGAAAATTGCTATTTTTATTGCAGTTTGAATCACCAAATACCTAAAACCAATATTTATAATCGTACTTAGAAAAACTTAGAAAGAATATCTAAAAGTAATAATCATTAACCAATTGAGATTAAAAGTATCATTTTCTTTTCACAATAAAGCAATATCTACATGCAGTTAAATATTTATTCCCACAACATATTTTTGTCTCATATAGGTTTCTGATTGGCTAAAGTTTACTGAAAGCTTCCAAGGCTCTAGCCAAGCAATCGACATGTCGAACATGTTAAAAATCCATAAATTTTTATCTATATGAATATCTGCTCTGTCATGAAGGAAATTTGTTAAGCATTTTATTTAGTTCCTTTCCTTCTTCCCGGTGAAAATTGTGACATTTATTTTAAAGATTAGATTTTTGGCGGTATATTGCGGAAGAGAGAAAAGCAAGTAATAAAACTTCTGCAAAGTAGGACGTGAAATTAAACTTTAATTCGTTCTTTACTTGCCTCCAAGTCTTATTCACCCCACGTTGTGTACATGTTTTCACAGAGCTAAGAAGTAAAATGCAAACAAATAAATATATCTCCATGCAGAGTGGGTGAAAAGCTCATATTTCTGTGGAATCTTGAAGTTTTTCCACACATAGCCAAATACGATTTTTGGGAATGAGTATGGGCGATTGTGGATTTATAGCTAGTGCATCCGGTGAGCCTTTTCCATACCGAATGATTCGAGACTCCTTGAGGAGCAGCACAAGCATCAGTTTGATTTGCATGAGTGCAAAGTGCATCTCAATGCAAATTGGATCTCTTCTTCCGAATGGCATGAACGTGATGTTGGCTGCCTCGTCAAATACCTCCCTTGTGAAGCGTCCTGGATCAAATTCCTCGGGTTTGCTATAATATTGGGGATCATGATGAATGGCAAAAATCGGCAATGCGATGGGGATACCCTTCTCAATGATGTACGTTGAATTAGGTACGTAGTATTCCTTGCTCGTTACACGCCAAATGCTCCCAATTGGTGGATACTTTCTCAGAGTTTCTGCAATGGCCAAAAACTTATTTCAGGCTACGATAATAAAATTTTTCCCAATGGTACTGGGAAGCCTGATAAAAGTCACAATCAGGGGGTGAATATCAAATGTTGTTATATATGGCTTTTTTTGGAGATGCCTTAAAAAGCCCGTCAAATATGTGTTAACAATGCTTTAATTTAGAATCCTTTTTATTTTATTTTGTTTTTTGTATTTCCCAAGTGAAATATAATTATTTTTGTTTTACAACCGTGTGCTAAATATTTCACTAATAGTGTAGAAGGTAATATTCTTTCCGTACAGAAGTAGATCTTGAAAAATTCGAAAATCTATTTGAACATCCAAAAAAGAGACTTTCTTACTTCTTAACACTTTCCCAAGGTGGCGGAAGTAACGTCCTGTTCGAATTTCGAAGTGCTCAAGTGTCAAAATGTGACGGTCTTCACATTTTTGTGAGGAAAAAAACTGAACAACAACGATTATTGTTCTTGTCCCATTATGCAATCACCCCATAATCACTGAGTAACTCTTTTGCCAGCTTTTTAGTGTGATATTTGATAAATTTTCCCCAACTTGTTCGAAAATTTAGTATGAAAATGCGAAATTGAATTTGAATTCTTCGAACTTCAACGACTTTTTGTGCAAATAGAGTTCCATTTACCTTTCATCCAAGACACTATTGGAGAATCAAAATCTACTTGTGATCGGGCTCATTAAGTTCTCTCTATAGTAAGTTCGCTTGTACACATTGTGTCTTCTAAAGAATATTGATTAAATTTAGTACAAGCATGTACTAAATCTCTTTTCGTATATTAGTACAAGTACTAAAGTGTTCCTTTTGTATTCTGAATTTATATTTAAACTTTCTATATGTTTAATCATTTTAAAGTAATCTCCCAGCGAGAACAGTACGCTGAAAAAGGGAGCGTTTTCAGCATATTTTAGCTGAGTCGATCAGCAAAAATATGCAAATCGGTCAGCAGTTCTCGAACAAAAAATGCTAACCAAATATATGGAAATGGCACTACCTCGCGAGTGCCGCTTTAAGATTATCAGAATTCAGCTGAAATTATATATGATTTCAGCTGAATTGAAATCGATTGGCATTTAGTATTCGTCTAGGCTAGAAAATTCATTTAAATTCAAAATAGCCGTTATAACCAACAACTTTTGCCGTTCCCTAAGTTATTCTAAGCCCCCTGATTTGCAAATATTTTAAACTAAGAGGAACGTTGTAAACTTACCGAAGATTACAGCATCCATGAATTTCATATGAGCAAGGGTTTCATATGTGATGTGATGAGTATGCTTGGTGAGAATGTGTCTAATTTCACGCCTCAACTTATTCTGAATGTCTTGACTCTTGGCCAATTCGTACATGCAGAACGCCATGGTGGCTACTGACGCCTCAATGCCGGCGATAAACAGCCCAAATGCTCCTTTTGCAAGTTTGTCCATATCAATTTTCTCTTTCGGACGTTGCCCATTGAGCCCCTCTGTGATCCTAATCAGTCTCTGATAGCATTTATCGCCACGGCCTTTGTTTATCTGCTTGCTTATCAGTTTGCCAAATGACTTCTCTCTGTCGTCGCATTCAGGTATGCCCATGATTGAGGAAATTTGGGGAAAACTGTGGCATAAGAGGAATTTTTTGTGCTCCAATCCAGACCATTTTAAATGTTTCCTGGCTAATTTTTCCAAATCAACTAATTTCGTATCCTTAGGGGTTAGACCCAGAAACGACGTGGCTAGGATTTTAACATTATATGTAATGGATGCATCAAAAGCATCAATTTTCTGGCCATTAGTTCCACTTTGATGGATTTCAGTGGAAAAATCACGTGCAATATCGACAGCATGTACCCACATATTCCTCCAGGTGGACTCAATTGTGCCCAAATCCCTCTTCAATGCTCCATAATCCTGGCCATGGCTGGGGTATTGGGTGAAATACGATGAATCTACTGTGAGAATTCTGCCCACAAGGTGTGCGTTCAAAGGTATGAGAAAAGCACGCTGGAGGAAGTAAAAACCACCCAATTGTGCTTTCACCCTGAGCTTTGAGTAGCATTCGCCGATGGCAAGAGCGATATGGTGCTTCTTTCGCAGATTGCCCATCAGCAGACGTGGTTTCACATATGCCAAACCCCGATGCGCCCAGAATGATAGACGTCGTTTCAACCACCAATATATTCCACCCACCACTATCACCGCAATCACCAGCACTCTACATTCCTCCATTTTACCTCCCTCCCAAGCGGCCAAGTGCTCACAATTTCAGAGAAAGCCACTTCACCGGAGACTTTTCCACTGGGAGATCCCACCGTGAACCACATACAACTAAATGTTCATTGAAACACAAGAGCTTAACCGTGTTCAGTCGGTCAGATAAGGTGGGCTCGAGACTTTGTGAAATTTATGAAATATTTCAGGAAATAATCGGAAACACTAAACCTTTTCAGAAATATTTCTATCAAAAATATTTTTGTGAATTTTCTTACATTGAAAGCATTGAATATGGCAGGGAAAATCAAGTACAGGTGGTAGTTGTTACACTGCACTTGGACATGGATCACACCTTGCTCTGCAATGTTCACCATTCGACAAACTGACACAGAATGAATGATGAACGTTGCGAAGCAAGTTGTGATCCAAGTCCAAGTGCAGTGCAACAACTCTCACCTGTACGTCATTTTCCCTGGCATATTAGACGTAAAAAAATCAGAAAAATATTCTTATAGGAATGTGTCTGAAAAATTTTACAATTGAATTGTAGACCTGATGATCTAAACGCCATAGAAAATAAAATTGCAAAAATCAAGAAAGGTTCAGTGTTTCCGTTTATCTGCTGCTACATTACATTTAAAAAAGAAAATCAAGCTTTCAGCTTGGATTAAATTAATCACTTTGTGCTCCGAAGGAAACTTTAGTTCCCCGCTGTTCGTGAATTTTCCTTTAATTCTAGCATTTATGGATAGTCTTCACCGATTCGATCTACGGTATCTGATCAATGAAGACCATCTTCAAGTGCTAAAATTAAAGAAAAGCTTACAAACAGTAGAGAATTAAAGTTACCGTCATCTCTACGGCACCTTGCTTTTTGCCATATAGCCATATAGCTCAATTTATCTTAACTATAATTTTTTACTGCTCGAACTCAAAGAGAGAACAGTTATATAATCGACTTTTTTCAACTTCTCACTGTTCTGGAGCTTAAACGGTAAGAGATATCGACTTCCGGTCTTCGATAACCCCTCCTCAAATGACATTATCTCGCACCCAATCTCTTTATTATTCCCCCCTCCCCTTTCGTACGTTCCCTATCCCTCAAAAATAGGTCAAAAATGAGGTTTTTCCAATTTTGTAAAAAATTAGCCCAAGCTTTTTCAATGATTTTTGGATATGTTTTAGAGCTGGTCCTGGCGAACATTTCGGCCAAACATACCTATGACCGGAAACGCCATTTTGAATAATTGAAGATTAAAAGCCAATCATTTTGGAAGGCTCATTTTCAACCGCTTTGGTTATATTTGAATTTTTTGGAAAGGCACTGCAATGTCGAATTCGGCTGCATCGGTCTTGATCGGTAATAAATCAGCTAAGTACCGATTTTTTGATTTTGAAATGCTTTTGTGATTTATGAATCAATTTGATCTTTAGTAGATCAGTTATTCCAAAAGATTATGCAGAAAGCTAATTCACGGTGAGCTCTATCTCGTGTGTTCGAGAATTCCGCAAAGCTGGGACGCTTTGCCATCTTTTTGTTTAACTTTAAGGAAAATTTTGACACATCTGATGATTATTCGAGAGACGACTTAGCATAATTATATTCCAAATAATGGTTAAACTACATTTCTAACGTTTTGCACTAAACCGTCTCTAGGCTTTTATCGTAACTGTGTCCAGGACCTTACACGGATTTCAGACCTAAGGCTTAGCAATACGTCCTAACTTTTCAAATTTCTTATCAGGTAAAATTTTGAGAAAAATAGAATTTCGATAGATTCGGGAACTGGATTAAACCTCTATTCAAAAACTGCCTTCAGTTAACAGGTTTAGCCCTGAAGGTTCCAATATCTAAAATAGCAACCAATTTTTTAAGTTTCTCAAAATCTAATGGATTTTTTTTCTTTCTAATCCTAAGTCAAATTTGTAAAAAATAAATGAAAATAATTATGACCGATATGAGAAGAGAGAAGTTAAGCCATATGGCTAAATCTTAGATCTGAAGCCCGTATAACACTTGCATTGGGATTGAATATTAAAGGCGAATGATTATTTGAATTTCGAAAAAAATACTCAAATTTGTTGTATCTTTTTTAGAATTTTGAGATCTTTGAAAATAATTTTCTTTCTATTGACCAATTTTGGCTTCCATAAATTTTGTAATTTGGTAATTCCACTAGAATTACCACATTAATGGTCACATTACTCTATTTTAGTCTCTTGAATTTTATTCTCATGTTACAATACATAGAAATTTTGTGTATCATATTGATTAGGAGAACTGTGTTAATTTTCGGACGGCATGAAATATCGGACTTTTCTTTTGTTCCTCAAAATTTTATAAATTTTGTTTTTTTTAAATACCTAGAAATTGTACAGTGCCAAGGGAAAAAGAGAACGTCGCCTCTATCAATGAGGTGCTGCAAAAATCTTAGAAGATTTCGAAAAGGGCAAGGGACTTCTAGGAATTCAATGTCCGATTATGTCCGAAAAATTGCACACAGCAATATCGATATTTTTATATAATTTGAAACATAATGAGAATAATTTTAGAGAAAACAAATATGATAAACTACATAAACTACTTTTTGATGTTTTAAGGCTTAAATAAACGGTTCCTTTTCATACTACATATGCTATTACAGAATGACAGCTTTTCGGGAGACCTTTGAAGTTGGCAAATTTTTATGCTCCCTTTGTATTTTTTCTACATGATAAGACAAGAACGTTTTGCTGGGACGACCATATGATCCAACGCTGTTTAGATGGGTCTCCAGTGTCGTCCCATTGACTCTCTACGTAGAATAATTTTTGTAAGTTTATACTATAAAGGGAGTCGTTGAGCTACATCTAAACAGCATCCTATCCAATCATATGATCGTGGTAGAAAAACTTTATTGTCTCATCATGCAGAATACCCTGAGATTAGTTCTTGAAGAAAAACAGTTATAAAACTCAATCCCAGGAATAATGTATCCTTCGGGGTAATATGAGTCTAATTTGCCTTATAATAGTATGGAATGTGTCTGTCGATATGCAACATGTCCGAAATTTAGTACAGTTCCCATATAAAAAATTTATCCAAATAAAATACTCCGAGTACAATTGCATTAAAAAGTCAATTTATTGCATGAAATATTCCACAATGTTTCATAAAGTTCATAAAGCCTCACCTTCCCCCACGATTTGATTTCGTATTAATCAGTAAATATACGATAAGATTTCCAATTCAATCGTATACCAACAAAGTTTATTTCACCTTATTTGTATTTATTACATCACTCAACGCAATTTCCTGTAATTTAACGGTGAAGAACTTTAACTGTGTTAGCCATACGAAAGTTTTATTTAGATCCATTGGTGTATTTCGTACCAAATGGCAGACTTTTGAAGGTAAAAGTGGAAAACAACTAATACTAAAAGAGATAGTTTCGCTGTGGAAATGTGTTTTCCCAGCAAAATTTCCTACTTTTACCACAAATCTTTCCATCTCCATGCCTCTTATAGGAAAACTTTTCTAGTACAAATAGCACAAGGAAAGTACAGAATATAGAGTTTAGTGTATTGTAATGGGCATGGGGTGTAAATGTTAAAACGAGCTTAAGTATCCATTAAAGAGCTTTTATCTCTATCAAGCACTTTCCAATTTGTGCCATCCCCTTTTTCATAAAGGCATCATACAAGGGGAGATTTATTCGTAAGATAACCTCTTGAACGTTTCCTTTCACTTCTGTAATTTCCGTAAATTTGAAGACTGAAAAAAAAAATTCTGCTGAAAGACAATTAAGACTATAAGGACTTATTATAAAAAAACACTCTGAAGGAGGTGCTTGAATTTTCATAATAAATTGAGTATTTTTTTGCACTTAATTAATTGGAGCGAAATGCAATTTATTTGACAATTTATTAGCGAATTTGAGCTTGGTTTCTCTTTCATTTTCATGCAATTTAAATGCAAATAAGAGCTTTAATGTATACTTTCAGATTTTAAACATAAAACAATTTTCTTAATTTATTTTTTGTTCTTGTCTCTTGGACAATGGTGTCGATTAAGCCAAGTACACTACATAAAATATTTTATTGAAAATTGATTGTGAAAATTGCTCTCTCTTAGAGTTTGAGCAGTTCAAAGGGGAAAAAATCTCCAGAAAATATATACTTATGTAGGGGTCACTGAAAATTGGAGGTCAATAGCTCTTACCGTTTGGCTTTAGGAACTTTATCTAGAAAATTTAAAATTCGTATATTTTGACAAAATGTTATCTATTTTAATTGAAATTGGCTTTATTGCAATTATAAATGAAAAGTGAAAATCTCTCTCCTAAACACTTGTTTTAGAACATGACTGTTCTCAAGCGCTCCTGCATTATCGATTTCTCTTTGTTTGGTTCCCGTTTCAACTATTTTCTCTAGTGCTTGTCGTGTTCCAAAACCACCAAACAGTTGTGATAGGAACTAACAGAGAAAAAAGTCGATTATGTAAAACCATTTGAGAACAGTCATGTACTAAAAAATTTTCAAGAGAAACACTTTATGTTTTCACTCTTCATTGGAATCATTGCAATAGCACAATTATGGTGCTCTTCCAATGAAAGATTAAAATGATTTTTAGCACTTTACTGTTCTCAAGTGCTTCTGCATTATCACCCTTTTTATGTTGGTTTCTGTCTCGTCTCGACTACTTTCTCCAGTTCTTGTCGTATTCCAAAATAACTAGACAGTTGTGATAGGAACCAACACAAAGAGAAGTCGATCATATAGCAGCATTTTAGAACAGTCACGTACTAAAAAAAATGTTCAGGAGAAATATTTCATATTTTCACTTTTCATTGGAATCATTGAAAAGGCATCCTTAGGGTGCTATTCCAACTAATTATAACCATCTAATTATGGTCAGTAAAAAACTTAAACTCTACAAAAATGTGTCTAATTTATATTTAATATTTAAAATTGTTGCAGATAGAATGAAAAGCTCTTTATTTTCCGTTTGCCAAAATTTGGACGATAATATCACTGTTTGAATTTTTTGGTACTGCGCAATTTTAACTTTTTACTGCTCATTTACACAATGCCATGAAAAATTAACATGTTTTGTTTTTGGAACTTTACTGTTCTCAAATGCTTCTTCATTATCGGCTTTTTTGTGTTGGTTCCTGCCGGAACTATTTTTTCCAGTCCTTGGCATGCACCAAAACTACCAAAAAATATGTGACAGGGTAATTTGAGAACAGTCATGTACTAAAAAAAATTTTAAGGAGAAATATTTCATATTTTCACTTTTCATTCGAGTCATTGGAATAGCGCCATTAACTGAACATGTCTTTTAGTACTTTACTGTGTTTTCAAGTGCTTTCACGTTATCGGCTTTTTTGTGTTGGTTCCTGTCTCGACTGTTTCGACCAGTAAATATTCGTGACAAAAACCAATACAAAAAACTCGATTATGTAGAAAAACTTGAGAACAGTAAACGATAAAGAAAAACATGTTCCTTTTTCATTGTAATAGCACCATTATTCCATTACAATATCGTTTTCTCCTAAGTTCGAGAAATAAAATATTTCATGAATTCTGTAATAACCCCACAGCACCACAGGGATACATAAAATGATTTTTGATAACATTTTCAACTAAAACAAACTTGGTCTTCTTCACTGGTTCATATCAATTCAGGCACTTTTGGAATGTAATCCTAAACGAAAACTATTTATTTTGCTAATGGCATGTTCAAAAGTTTTCTCGTCAAAATTTTGCTTAAACTATCTTGTTTATGTGTCAAAACCACATATATTACACTAAACAAAAATAAATGTGAAATTATGTTTCTGTGAAATTTGATTTAAGAGATGAATATGTTTTGGTCATCTTTGGTCATATGAACTTACAAAAAAGCCCAGGATTATTATTATGTTTTAATAAAAAGAAATTTGAATATCTTTCTTGTATTATTGCTTATTGTAGTATGACAAGGGGTCATTTAAGTCCTCCAAATCCTTTAAATCCATTAATTCTATGTGACATTTCAATCTACACTTTTCCATTTTCAAATAAATCACTGCTCGTGTAACAAGTCAATCAGCACGCACATGACATTTAAAACTTTGGACAGAAGTTGAGTGGATTGGATTTATGATATCACACGAATATCTATGACATGAATAATGACTCTATGTTATTGAAATTACTTATGCTGCGGAGAGAGGAGTTTTAGTTAGGATTTAGGATTTAGAAATCTGAAAATGCTTTAGTAACTTAAATCATTTATTGATGAAAGGATAGTAAGATACAATCTCATTCAAGGATGAATCATACAAACTTCAATAATACTTTCGCCAAAGCAGAGAATAAGAACTTTTTATGTCTTTATCTCTTGTACATCGAGCCATATTCCACCCTTGGGATATATAGCCACTTCCTTGGTATCAAATTCAAGGGGTACCTTCATCTTGGGATTAATCGTGAGTTTGAAATTGTTGACAATGCATGAAATAGCAACAGCGAGTTCCATCAAGGCAAATCGCATTCCAATGCAATTTCTTGGACCATCTCCAAAAGGCATGTATGCCATTGAATGACGGTTTTTGGTGTTTTCGGCACTGAAGCGTTCAGGATCGAAGATATGTGGCTTGGGATAGATGTCTGGATCCGTTTGAATGCCATACACCGGAATAAAGATCTCAGTTCCCTTCTTAATGACCAAGGACGAGTTTGGTACTTTGTAGTCATTTGTGGCGACTCTGAACAAATTGAATCCAGGTGGATACAATCGCAGGGTTTCTAGAACATAAAACCGAATTTTAGACACTGAATTCATTAAAGGAATACCACAGTCTTACCATCAATACATTGCCTAAGATAAGTGAGCTCATGAGCAGCTTCGTATGTCAGTTCACCGTTGTGCTTCTTCAGGACCTCACGAACTTCCTGACGAACCCGTTCCTGTATGTCCTGATTGATGGCCAAATGAGCACAACAGTACTGCATGGTCAAAGATGATGTCTCGAAGCCACCGAAGAAGAAGATGAAAGCCTGAGCTGCCATTTGATTGAAAGTCATCTTCTTATTATCTCCAATATCTTTGTTGTTCTTCACTGCCAACAAGAGTTTCATAAAATCATTCCTATCAATTTTTCCTGTCTCACGGTGTTCCACAGTATCCTTGATGACCTTCATGAAGAAGTTTTCCATCTCCTTATCAATAAATCGCAGACGCATCTTCTTTGCAAGTCCCTCAAAACTGAGGAAGAAGAAGAACTTCAGACGGGACATAATGGTGTTGAAGTTGAAGAAGAGTTTGCTTATTTCAACAATCTCAGATTTCTCCTGCTGCAGAGATTTACAATCAAGCCCAAAGGCAGTAATTCCAATAACATCAGCTGTATATCTAGTACAGAGATCCTTGAAATTCATAGGACCCTTATTCATATTCTTCCGAATGAAAGCCTTGAGGGGTTCTGTATGGGCAACCACTAAGGGATACATCATCTTCATTTTCCCAGATGTAAAAGTAGGAGAAAGCTGTTGACGAAGAATCCTCCACTTCTCACCACGAAGGCTGAACAAATGGGCAGACAGAGGATCATCTTCCTCATTGTAGTACACTTTGCGATCGGAAAAATTATTGAAATCCTTAATCAAGATATTTTTGATGACGTCCAAATTTGTAGGGATGAATTTAGGGGTTGTGAAGAAGTAGAAACCAACAAAGTCAGATGTTTTCTTGAATGCCAAATAGCTTTCCCTGATGACGTTAGCAAAATGCTTCCTGCCCAGTGGATCGAGATTTCCGAATGGGAATGTTGGGGCAAGGACTGGCACATTTTGATTTTCAAAATAACTGTATGACTTCTTCACATAATACCAGGCTAAGCCTAATACACCCACTAATAGATACAACCAAGTGGTCATATTAACGACCTTCGTTACACCAAATTCACGATAATTGTTCAAAAATTACGTCTTCACTCCAAGCGATTCTGATGCCTAGTAAATTAGTAGCGAAAACCGGAATGTATTTATATGAAAGCTACCAACACTCAGATAAAATTGTAAATAACCTTTTTGTTTTGATTCTCATACAAAACATCGCGTGTATAGATTTTAATCTCAATTTAGTGATATTTGCGACAACAGAAAAAAAAATCAGTAAGTCTAGTAAATCCAATTCACCTGGGGATCACTAAAAAAACGCGTTTCTGTATGGGTTTGGCAAAAGTCAGAGTCATGATGATGGTAATTTCCAAAGTGCTATGTAATAGAGCTTTTTATTAAGCGTCAGAAAGATCATTGTATTCTGAAAATTGCTGAGAGATGATTTGACGAAGTTTCGGGATTAAATTTGAGAGAATTTACATTCCTGGAAAGTTCAAATTCTTTCAATCTTCAAAAATCACCATGACTATGCTAGGATAATTTTTGGAAAACGCAGCCGCAGCCTTATCAGTACTATTCAATTGCTTGGAATTAGACAAAAAGTACGATAGAGGATTATCACCACGTGCCAGGGAAATTTGTATGACAATAGAAAAAGTCGCATATCATCAACTTTCTTTATTATTGAAGCCCCCATCTAGCAAGTTATTATTATCAAAGGAATACTAAAATTATCTTCATGACTAAGCATTTAAACTTATCCTAGATCATGTTTTAGTTTTGCTCAACTGAAATACCTCTAAATTGAGTTAGTCAAGTGGCACCTACTGCAATTTAATCTATTTGGCTATAAAATTTAATCATCCAAAAGATATTTAGGGCAAGGAGAGGCTACACTGAAAATGTTATTTTTGCTCATATTTAAAGGAAGCTGGGCTTTAGCGTAATTTAATTTAACGCTACAAAAACGGTGTGAAACTAAATAAAATATTTCTAAGGCCCAGCTTTTTTAAGAATATGCGAAACAACGCATATTAATGTAACCCCACATCCCTAGTCTCACCTCACCCTATTTCTAGAGGAAGCTAAGTTTTAACGTAAAAGTGAAAAAGAAAAATTGCATACCAACAGGGGAGGTCTTTGGAATAAGTTATCGAGATATACAATGTAATCATTTTTACAATGTTAATTCTCGTAGTGGAAGAAACAGATAAATCCATTGTATACCGCCCAGTAGGGGAATTCAGTAACAATAAGACAATGTCATATGACAAACTTTTATATCAAATTCTGGAGCAGGACAATATTAAAGTCCAATGAGCATCGAATTTTCATTGTAAGCAGTTCAATGAAGCTCTTAGCAACTAATATGAATCCTTCAATTAATTTTTCCGAATTTATCATATAAAAAATTATAAATTTGTCATCTGACTTTGTCATATCGTTACAGAATTCCCTTACAGGAGCGCCTTCCCGTGATGTGGATGCTTCTTCCAAGCTCCCGGAGTTGGTGGGCGAAGGCGGTGCATTATATTACGTTATTGTTAAATATAAGAATTGTCTAAGCCAGACATTTATATCTTTGCACCGGGCGGGACTAGAACTCACAACTATGAGAGTCGAGTCAGAGATCTCATCCGCTCGAGAGCAAGCGGTCTTGCCTATTGCGCTACTGAGATCCCCGTGATTACGCAAAACATTTTCTGAGCCAATTATTCAGCCTATTTTCAGCGCCAACGGTTCATAAGAAATGTATTTCAAATTTACCGTGTGAAAAATATTTGCATATATTTAGGAGTATTTCAAAAATTATTTTATAAATGAGCTCCCAATAGTAGGCAATTCATATCAAATTATTTCATTCTGTTTTCACTTAAGCCGGAACTCCCTGAAATGTAATTTTGAAAAACCCTTGTAAATCTAAATTAAATTATGGATATATCCAGCTTCCTTTAGAAATATGTGAAAAACTAGTTTTCAATGTTGCCCCACATCACCCTACCTAAATATTGTTATTAGGGGGAGGCGGGACTACATTGAAACGCTATTTTTCAACGTAGCCAAATGACACTAGACTAAAGCCCAACTTCCTTTATGAATGCGCAAAATATTAGAGTTTTCAATATTATAAACTCAAATTCAATACATTTTCATCTTCTCCTATCAACTGAATTTATTTTTATATTGAAAAACTTACAGACTTACTTAATTAAATTTTCGATAATCAAAAGAAAATGTGTTGTAATTTTTAATTTGGATCGTCACCTGTCACCAATTTAGTCCTTCTTCATTTTAATCCTGTCAAGTTTCAAATTTATTTTATCAAACTTTACATAGTTATATAAAATTTTATATATTGTACGCTGTTTATGTATAATGAATACGAATAATGCATAATTTCCAAAAATATTTGTTTAACATACAAGCCACATTTATAATATAATTATTAAGCCATAGATAAATACAGGTAATATTACCTCTCTAATATCCACAATATATATTTCTCCATTATTTTCTATTTTTCACATAGAAAGTTAATTTGAAATGTTTCCTTTGAACGGAGTATAAACGGAGTCAAACTTTATCGTTTTGTCATTTACCTCAACCGAGTTTTTCTACGTTAAACCAAGCCCCTCCCTTTACACGAAGCGGTATGTCTGTAGGATCAATCTCAAGGGGTAACTTGGTTTTCGAATTCATTGTAAATTTGAAGTGGTTCAAGATGTAGGCAAGACCAACTGTCACTTGAATTAGTGCAAAACGTTTTCCAATACAATTCCTTGGGCCATCACCAAAAGGCAAATAAGCCATAGGATGACGATTGTTGATATTCTCCGAAGTAAAACGATCAGGATCGAATAGATGGGGGTTGGGGTAGATATCCGGATCCATATGAATACCGATATTTGGCACGATAACTTGCGTACCCTTCTCAATAATTAAATCTGTGTTTGGTACTCTGTAGTTCTCAACGCAAAGACGAAATAGTGGAACAGCCGGGGAATAAATCCGAAGGGTTTCTGAAAAATACAGCTTTTCTATAGTAAGAGTTTGTCTATAAATGTCTACGAACACTTACCATCAATACATTGTCTCAAATAAGTCAATTCTTGAACAGCTTCATACGTCAATTCTCCATTGTATTTCTTCATCACATCCCTGACTTCCTGACGAGCTCGTTCTTGAATCTCAGGATACAAGGCAAAGTGGCACAAGGTCCACTCCATTGCTGTAGAAGATGTTTCAAAACCAGCGAAAAAGATAATGAAAGCTTGAGCAGCCAATTCGTTGAATGTCAAGTTACTAAGAACATCATCATCCTTGGGAGAATTCTTGATTTCCAAAAGATGTTTCATGAAGTCATTCCTATCAATAATACCGGCTTCTCGTTGTCTAACCGTTTCCTTGATAACCTTCATAAAGAATTCCTCCATTTCAGGATGATTAAAACGCAAACCTAGTTTGCGAGCCCAATCTTCACAAACCATCTCAAAAAAGAACTTAATTTGCTTTGCAAATGTATTGAAAGAAAAAAAGTGTTTCCCTACTTTGAGGATCTCAGAATCCTCATCTAATAACGCACGACATTCCAGTCCAAAAGCAGAAATACCGATAACATCCGCTGTAAATCGTATACAAACATTTTTGAGTTGCATAGAACTTTCATTAATATGTTTGTCAATATACTTCTGCAGATTTTTCGCTTGACCAATTACAAGTGGGAACATCATTTTCATCTTCCCTGATGTGAATGTAGGAGTCAATTGCTGCCTTAAACTTCGCCACTTTTGTCCACGAATAGCAAATAAGTGGGCTGACAATGGGTCATCCTTCTCATTGTAGAATATTTTACGATCAGCAAAGTACTGGAAGTCCTTAATGAGGATATCTTTGATGAAATCCAAGTCCAGTGACATTACAACGGGTGACATTAACACGTAGAAACCCGCGAAGGGCCCTTTCCCTTTCAATTTTAGATATGCGTCTCCAAAAACATTTCCAATATGTTTCTTTCCAACTTCACCGAGGTTTCCCAATGGAAATTTTGGCTCGAGTACTGGAACATTTCTATCACTCCAATAAGAAAAGGCTCTCCTTACATAATACCAAATATAGCCGATAATGCACAGAAGAAACGTTAGAATGTACAAAGGAATCATTGCTTAAAAGTTCTCACTAGAATGTATTTATACAAGGAATTTTAAACGAAATATTTGTCAAACCACCATACGAATGAGTACCCAGCTAGCAACTGGGTAATTGCGACCAAAAAGTGCCCATAGCTTATTGCTGTTCCTTTGTGCCCACTTCTTGTTTACACTGAAATTGATTATATTTTCTTTATCAAACTGAATGTCGCAGAGTAGATGATTCAAATATTCTTAAAGTTAGCTGGGATCCTTGTGATTCTTCCAGAGGTATTCCTTTAATTTTATCTAGCTTACAATAATCTTCTACAAATTTTTACAACAATGGATGCATGTCTTAAAGAATACTAACAAAATGTGAATGGTGCTTATAAAAAATCTCTTTTTGTTTTTCAATAATTTTTTTACAAATTATTGTTATTCAATATCCTCTGGTATTTTAGCAAATATAGCGACTATGGTATTAATCTCACAAAGTAAATTAATTTAAAATATTATTAGGGGAGGGTGGGGCAGTTTAACGACGGGGCAGTTTCAATTTTTGCATATTCTTCTTATCTCTTTGAAAGGAATGGGATAAAACCTTTATGTTATTGAAGAGATAACTGAGACCCATGTTCATAAAAATAATTAATTTCGTGACGCTTCTCGTTTGAATTCTGTAATTGATTTTATAAAACTGCGTCAAACTGAAACTTTTTGTAATGTTTTATTTTCAACAATTTCTGAACTATTGCACTTATTTATCGAAGTAACATAATTGTATTAAATTACTAGTGGTTTTATGATTATTATAAGGTATTTAGCGTTGAACGAAATCTAAGACGGTCTGACAATTTTCATTCGAGTTCCGAAAGTTCGTGAGGGGCAGTTTCATGCAAGCACACGGAGAAGTTTCCAGTGTCTAACAATTTACTTTTTCAATCAAAATTGACTTAAAATGATCATTGCAAACGTTTTGTAGCTGCTTTTCTCGATAAAGTTCGGAATTATGGAAAGTAGTATTTCCTAAAAGTTCATTAAAAAATTTTAATAAAAAAACTTTCACTGTTTTTTAGGTGCTTGAAAATGATGAATTTAATTGTTATAATATCTTTTCAGAATCTTTTCAGAAAGATATTGTAAAATTTTTTTAGTATTATAAAAATTCAAGATTTTTAAATACTATTATAAAACTGTTATACTATAAAGGACATGTTCTAAGGCGATATAATGATCCAACAATGTACAGAATTAGCTTATTACTACAAAAGACATTTCTTTCGTATAAAAATTTAAAGAAAATTGCTCAATTTATGAGAAACAGGCTTGGAAATCTTTGACGATATTTTATTTTCTCTATATGATCAATTAATGTTCAAATTCTGTTATAAAGTTCTTGTTCGATTAAATTTTCATATTTTAGAGTCTTAGAAGACTTCAAAATAGTAATTTTAATCAATTCTGATATCGCAAGTTTCCTATAAACATGTTTTATCTTTCTCAAAAATTGCCTCATATTTATCTTTAAATTGCCCCGCAATGGGGGACTTTCACACATTCTGCTTTTCAAATTAAATGAATTTCTTCACAATAGACTAATGAAATTAAAGGATTATTGTTATTATTTTTATTAACCCTAAACCCAACTGTAATTCACAGAATATACAAAGTTTTACTTCTGTTTATAATCTTTTTGCAAAATGGTCTCAAAATCTATTTTGCAATTTAGGGGTGAAACTGCCCCACCTTCCCCTATCTAAAATCCATTTTTTTCCTTTTCGTAAATATTTATACCGCTTTAAATGGGCTTTAAGACAAAGTGTCTATATCCGGGACAAACTTGCCATACCATATCTGTTTCAGTCCGGATGTTTCTCTGTTTCAAAAACTAAATAACTACCCTACCTAATTTAAAATTCATACCATTGTGAAAAGGATCAAATATTTAACACATATCGTGTGAATTTATAGATCTTATTCGAGCTTTACTACGTTGAACCAAGCACCTCCTTTAACACGGATCGGTATGTCTGTGGGATCGATTTCCAGTGGTAACTTGGTTTTCGAATTCATTGTAAATTTGAAGTGATTTAAGATGTAGGCAAGACCAACTGTTACTTGAATTAGTGCAAAACGCTTTCCGATGCAATTCCTCGGACCATCACCAAAAGGCAAATAAGCCATAGGATGACGACTGTTGATATTCTCCGAAGTAAAACGATCAGGATCGAATACATGAGGGTTGGGGTAGATATCCGGATCCATAAGAATACCCATTACAGGAACGAGTACCTGTGTACCCTTCTCAATAATTAGATCTGTATTTGGTACCTTGTAGTTCTCAACGCACTGACGAAATAATGCAACAGCTGGACAAAAAATCCGAAGAGTTTCTAAAAATAAAAACCGTTTTTATATCATAAGTCTGTTTTAAGAAGTTTATGAAGCCTAACCATCAATACATTGTCTCAAATAGATCAATTCCTGAACAGCTTCATACGTTAGTTCACCATTGTATTTCTTCATCACATCTCTGACTTCCTGGCGAGCTCGTTCTTGAATCTCAGGATGCAAAGCAAGATTGCTCAAGGTAAACTCCATTGTTGTAGAAGATGTTTCAAAACCAGCGAAAAAGATAATGAAAGCTTGAGCAGCCAATTCATTAAATGTCAAGTTACTAAGAACACCATCTTCCTTCGGAGAATTCTTGATTTCCAAAAGATGTTTCATGAAGTCATTCCTATCAATAATACCGGCTTCTCGTTGTTTAACCGTCTCCTTGATAACCCTCATGAAGAATTCTTCCAATTCCGGATGATTAAAACGTAAGCCCAGTTTGCGAGCCCAATCTTCACAAACAATTGTAAAGAAAAACTTCACCTGTTTCATAAATGTATTGAAGGAAAAGAAATGTTTCCCTATTTTGAGAATCTCCGAATCCTCATCTAACAATGCACGACATTCCAGTCCAAAAGCAGAAATACCGATAACATCCGCTGTAAATCGTATGCAGACGTTCTTAAATTCCATAGCACTTTCACTGATATGCCTCTCAATGAACTTCTGCAGATTTTTCGCTTGACCAATCACGAGTGGGAACATCATTTTCATCTTCCCTGATGTAAATGTGGGAGTCAATTGTTGTCTGAAACGTCTCCACTTTTCTCCACGAATGGCAACTAAATGGGCTGAGAGGGGGTCATCTTTCTCATTATAAAATATTTTACGATCAGCAAAGTACTGGAAGTCCTTAATGAGGATATCCTTTATAAAATCCAAATCTAGTGGCACTACAACGGGTGACAACAACATGTAGAACCCGGCTAAGAGTCCTTTTCCTTTCAATTTGAGATAAGTTTCACCAATGACGTTCCCAAAATGTTTCTTTCCAACTTCACCGAGACTGCCCAATGGAAATTTCGCCTTGAGCACTGGAATATTTCTATCACTCCAATAGGACAAGGCTTTCCGCACATAATACCAAACATAAACAATAATGCACAGAAGAAATGTTAGAATGTAAAAAGAAGCCATAAGGTTTTCACTGCAATTTTCCACAAAATATAATAAATTTTTAATGAAATATTTGGCTGACCACCAGACAGACGAATATTTTGATAGCAACTAACTGCGCACTTGATATCAAGCAGCGTCTATAACAGATTGTTGTTTTTTATGCTCACAGCTTTGTAAGCGTGAAATTGACTAATTAGGTGAGTTTTTTTTAACAATCTCGTCTATTATATTCATTATGAAATCTCATGTTCACTGATTGGTCCCAAACTTTGCCGAAATGTGTTTTATCACCTCCTAATAACGAATATATGGGCAACTAAAAAGTTCCAGACCTTCAGAACTTTAATGTAAACTGCTATATTTTAAAGAACACTAACAGAACAGAAATATGTTGGAATCTGTTGAGATTCAGTAATAATCCCGAAAATAAAACTTCTGTTCTTTTTAGGTTTTCCATTAAGTGAGGTTGCAAAATCTCCTTGTGGTCCTTTAAACAAATTTTTTATACTTGCTGCTTTTCCATTTCGTCGGTTCCGAAGAAGACTATTGTAAGTCTACTTACAGTAGTATAAAAAAAAGGTATCATTGGATGCAGAAACCTTAGATCTACATCCCCACAAAATTTTATATTGATCAAGATATTCCTGGAAAAGTTACAAGAAAAAAACTGAAAATCAGCCTGCCCGATTATCGAGTTTTTAGTCCACAATTTTACTGTAAATAACTTAAAAGTAGCGTTAACCAGAATATATTCAATGCGTAAGTGTGATACAATAGTTTCGAAGGCTAAAAATATATTAATTCCAGTGAAATTAATAAAAATAAATTTTAGCTGTCAAACTTTAAACCTCTCTCCTGAAAAGTCGCATTTTAGACTTACAATAGTCTTATTCGGAACCGACGATTTTTCTTCATAGTTATTGACGAGTGATGATAGGTTTCACACCGAACTATTTTGCAGTAATGAGGGAGCTTGGCGCAAGCGTGGTGAGAAAGGCCGAGCTCAGCCGTTCGGCTAAGTTATCGGTTTTCAAAGGTGTGTTTATTCCTATTCTCACCTATGATCATGAGATTTGGGTAATGACCGAAAGCATAAGATCGAGAGTACAAGCTGCCGAGATGAGGTACCTCCGGGCGGTTAAGGGAATCACTCGTCGAGATCCAGTGAGGAATATGGCCGTTCGTGAGGAACTATGAGTCGAGGAGCTGTTTTTTCGGGTTGAGAGATCGCAACTTCGATGGTATGGACATGTTCAGCGCATGGATAGAAAAAGATTCCCCAGAAAAACTATGCAAGCCATTGTGAGAAGGCGTCGACCTCGAGGCAGGCCTAGGACAAGGTGGCTGAATCAAATTCAGAATCTTGCCTTGGAACGCCTCGGGATCGAACCCGAACATCTTCCTGAAGTGGCGGAGGATCGACAAGTGTGGGCTGCTAATTTGGATGTCATGGGCTCGCGACCCCAATAGGGACAAGCGGTTGAAAATGAATGAATGAATAGTCACTTTGAGTATTGATTTCGTTAAATCTAATGATTTTGAATAGTTATGTGTTTTCTAACTGCCTTCCTTTCCATTTCACGACAACTTATATCGCTTCCAATTGTCACTGAGAGTATCTGAAACCAAAAGAAAAATTACACACTCCATATGGCAGTTCCGGTTGAAAAAACTGGAAAACAACTTCGACACAGATTGTCATACTTTATTTATTTACCCTTTTACCTCAAAAGTTAATTTCCCTTTGATACCATAATAAACAAAAACAAATATATGCTATTATCGCAATTCAAGTGAATTACTTATCGATATTGCTGTTATTACTCGAGCTTTTCTACGTTGAACCAAGCCCCTCCTTTAACATGGAGCGGTATATCTGTAGGATCAATCTCGAGGGGTAATTTAGTTTTCGAGTTCATTGTAAATTTGAAGTAGTTTAAGATGTAGGCGAGACCAACTGTCACTTGAATTAGTGCAAAACGTTTTCCAATGCAATTCCTTGGGCCATCACCAAAAGGCAAATAAGCCATAGGATGACGATTGTTGCTATTGTCCGAAGTAAAACGATCAGGATCGAATACATGAGGGTTGGGGTAAATATCCGGATTCATATGAATACCCATTACAGGAATGAGTACCTGGGTACCCTTCTCAATAATTAGATCTGTATTTGGTACTCTGTAGTTCTCAACGGACAGACGAAAGAGTAATACACCAGGAGGGTAAATCCGAAGAGTTTCTGAAAAACAAAGTTTGTGTATAAATTTGTTTTTAAAGATCTGCAAAGTCTTACCATCAATGCATTGTCTCAAGTAGGTAAACTCTTGAACGGCCTCATACGTCAATTCTCCATTGTATTTCTTCATCACATCCCTGACTTCCTGACGAGCTCGTTCTTGAATCTCAGGATACAAAGCAAAGTGGCACAAAGTCCACTCCATTGTTGTAGAAGATGTTTCAAAACCAGCGAAAAAGATAATGAAAGCTTGAGCAGCCAATTCATTAAATGTCAAGTTACTAAGAACACCATCTTCCTTCGAAGAATTCTTGATTTCCATAAGATGTTTCATGAAGTCATTTCTATCAATAATACCGGCTTCTCGTTGTCTAACCGTTTCCTTGATAACCCTCATGAAGAATTCCTCCATTTCCGGATGATTAAAGCGTAAGCCCAGTTTGCGAGCCCAATCTTCACAAACCATCGAGAAAAAGAACTTAACTTGTTTCACAAATGTATTGAAAGAAAAAAAGTGTTTCCCTACTTTGAGGATCTCCGAATCCTCGTCTAACAATGCACGACATTCCAGTCCAAAAGCAGAAATACCGATAACATCAGCCGTAAATCGTATGCAGACGTTCTTGAGTTCCATATAACTTTCATTAATATGTTTGTCAATATACTTCTGCAGATTTTTCGCTTGACCAATCACGAGTGGGAACATCATTTTCATCTTCCCTGATGTAAATGTGGGAGTCAATTGTTGTCTGAAACGTCTCCACTTTTCTCCACGAATAGCAAATAAGTGGGCTGACAATGGATCATCCTTCTCATTGTAGAATATTTTACGATCAGCAAAGTACTGGAAGTCCTTAATGAGGATATCTTTGATGAAATCCAAGTCCAGTGGCACTACAACGGGTGACATCAACATGTAGAAACCCGCAAAGGGCTCTTTCCCTTTCAATTTTAGATATGCGTCTCCAAATACATCTCCAATATGTTTCTTTCCAACTTCACCGAGGTTTCCCAATGGAAATTTTGGCTTGAGTACTGGAACATTTCTATCACTCCAATAAGACAAGGCCTTCCTCGCGTTATACCAAATATAAACTATAACCCCAAAAACAAGTGCGAAAATCGTGTAGAAAATCATTTTCGTAAGTTCACAGTGCAATTATTTCTTTTAATTAACTACAAGTGGTGTGCTAAAAACTTATCAATACAACTAGTCAGAGAAGACTTCAGATTAATACTGAACTTCTATAGAGGCTTCAGTGGGCCTCAAAAGTGTCGATCATCGATGGCTAGTTGTGATTCTGTTATAGTCACAGCTTTAGAAACTCGGATTGATTATTATTATAAGCTCCTAAGAAGAAAATAATTCATGCCAGATATAGAATGTACCAGGAGCGAATTTTAGAGAATATTAGACGTTTACAATAAAAATAAAAAACAAAAATTTCTTTCTTCCAATACTTTGACCAAAAACATGATAACGTTTCAATATTGTTCAATATTGTAAATAAAAGGTCTCACGATATAAAATAACTTCTTAGAACAACAAAACTTATCTAACAGCTGTTCAATAATTTTTTGTTATGTAATCATCATATATATTTTATATTTATTTGAGTTATTTTTCCATTAAAAAAATATAATTAAATTTATGGTCCTTTCCAATGAGTATTCTAATGAGGTTTTCAGGCTACGCACAAATTTTTAGCTTGAAATACTCCCTATTTTTCCCGTATTCCTTTAATGAATCTGACCTATTTATGGCATATTTTAAGGGCTAATCTTAAGTGACCCATTTTCTACAAAAAAAATAGGCCAGATTCATTAAAGGACAATAGTCAAGTGTGCTAATCCGGGCGCTTCGCTATCTGGATCGTTTATGACTAATCCACTTAAAATAATATTTTTATTTTTATTTCCGTAATATAGTCACTACAGTAACATCATATGACTATTCAACTTTGGGAAAAAGCAAAAATAATATTTTTATCCATTAAATAAGAGAGTGTAATCGACTCATTTTTTTCTTGTGCCAGCCTGGGTTCTTCACCAAATTTTTTTTAGCAATGATATTTTCACTAATGACTGCTGGTTCATTAAAAACATTTATTGTTTTTTCCTTGTGAAAAAAAGTATTTTAAATCGAAAAGTTTAATTAAAAGTGAATTAGCGAAAAGGTGATCCAGTTAGTGCATGCTAACTTATTTCAGTATTATCATTATTTAATAAATTTTCTTTAATATTTTTGATAATTTTTTTTATATTCTGTTTCTGAATGAAACAGTGAATAATTCTATGGATTTAGAACAAGTAAAAAAGAATTTCATCAATCCAAAAACAAGCGTTTAAGTAGCACTCTACGGAAAACGATCAAATTACCCCACCGTACTATATGCGAAAAATATAAAGTCTTCGAAGTTACAATGTTTGTGAAGTGTGAAGGTCCTCCCTTACTTATTAACCTCATTCTACTTTCTCTACATTGAACCAAGCACCTCCTTTGACATGTATCGGTATATCTGTAGGATCAATCTCAAGGGGTAGTTTGGTTTTCGAGTTCATTGTAAATTTGAAGTGGTTCAAGATGTAGGCGAGACCAACTGTTACTTGAATTAGTGCAAAACGCTTTCCGATGCAATTCCTCGGACCATCACCAAAGGGAAAATAAGACATTGGATGACGATTGTTGATATTCTCCGAAGTAAAACGATCAGGATCGAATACATGAGGGTTGGGGTAGATATCCGGATCCATTTGAATGCCCACAATAGGAACGAGAACTTGTGTGCCTTTCTCAATAATTAAATCTGTGTTTGGCACTTTGTAGTCCTCAACGCATTGACGAAACAGTAAAATGCAAGGACTATAAATTCGAAGAGTTTCTAGAAAATAAAACTTTCTGTGATATATCAACGTTAAAGTATAAGGAATATTCCAAACCTTACCATCAATACATTGTCGCAAGTAGGTCAAATCCTGAACAGCTTCATACGTTAGTTCTCCATTGTATTTCTTCATCACGTCCCTAACTTCCTGACGAGCTCGTTTTTGGTACACAGGATACAAAGCAAAATTGCACAAGGTAAACTCCATTGTTGTGGATGATGTTTCAAAACCAGCAAAGAAGAAAACGAAAGCTTGAGCAGCCAATTCGTTGAACGTTAAATTATTTAGAACATCATCATCCTTCGGAAAATTCTTGATTTCCAGAAGATGTTTCATGAAGTCATTCCTATCAATAATACCGGCTTCTCGTTGTTTAACCGTCTCCTTGATAACCCTCATGAAGAATTCCTCCATTTCTGGGTTATTAAAGCGTAATCCCAACTGTCGGGCCCAATCTTCACAAACCATCGAGAAAAAGAACTTGATTTGTTTGAGAGCTGTGTTGAAGGAGAAAAACTGTTTCCCTACTTTAAGAATCTCCGAATCCTCATCTGATAATGCACGACATTCCAGTCCAAAAGCAGAAATACCGATAACATCCGCTGTAAATCGTATGCAGGCGTTTTTAAATTCCGTAGGACTTTCAGTAATATGTTTGTCAATATACTTCTGCAGATTTTTCGCTTGACCAATTACAAGTGGGAACATCATTTTCATCTTCCCTGATGTGAAAGTAGGAGTCAATTGCTGCCTTAAACTTCGCCACTTTTCTCCACGAATGGCAAATAAGTGGGCTGACAATGGGTCATCCTTCTCATTGTAGAATATTTTACGATCAGCAAAGTACTGGAAGTCCTTAATGAGGATATCCTTGATAAAATCCAAATCCAGTGGCACTACAACGGGTGACAACAACATGTAGAAACCCGCAAAGGGCCCTTTCCCTTTCAGTTTGAGATACGTTTCACCAATAACACTCCCAAAATGTTTCTTTCCAACTTCACCGAGGTTTCCTAATGGAAATTTCGGCTGCATTACTGGAACGTTTCTATCACTCCAATAGGACAAGGCTTTTCTTGCGTGATACCAAGTATAAGCAATAATACACATTAGAAACGTAAGAATATACGAAACAAACATTTTTGTTTTATTTTCTCTACAAGTTCTTTTTAAGTCTTATCAATTTGCGCGAAAAAATTGCCCAACCACCAGTTGAACCAGTCAGTGGTCAAACAGCAACTGAATGTTAGCAAAAATTTAGATAATGTCTATAAATTTATTTCTCGTTTCTGTTCACAGCTTTTGTATTTTCGATAGTTCATTGTGTTCATTGATCTACGAATATTTTAGCCTTAGTCCTCTTTCTCTTAGTTAGCTGAGATTCTTTACAATCTCAGCTTTTGTAGTCACAGGTGAAATCCGACCTCGTCAGATCGGGCCCACTTTTTGGATGTACACGTTTTGACACTCATAGATCACGAAAATCATGTGCGCTAAAAATCGATTTTCATGGACGGTCCCGTCCCGTCCGTCCCGTTCGTCCGTCGTATAAGCACTTCTGGAGAGAGAACGGAGAGAGATATCGACAAGCGGTTTTCGGCAAAGTTTAAATATCGATAGGTGGCTAGAAGATCGATCTCATATTTTAGTATGTTATAGCTGGGCCTAAGAGCTTTCGATCGATACCATACTTAACCCCCGTTCTTCTTGGGCAAACGTAAAAAGATGAAGTATCGGCGATTGTATTTGCAACTGTAGGGGAAAGTGTCCGTGCTTCATACAATCCCAAGCTTCGTAATGACTAAATTTTTCCTATGTTTATGAATAAATGTTCCTCTGCAATATTTTTTAAAATCTGTACATTTTCCCGTAGTTTTTAAAATATGGGTGTGATGTGTGATGAGTCGCATTTATTTAGAAACATAGGAAAAATGTAGTACGAAGCTTGGGATCGCACGAAGCATGGGCACTTAATCCTACTATCTGCGTTTACTTTCTATCCTGTACTTCTAGGAAACGACGTATCATTACGTATACGTTTGTAACAAAAGTTGAGACAATACGGATAACATACTTGCTGATCCAACCTGAAAATTGAGATTAGGCCACTTACTTTTGATTAATAATTACGACTTTATGTTATTTATCATAAAAGAATCACAACTTTTATAAAGTTGAGTAAGCCTTATGGTTGATATTTCAAACGAGATTTTGCGCATATTTTTTTTACTTGCTCAGAGACCCTGTCGAAGATATTTTATACTCAAAATAGCATAATAAATTTTATTTAAGAATAAAATTAAATTTCAGTATTTTGTGGGCGTCCTTTAAGTCCTCTACAGAACAGATTTGGTTATATCCAATTAAAACACACTGCAAGAATGTTTAAATGCATTTGCTGCAATAACGTTTCTTTATCAATAGCAATATCTTCACATCTTAAGTGTTTATATAAAAGTTCAAAAATAGATTGATTACATTATCAAGAATACTAAAAATAATATTTTTTATAAGTATGATAAGATGAAACGATAAGGAATCACTCCATGGATTTTCTTGTTCCAACAGTATCGGTGCTTTCTATACTCATATAGTTGTTAATTTTTTAAATAACAAAAAAAACTCATACATTGAAAGTTTTTCAAGTTAAGTAATTCTATGCAAATCAGTTGTCTTCTTATTCAAATTCACAAACGTGTTCTTTCATTCTTCATGGGTTAGTGAGTAATCATATGATGTCATCGGATTCGGTTCAGCTCTTCAAAGCACAGTAAATACATTTGACCGTGAAGTAAAAAGTAAACAAAAACAATAAACACGTGGGTTAGCAGACGGTTCGATAGTATCACCGGTATATAAAATATAAATAACAACACTTATACTAACAAAAGACAGCAACACATTCCATATAAAGCAAAATGAAACTGCTCCGCATATTTAACATTTCTTAATTAAATTGCATATGTAGTATGCTTTCAATTAAAAATAAAGAAATCTTAGAGAAAATTCTAAATTTGATATATAACACAACTTGTTCTGAGTTTAATTTGAATAAAGAGAACAGATATTCAAATTAGCTAAACTGAATCGTGTTCTTTAGCATCAGCGTGAAAATTTCACTCCAGTCCAAAATGTTCTAATTTAAAGAGCAATCCAATAAAATTCAGAAAGTTTCTTAATTTAAATTACCACACTTTATAATCAAAATAATATTGAAAAGTGTTTTGCGGGCTGGAAAAAAGTTTCTTGATTTGTTTTCCTTACTTTATTTAAATTCATAAAATAATTATTTTAATAAAAGCAATGAAGTTTTAAAGTATAGAAAATTCTGATTTAAATATTCTTGATTTTATGTGAATTTAATTTGGAAAAATACAAAAAAAGTGCTACTGATACAAAAATTAGTTTAAAAGGATTATCGAGTATTTTGGTAAGATGATCAGTATCTAAGTTAAACGGAAATCATAAATTATAAATGGTTAAATGTAATAAAATATTCTTAGAAGAGCGAAAATGAAAAAAAAGTTATAAACGATTTTAGTATTTTCGATTGCCAAAAGGAGAAAAAAGTTGGTTAACCCATTGAACTCAATACAGTTCAATTTGAAATCAACCAATTTAGTGACAATTTTTTTTATTTAAAATCGATTTTGTTTGTTTTTGTCAACAGGAGACAATAAGAAGTTGAGAGCTGTTGAAGAGAAGTAAAATTTTGTTATGTTCCTTGGTCAATAAGGAGCTAGGCGCCAAGGCCAACAAACCTTTTGGAGATTTTCATTAGAAGTTATCTCCTTTTGACCAACAAATTACTTTTCTTCAAAGGGTTACTCAAAATCGAAAATTTGTGCCCATATTCCGTTTATTCCATGGGATTCTAATGTGATTCTAATGACTCCAAATGTGTGATTCTCTTAATAAATTCAATTCAGTATTCTGTGATTCTCAATTATTCCATTCTGTGATTCTGTTTATCCCCGATATCTTCGACTTTATCGAATTTCAGATGTTGCTAAATACGATCAAAATAATTCTTGAAGAATAGGAAGAGCTACAATGTCGCTATGGAACAGGTTTAGTAAATATCTAGCTAGAAATCTTTCACATCAGGCCTCAAATTAATCAAAATAGGATTAGAATTGAATTTTTGAAAGAAAGATATTGAAACTCTAAAAACAACATCATCTGTTCATTATTGATCAAAATTTCCCGCCATTTTCTTTAAGGAAAAGCCTTAATTAAATTCTTGATTTTAAACATGTAAAAAATATTTTTTTTATCACAATTTCCACTCGATGTTTTGTGGAGTATTTTCGTCTTTGAAAATAAGTTTATATCATCAAAAAACGACTTGAAAATTAATTTATTGTGAACTTTTAACAGAAAGCTTGTATGAATCTTCTTAAGAAATTAAAAAAACGGAAGGTGTTTTTAATCCTTTTTTCCTTAAAACATAAAAGCTAATATTTATTTTTAGAAAGCAATTAAATTTGATTACGTGCTATCTGAACCACTTAAAATCATCAAAATCGAATTAAAATAAGATTGATTCTGATTTAGAAGCATATAAAGTTTAAAAGCTTTTTTGGTCTCTAAGAACATCATTTTGGGATCCTCAAACTTAAAATGCAATTTCCTGGAACGGAAGGTTACTCAGATACATGAAAAAGCTTTTGCACCTTTTGTTTAAATCCTCCAAAATCGCTTAAATCGGCACAATGATTTTCTCAAAAAACAGATTGTAAATGGATTCCCTTTTCCTTTTATTGATTTTTAATTAAACTCAAAGTCTAATAATTAAGCTTTATTTTACAATTTTTCAGGATCCTTTTGTTCTTTGCGTTCGGAAAAAAAAACGATTTCTTTTGGGGATAGTTGTCCAATTTCTCTCCCGTCTTGATGAAATCCTGGCCGCATCCTTGACTCCAAATAGAGCCTCTTATCAGTCTTAAATAATGGGCACCTCAATCTATACAAAATATTGAACATAGGACAAAATGTAGCGTCTCACAATTCACTATTTTGTTCTTGGTATACCGGGGGTCCCTCTTAATCGCATTTGCTGTCTGGGTCTTTTACCTTGTATCCACCACGGGAGAAATCGTGTTTTTTTTCGAATGAGACATATTCTACAATTGTTTTTTTAGTTCAAAATGTGAAAAAATGTCCATTTATTAATCTTCTTTGGAAAATTAAAAAAAATCCATAGAAATCTGTCATGTACAATGGCTTATCATTGTCTATCGCGGAATATTGATTAAGAATGAATATGTAATTTCATTTGATTCCAGTGATTCTTGAAGGAATATCATTTCAGATTATATTAGAATCTTACGAATGATTCCGTGGATTCTATAGATTCGAACGAAAAAATGTATCGAAATTCCAAATTTGAGTAACCCCTTGATGCTTTTCTTTTAATTCTCCGTGAAGGGATTTATGATCACTTTTTTTTAGTATTCTACTGATCAAAGTAGATTTTTTACTGATCAATCTACTGTTTCTGAATAAAAATCTTTTTTCCATGTAAATCTATGACATTTCAAACTTATGAATTTATTAAGGGAAAAACAATTTTGGTCAGTGAATAAGCCAAAGACAATGGGCAGAAATGTATGGAAGCTGGTCCAACCCTTCACCACAGATGAGACTAGGTCGACTTTGTAGGTGTTGGTATATGCTTAAAAAATTACCGAAATCCAGTTCAAAAAACACTGTCAGTCCTTGGCAAATTAACGATATCCTTCAAAAAATTTGAAGTTTTATTAATTTATTTCTGGAATATAGCTTATCCGATCTTAACGAAATTCGGGTTAAAGTTAATGTGCGATCCAGGATTTAAATACACATTTTTTTTATTTTACCTCTGACTGCTCCATCTGGTGGCTCCCATAGAAACTAATCGCTCTTTAAAACTTTTGAACATTACAGGGCAATAAAATAAAAACTTTATTGTGTGATGGGAAACTATCGGTATTTTCGGAGTCCTTGATGTATCTTGAACATATCTCCCGAAGAATCTTATATGTAGTTCATCTATAGTTAAGTTTCCGAGATATCTTAAAATAATAGTTCTTAAGAAATGTGCAGAATTACTTCAATAACGGTATAACGTAAGTTGTTGGTACCATTGAACGATTTTTAAAGGAGAATTTAAGAAATATTTTCAAGAAATTATATCCCTATTTCTACAATTTCCTTGTAATTATCCAATTGTTCCTTAAATATTCTCAAAAGTCCTTTAGTTCCATGAAAAGCATTCCTTGTAACGATGAGTCTACTTTACAGAAATATTCTCCTTAAGAAATGAGCTAGAGTAGCTGAAGATCATCAGGGTTTAAAAAGTTACCATTTTCAAAAAAAAAAATCAAATAACAAAAGCGTCAGATTATAAGGACTTTATTAAAATATTTTTACTCTAAACCTGGTTATTCAAAGTTTTCGAATAACGGTATCTTTTAGGATAGTGTGGTCTTTAGAGGCCTTAACTCTTTTTTTTTTCAAAGAGAATATTTCTGCATAAAAGACTTTTCCCTACATACAATATTTTTTTATGAATTTTAAATATATTCAATGGTTTATGAGGAAAAACTTGAAAATTATATGACAACGAATACATAGACATGTGGTTTGTTCTAGGAAAATTTTAATAATCCATAATAATAAATTTTAAATAATCCATTTTGGTCAGTAAAAAAATTAAAATGCTTCATAAATTCTTAAAACTTTCCCTTTGCTAATAATATTGTAGTACTTAATATCAATTATAATTTTTACTGACCATTTTTACCAAAATATTATCCAATATCTTACAAACTTTCATTAATAGCCGCTACTCTCTATTTTTTTTAAGAAAGTTTTCAAGGGGCGTGCCTTTAATGCCCAAATAGACCTACCTTAATAGTACTTAACCTGTAACATTATTTGGTAGTAAAGATTTATATTAAAGTATCATATACTGAGGGAGCTCTATATCATCTTTTAGAAGTTCTTTGCATAAAATTCTTTTACATAACTCTTTACTGTTAAATTTTATAGGTTAACATGCTCAAGGATTAGCCTTATGGCCTCTATTCACTAGAGAAATTTATGTCCATATTGAAGACCTTGTCCTGCACAAGCATAGGGAACTTACTAAAGATGATGTGACTGATCAATAGTTTCAAGGAGTTTGAAGATGCTTTATGCCGTGTCCTGCATTTTACAAGAATATTTCTGGTTAAATCACAACTTTAATTTCAATAAGACATTTGTTCAAAAAATGATTTTATCTGAAAGATGATAAAGTCCTCACAATTTATCTACTCTAAGCCAAATACCGCCTTTGACTTTAAGAACGATACTGCTGGGAATAAATTCTGGTGGTGCTTTGGGAGTCTTCTGGCAGACTGTCAATCGATAGTTGGTGAGCATGGTGATGATACCAATGCGTGTCTGAAGTAGCCCAAAGCGCATCCCAATGCAATTTCGTGGTCCCTCACCAAATGGCAAATACGTGTACGGATGTCGATTCCTCATATTTTCCTCATTGAATCTCTCGGGATTGAATTTATGAGGATGTGGATAGATTTTTGGATCATGATGGACAGTGTAGACGGGTATGAAAATGAGGGTATCTTTGGGAATGGTGTGTGGTGTGCCCTCAATGGGGTAATCATTCTTTGCTTTCCGTACCAACATCTCGACAGCTGGATATTTTCGGAGGGTTTCTGTGCCAACCAAGAAGAAGAAAAAAATAGAGATAAAAATGAAATTGAAAAAACGCTTTTCACTAACTCAATAGAGGGAAAATCCCCGCTTTTGTTAGAAAGAAGAAATGACTCGAATGACTCACCATTTATCACTTTTTCGAGATATTTCATTCCCATGACAGCTTCATATGTGAGAACTCCATTTGTCTCCTCGAGACACTGCAAGATTTCCTTGCGCAGTCTCTCCTGAATATCCGGATTGAGTGCCAATTCATAGAGAGAGAATGATATGGTTGTTGATGATGTTTCAAAGCCCGCCAGGAAGAAGACAAAGCACTGAGCCGCTAGTTCATTGAGGGTGATTAAGCCGGATTTCTCAGCATTGTCATCTGTATCGAGCTTTCCACTGTTCTTGAGACGTAGCATCAAATCCATAAAATCCGACCTAACAATCCCATTCTGCTCCCGATATCTCACGGTCTCTGTGATGACCCTCATAAAGAACGAACTGACATCCTCCTCAATTGCTCTTATTCCCAATTTTCGTGACAGTTCCGGAAATACAGAAAAAGCAATCTGTCGCATGATTTGCCTTGGTCCTGGATTAAAGAATTTCTTGCCAAATACCATAAGCTCCTCATTGGGATTCTTGAGAGCATTGCACTCAATTCCAAAAGCACAATTCCCAATGATATCCATTGTGAAACGTGCCATGGTATCACTGATATCAACATCATTGTTCACCTTCAATTCTTCATCCACAATTCTCTTTAGTTCCTTCGTCACCTCAACCATAATGTTGAACATCATCTTAATCTTCCCAGATGTGAAAGTTGGACTGAGTTTGGTTCTCAAGATTCGCCATGGTTCCCCTTCCAATGTGAAAAGATGCCCCGATAGAGGATCATGCTTCTCATTGTGATAGAGTCCGCGGTTCTGGAAGTTGTGGAAATCTTTCACCAAAATCTGCTTAATCAAATCTGGATCACTAGCCATACCAATAGGTTTCATGAACATGTACAATCCAACAAATTTCTCTTTCCCTTGATACTTGTAGTATAAGTCCGTCAGGATATCACTAAAGCGAATAGCACGCGAAACGCCTTTGGTATTCCCATATGGGAATATAGGTTCATTGTGGCAGATACCTCTATCCTTCCAGAAACGAAACTTTTTCATAGACCAAGCATATAAAAGCCCGAAACTTCCAGCAATCAATGCTAAAAATGTAAAAATCCACAGAAGGAAGCCCTCCATCCTAATTCTAGAATACTGTATTACAAAACTCAACCTCTCCCAATTGGAGTCCACTTTAAACTAAAATAGCTCAATCAATAGACCACGAGCAAAACCCGAAAATATATATAATCTTCTAAACTACAAATACAATCAAATAGATATTTTTTACTGCCTGAGATAAGACTGAAACCCCCTCAAAAATGATTCAACGTTGAAGTATTTTTGGGACTGGCAAAATTCTAGATGAAGTATACAATGATAACTTGTTGTTTTGACTTTTCAATTTAGTGTGAATTATCAACAAAGGTCAAACTAATCATGTTCGTTGGTACTCACAACGCCAAATACAATGGGGAAGAAAAATTCGCCGACTGCTCAAGTTTAAAAAAGTTCAAACTTTGAACACTTTGTTATTTTTTATGATAATTGTGAGGACATGATATGATAATAATTTATTATAATTGATAATAATTTATATTTATGATAATAATGAGGACTATAATTTTCTACCAATTAAATTGATGATCGGAAATCTGAAAACGATATCTCTCACCGTTTAGTCTCAAGGTTCGTAGACTGAGAGAAATCCGGCAGTATTGATCTACAGTATTGATCCAAAATCTGTGTAAATATTACCCTTTTTAGTTGTATTAGGGGTTAAAGTTACCCTTTTTCATGTTAATTTTACCCTTAAAAAGGTGTAAATTTAACATTAAAAAATGTTGATATATATTTACACCTAAAAAGTGTTAAAGTTCTGAGGAAAAAAAGTTAATCGCACCCTCTTTTTTCTCAATGTATATGACAAACCGAAAAATTTTATGAAAAGGCCAAATTTCCGGAAAATAATTCATCAAAATTTCATATTGAAATCAAATTATATAGGTATAATTACTAAAAAAAAAAAAAAAAGAAATCGATATGGTATACTCACAGCCTAAGTTTAATTCGGCAAAAGTTTCTCAGCTCGAAGGTAAACGGTTCCGTATTTGTACAAATTGTCGTTGGTGTTTGAAAAATTTAACGATAATTTCGTGAACTTTTCAAATTTTCAAACCAAAATTTCGCGCAAAGTTATGAAAATTTATAAAATACCACAGAGAGAATCTATTAAATGAATTATAACAGTACTCTGATTCACAACTATACTTTGATTATTAATTACTGTCTTGGATAAAAGGTAAATCAACCTCTATTTGCATAAAACGTTGTTGATCTTCGAAGAATTCAAACTTACTTTCGAATTTTCAAACTATATTTTGGAACAATGTGGGAACATTAATGAAATATCAGACTATGAAGTTGTTAAGAGCATTAAGCAGGCTTCAGACTTGAGGTTTAGTCCTATTTCTCGAAGATCTCTAAACCGTAAATAACAATCAATTTTATTTGTTGTTTTTTGTGTGAATCTAATGGATAATTACTACTAATTTTTTCAAAAAATCTTGACTGATAAAAAATTAGAGTAGTTAAACTACATGACTAAGCCTTAGGTATGTAGCCCGTATTACAGCATTACTCATGAAAGGTATTGTAATAAAATGAGCCTTGTTGCTCTTATTTTCCCTACAACAAAGCAAAAATAAATACATTTTGAAAAATAAGACTCTTCGAAATTTTAATGGACGTATAGTGTGGTCACCATGCGGTTAAACTGAGTAATAAAAATAAGCTTGCTTATTCGAAACCAATTCGACTTTCGAAACCGATATTTGTTTTTTTAACTTCAACTGTAAATTAAGTATTTTGCTTTGATTTTCCCAATCAAAGTTAATTCTCAAATCGACACACTTTGAACTTCGAAATTAGTCTTTTCTTTGCTTTTAATATCGTTCGTTGAAAGTCTTTTCTCTTGAAGAAACTCCAGCTGTGAGCGCTCGGATAAAAAAGAAATATTCAGGATTGTTCTATCAATGAGGAGATGATAATTCTACCCAAGAAGCAAAATAGCTGCCTTATAGAACCAAGTATTAGACAACTCTTTTAGTTCACTTTTAAAAGACTTAAAGTGAAATTTTTTTGTTGAAATTCCCATAGCAGCTCTTAAGATCCTTAAGAGTGCGCCACTTTACTCATAATAATCTCAGTGATGGAAGCAAGAGCGTTATAAGTAAATAAATAGATTTTTGGTTCTATAGTGCCTTTCTTAGGGAATTCTACAAGACTATTTTAAGAAAAAATTGCTGCTTGGGTAACTTCAAATTGAATCAAATTTATTGAAAATTTCTGCAATATTAACCGATCTGGAACAAAAAGAGGTATTTTATAAATGTCACAATTTTAATATCATTAAGAAAAAAATTCCATTCTCGAGCCCCGGCCCGGTGCAAATGATTGAAGCGTCTAATATTTTTTGCGAAACATCGTAAACTGAATAATCTATAAAAAGGGACAAATAGCGCAGTACATCAAAATAAATATAAATAAATAAAATAAATTCACTTATCACCGAATCACCGGATACACCTACCTAAAATCGTTATCTCTAACCGTTTTATAATTAAAAATATTTATTACTGTAATTATAGACATATTTCGTTTATTGATTTGCAGCAATAATAGCGCTCATTAACTTAAACACAATCACTCACAAAACTGTGATAAAATTAGGTTACATGATGTTTTGTTTATTTATTGCACGAGTAGCAATTTTTCGATTAAATCTCACTGTATTCCCTTAATGATACTCATAATGTTTTAAGCGCATTATCGTGTCCTGGATCAGAATCAATTTCATTCTTAATATGATGATTTTTTTGTGCAAAAAATTAATATTATTATTGTATTTTTAATTATCATTATTATATCAAAATTTAAATTTTTGTAATTAAAACAAGATATTTAATGACAGACCTATCAAAGTATTTAAAAATGCAAATTTTCCGTTTAGTTTTTTCTAGCGTATTATTTTTATCAATACTATAAATTATTAAAAAAAAAACTATAATATTTATTTGGTTTTCCAGTAAAGTTCCAAAAGTTTTTAATTGAACCTGAGTTTCAGTAGGGGAAAGCACTCTACTTTCGGACAACTCATTTTTTTCTATGTTCATTTAATCTACGGTCCCTTTAGAAAATTTGAGGCATTTGACTGACTCTTTAAATATAACGGGTCATATCCATTAAAAACATATTGAAAAATATGAATTGTTCGAAGCTTGAGTCGTCCGAAGGTAATGCGTTTTCCCCTATAGTGCAAATTCTAAATCAAATATTTATTTTTCTTAAATTATTACAATTTAGAATTTCGTAATGTTTTACAAACAATTTCAGATTAATCAAGCAATTACAAATTCCAATTTTTTATTCAATAGGAACCAATTAATAAAAGAAAATAGATATTAGATCAACAATCTTTTAAATTAAAAGATTTTTCCACTTTAATAATTTTAAAAAGGCCATCTCGAAAATGCAAATGAACATGATTTGAATTGGTTTTTTAATTTTGGAATTGTACTGTATTTTTTCGCATTTCATACAAGTATTGCTGGACTATACAACAATACTCTAGTCGTACAGTTCAAGTTGAATTAATTCACAAATACAAATATGAAATCATTCACATAGAGCTGAGCAATGTTTTGGCGCCAGATGGGACTTGAGCTATGTATAATGCGTCTAAAACTAAATGGTTCCCAAAAAAGCAATGGAAGACTGGCAATAAGTGAAGGTCATAAAAGATTTTCAAACCCATTGCGGAGGCTGGATATTCTGTGAAGAAATACATAATCTCAAAAAGAAATATAAAATGCGTCATTGGTGGAAAATAAATTGAGAAAGTTGCCGAAAATCGGTTAAGGGAATTACCTTTATTATGACTTGGATAATTTACATACCGGTGTTCTTTATTTTTGTTAATTACATTAAGGAATTCACAGTCAAATACGTCAATAGACGCTTCCTGAACGTCAATGTTTACATAGAAGTTAAAGGCAAGCTAATCTACTAAATAATTCTTAGGTTAACACTTAAAATTATACGTACATAAAGTCGGCAAAATATAGCAAATTGCCTCGTTATTGCACAGAACACAACCAAAATGGACAATGTTATTAAGTATATCTCTCTACTCACATCAATTAAATGGTAGAATGACAAAGCATACGCCCAATCTTATCGAAATTTGAAAATTGGCAATGTTCACAAGATAATAGCATTGCCAGTCATTTCATTTTGTGAAAAATATAAAACGTAGTTATTTAAACTTTTTCAATTTTGAGCCACATTCCGTCTCGTGGTGATAGAACAGCAGAAGTCGGTGAATAAGACATCGGAATAGGAGTTCTATCAGTCGGGGTGATCCTGTATTTGCTAAGTAGGGTAGCCAGTCCAACCCTTGTCTGCATCATGCCAAATCTCATTCCGACACAATTCCTAGGTCCTTCTCCGAACGGAAGCCAAGCATAGGAATGTCGGTTCTTAATGTTCTCTTCGGTGAAACGATCCGGATCGAAACGATCGGGATCAGGATAGATATCAGGATCACGATGGATACCGAATATAGGGATACTGAAGAAGGTTCCTTTCTTAAAAACGTAATCGCGATCCGGGATTTTATAGTCCTGACCCAAGCTCCGGATTAAATTCGGAACGATTGGATGTAGTCGTAGCGTTTCTGAAAAAGGAATATTAGAAGCAATTGTCCGATAGTATCATGTGACTAAACTTACCTTTGATCACTTGATCAATGTATTTTAATTCCATACAAGCTTCGTAGGTATATTCCCCGTTGTACTTCTCAAGAACCCTATTGACTTCTTCCCTAGCTTGATTCTGAACTTTCTGATTTTTTGATAGTTCGTATAATGCAAATGTCATCGTGGACGAAGATGTCTCAAATCCAGCAATAAAGAAAATGAAGGTTTGAGCTGCTAACTCTTCAAAAGTCATTTTCCCCAGATCAACTTCTTCGTCATCTAATTTTCCAGTATTTTTGATTTGGATCAAGAGAGACAGAAAATCATTTCTCTTGACATTATTCTTTTCTCTGTAGTCAATAGTTTCTCTAAGGACTCCCATAAAGAAGTCAGATACATCCGGCTTTGTCACTCTCATACGAAGGGTTCTCCCTACGTTGGGAAACATCGATAAGAAGAATAACTTCAAAAATTCAAATCCACCAAAATCAAAAACTTTCTTTCCCATTACACGAAACTGTGTATCCGGATCCTTAAGACTATTGCATTCAAGTCCAAAAGCACAGCTACCAATAACGTCCGTTGTAAATCTCCCCAAAATATCTTTCACTTCAATTTCTTCCTTCTTTTCAGCAAAGTCCTCTAGATAATTTTGAAATTCTTGAGCTACGGCAATTATTGTACTATGCATCATCTTCATTTTTCCAGATGTGAATGTAGGACTTAGTTTGTTTCTCAAATGCTTCCATCTCTGTCCTCCAAGTGCAAATAGATGGCCTGACAGAGGATCATCTTTCTCATTCACGTAGATATTACGATCATGAAAATACTGAAAATCCTTGACGAGTATATGCTTCAGTAAATCCAAATCAAAAGGCATTACAACAGGCCTCGTGAAGAAATAAACACCTCCAATCACATCTTTTCCTTTAAGTTTGGTGTAAATTTTTCGAATAAGTTCTCCACTGTGAAATTTCTTGCCAACACCCCAAAGATTTCCAAGGGGAAATTTCGGTCTGACGAAGGGAACACCTTTCTCCTCGAAGAATCTGTATTGTTTTTTCACCCACAAATATCCTACCACCACAAAAGTTATAACACTTAGGGCCACTAATGTCCAATCCATTTTTACTCAGTTACTACACTCTTGGGGATTATCCAGAGGATTGAAGTCACCTTCACTTCTCTCGATCAACTGACGAAATATCGGAATTATGTAGCGATATAAATACAAAAAATCATATACAAAAACGAAACTCACACATGTTACATGGACCGGAGCGGTGTATGGTGTTTTAAGATAATTGAACCACGTTCATTCTGTACAAAAAACCAACACAAACATTTCTGATGTCTGGTTAATGATTGATATATGCTGGTAGTATGTGTAATTCACAATATTTTGCTTGATTACATCATGAAGAGAGACGAAGACTTGTCATGAGTAATGCCGGTTAATAAAACCTCCCATGCATTTCAAAAGATTCCAGGAGATTTCAAGTATGATATATTGAACTTGGATGTAAGAGTTCAAGTTCATCTAATGAATTATCATTTCCCTAATCATTGATCTTGATTTTCTTCATGGAAAAAGCTTGTCTTATATATATACTTCAATTTGCCGGAGCTACGTAATTACTGTATAACTTGCAGGGAAAGACTCAATAACACAATATTTTCAATTCGAATTTTCAATTTATTAATTTCATAATAATAAAAAAAAAATTATTACACTTAAGCATACACAATTGATTCAAAATTCATAAAGCAATAAGACATTCATTTTCTTGCGTCTGCCGCCGTCTTAGCGTTGATGACCAGCCTCCAAAGCCAAACGGCGGAAATGCTTCTTCACAGGCTGTATAGTCTTTTGTCGTGATAACGATCTTTTAATTTTTTGCTAATCAATAAGTAGACACAAAAAAAGACCTATTGCAAAAACAATATGCAGCTAAAAAGTCCAAAAGATCTAAAAGATAAAAGCGAATTTGATGAAAAGCACAATATTTACTCGAACAACAATACTGAAAAATATTTTGGTAATAGTGATGGTATTAGACTTTTTCAAGCCTAAGCCACATTCCACTCTTGGCACTGAGAACCGAAGAACTGGGTGAAAAAACTAATGGTATGGGGGTTTTTGGTGTGGTCTTGACTCGGTACTTCGAAAGCAGATTTGCCAGTCCAACTCTAGTCTGCATCATGCCGAACCTCATTCCGACACAAATCCTAGGACCTTCTCCGAACGGAAGCCAAGCGTAGGCATGTCGGTTCTTGATGTTTTCTTCAGTAAAACGATCCGGATCAAACTTTTCGGGATCTGGGTAGATTTCTGGATCATGGTGAATGCCATAAGCTGATATTAGAATAATAGAATCCTTCTTCAATACGAAATCGTGATTCGAAAGTTGATAGTCTTGACCAGCCTTCCGGATCAAAGTATCGACAACTGGATACTTCCGGAGTGTTTCTGAAACGATTAGGAAGCTTATAAGAAAATGTTCATTCCTGGATTCCGGGGTGCCACCAAACACTAATTTTTAGTTCTAAACTACTTGGACTATATCGACCATTTCTTCAGTGGACAAGCATCCATATAATGCCTATAAATTTCTATAAGTCTTGTCCTCTGAAGTCGGATATCTGATTAAAAAAATCGCAGTGTTTGGTGCTAACCCGTCTTTGGTGATGCCCCAGTTTCCCCTACTGTCTTACCATTTATAACTTGATCGACATACTTCATTTCCATACATGCATCATATGTGTACTCCCCATTATATTTCTCAAGAATTCCATTAATTTCCTCCCTGGCTCTATCTTGAATATCTTGATGCTGTGCCAATTCGTAGAGAGCAAAAGCCATGGTTGACGAAGATGTTTCGAATCCAGCAACGAAGAAGAGGAATGTTTGTGCAGCCAATTCTTCAAAGGTCATTTTACCCAGATCCGTATTGTCACCTTCAAGTTTTCCAGTATTCTTGATCTGGATCAGTAGTGAGAGGAAATCATTCCGCTTGATATTGTTCTTCTCTCTATATTCTATAGTTTCTCTGAGAAGTCTCATAAAGAATTCTGAAACTTCTGGCTTTGTTACCTTAGCTTTTAGCTTCCTTGAAAGATTCGGGAAAATACCAATCAAAAATAGCCTTAGAAACTCCAAATTATTGAACTCAAAAGCTCTCTTTCCAATTTTTCGGAATTCGGTATTAGGATCTTTCAGACTGTTACACTCAACTCCGAAAGCACAGTTCCCGATAACATCTGTGGTGAATCGGGCGAGAATATCCTTAATTTCAACCTCTTCGTTTTTCTGAGCAATAGGTTCAAGGTAATCCTGAAATTCTTTAGCAACTGCAATGATCGTACTGTGCATCATCTTCATTTTGCCAGAAGTGAAAGTTGGACTAAGTTTGCTTCTTACATTCTTCCATCTTTGCCCGCTTAAGGCAAATAGGTTAGCAGAAAGAGGATCATCTTTTTCGTTAACATAGATGCCTCTATCATGAAAATACTGAAAATCCTTGACTAAGATATTCTTGAGGAGATCTAAATCCAATGGAATGTAGACATGTTGAGTAAATAAGTATATCCCACCGAGAACATGCTTTTTCTGTCCCTTCAATTTCTTATAGGTTTCAAGTAAAATCTCAGACAAGTGATATTTATAGCCAACACCCCATATATTTCCCAATGGAAATGTTGGTTTCACGTACGGTATTCCATTTTCCTCACAGAAGCTATACTGCTTCTTCACCCACAAATATCCAACAGTCACAAATGTTATTAAACTCAATAGGATTATACTCCAGTCCATCTCTACACTCACAATATTTTGAAGGTGAATTGAATTATGTTGATTGTGCTTCTAGCAAGAATGATACAAAGACTGAAAATATTTTTATTCCACTGCGAATTTTATACGATTAAAATCTCCAACACATGTTTTCTTACTTATATAAGTTTGTTCCAGTATTAGTTATGTTTTGATCAATACAGTCTAAAACTTCCAACGGCATACGCACATGCGCATATTACACTACGTACTTAAGCTAGGCAGTAAGAACAAATTACAGAAACAAACACGAAATTCCATAAATTTTACCATCAATTTATACTTCAATTAAAAATTGGGAAGATGCTAAATTCTCAAAAGCCATATATTTATATTGATCAATTTTTATTTCAGCTTAGTAGATTATATAAACATTTGTCGTAAGTGTAACGTATGACTTCCAAACCTAAAAATATATTCAAAGTATATTCAAACAGCAAATATCACAACTGGGATCAAGCATTTTAATCCAAATGCCTTTCAAGGCAACAGAATGCAAGTCTTTTTTTTTGACGTCCACGTGCCAAACTTATCGCTTCACCTTTGTTCCCAAAAAGCTGCTGAGCAGTTCCTCATAAAGCTTTTGATTTTCCTACACAGTCATATCTTTTGTGACCAAAATCTCATTCACTTATTCCACGATAAGAGCACGCAATGATTAGATAATACGAATGTCCGGTCAATATTTCTTAAATTTTTGTTAGCTTCAGCCAAATTTCATCCTTGCTGGTCAAAATAAATTCACAAGGGTCATAGGTTATTTCGGTAGGCGTTCTTGTACACTGGGACACTTTATATTTACTGATGAAATGTGCCAAACAAACCTTGGCCTGTAGCATTGCGAAGCGATGTCCTATGCAAGAGCTGGATTCTTGTCCGAAAGGAAGCCAAGCATACTGATGCCGCTTCCTGCATTGCTCTTCGGTAAATCGATCTGGATCGAACTTATCAGGATTGGGGTATATATTCGGATCACGATGAATGGCATAAACCGGAATGAGTAGATACAGACCCTTCTTCATCATATGCAGGCTATCGCGAACTGGGTAATTATAATGCAGTTGCCAGTCCCAGTAGTTAAAAACTGGGTACTTCCTTAGTGTTTCTGTGTAATGAAACATTCTTGCGTGATTATTTCAACAAATCAATATTAATATGCGTATACCTTTAAGTATCCTATCTAGATATTTAAGTTCCCTGCAAGCTTCGTAAGTTAGTCTGCCGTAGTCCTTCAGTATCTGATGAATTTCTCTTCTAGATCTGTTTTGAACGTTTTGACTAAGGGCTAATTCATAGAGAGCAAAATTCATGACAAAAGTACTAATCGTCAGACCTGAACTAAATAAGTCCATAGTTAATTCAGAAATATCAAGCAACGCTGAGCTATCCAATTGAGCTTTGTTATTCTCAATCTGATGCATACTCTTGAGTTGCATCACAAGGGACAAATCATCTCTTTTCTTCGATCTTTTCTTAGGCTTCCTGTTAATTGCATTCTCAAAAAGCTCACCTAAATTATCCAGGTCGTCTACGTTAATTCTTATCCTCAGCTTTGAAGCAAGGCTTGGAAATAAAGTAACAAACCAAAAGCGAAGAGTTTCTTTTGATCTGATGTTAAGCGATTTATTCGGCAGATGATATAGCTCAGTCTTTATGTCTTTATGGCTATTGCCTTTTGCTCCGAAAATATAGTTTCCTAAGACATCTGTTATGAATTCGAATAGGATGCCTTTTATCTCAACATCTTGACCGAGTAGAGGTGTCAAGTGTGTATCAAGCCTTTTATGTACAGAAGTTGGATCTGGAAACGTTGTTTTCAACTTTTCCCAGGTAAACATAGGAGACACTTTTGACTTTTGGTTCCTGCACTGTCCTGGTGCAGTAAATGCGTAATTCAATCTACGGTTACTACCGTTTGGATCTTTAAAGTACTGGTTATCTTTAGTCAAGATATTCCTAATTAGATCAAGATCTGTAGGGACAATGAGAGGTTTTGTGAAGAAATAAACACCTCCGAATATATCCTTGCCCTTTAAGTCGTTGTAGGCTTCCTCTAGAAACATTGCCAAATGCCTCGTTGATCCAATACCCCAAAGATTTCCAAGTGGAAAGGTCGGTCGTATAAAGGGAACCTTCCTCTTCAACCAGTAGTCGTACATTCTCTTGATAAATATATACGCAATAACAATTAAAATCACAAAACAACCAAAATACCAATTCAGCTTCATCTTCAGATTGATCAACTGTGAGACTATTGAACGGCAAACACTGAAGTACACGACAACTTCACAAGTACTGTAGGACCTACAGCGAAGTCAATTTTATAGATGAAATATTTCAAAAACAGAACATTTGGCAGTATTGGTAAAATTTTGTATTTCGATTTTGGCTAGCGACCGATAAAAAAAAACGTAAGCAAAAGATATTTCAGAGAGATATTTCAAGTAATCATGATGAGGTATATTTTTTGTACATAAAACAAAAACACAAATACGGGAGTCATTGATAAGATTTGGTACTATATAAAGTTTGAAAAGTAATTTAAGATACGAAATATAAGAATGTATTAAAAGTCTTATACACGGGTGTCACTCTAAAGCCTTTCTAATTTCAACCACATTCCACTCGCTGGGGTCACGAATGCAAATCTCGAATTTAAGGACATAGGGATAGGTGTCTTTTGAGTTACGTTAACTCTGTACTTGTTGATGATTGTTGCCAAGCCAACCCTTGTCTGCATCAATCCAAATCGCATACCAATGCAATTCCTGGGACCTTCTCCAAATGGAAGCCAAGCATAGGGGTGTCGGTTCTTGATGTTCTCTTCGGTGAAACGATCCGGATCAAATCTCTCAGGATTCGGATAGATTTCTGGGTCTCGCTGAATTGCGTAGACAGGTACGATAACTGACATTCCTTTCTTCAAGACATGATTGGTTCCAGGGACTTGGTAATCATTGGTTGCCACTCTGAGGAGGTTATCAACAATCGGGTACTTTCGCAATGTTTCTAGAGAAATGGAAGTAAAGTGAAAGGATTAGGTAACACTTCAATAAGTAAATGTTTAATGATTTTCTCTACCTTTGATAACCCTTTCAAGATACTTAAGTTCCATGCAAGCATCATAAGTGAATTCACCCCCATGCCTCTCCAACACAGAACTGATCTCCTCCCTCACATGATCTTGAATATCCTGATTAAGAGCTAATTCGTAGAGAGCAAAAGTCATTGTAGATGAAGATGTTTCAAATCCAGCAATAAAGAATAGAAAAGTTTGAGCAGCTAGTTCTTCAAAGGTTATTTGTCCTAGATTCACATTGTCTCCTTCCAGCTTTCCGGTATTCTTTAGTTGGATCATAAGAGATAGGAAATCATTCCTCTTCACATTATTCTTTTCTCTGTAGTCAATGGTATCTCTTAGAAGTTTCATGAAGAACTTTGCAACGTCCCTGTCTGTTATTTCCATTCGAAGTGTCTTTGAAATTTTGGGAAACGTTAGAAGGAAAAATTGCTTTGCTACGCGAAGACCTTTAAAATCAAAAAGTTTCTTCCCGACTTGACCAAATTCTGTATCAGGTTCCTTCAAACTGTTACATTCGATTCCAAAGGCACAACTTCCAATAACATCCGTTGTGAAACGTGCTAGGAATTCTTTCATTTCAATTTGTTCTTGTTTTGCTGCAAAGGGTTCCAGTACTTTTTCAAATTCCTTTGCCACTGCTATTATCGTACTATGCATCATCTTCATTTTTCCGGATGTGAATGTAGGGCTTAACTTTGCTCTCATGATCTTCCACTTTTGACCGTAGAGTGAAAAGAGGTGTCCAGATAGGGGATCATCCCGTTCATTAATATAGACTCCTCTGTCATGGAAGTACTGGAAGTCTTTCACCAAAATATTTCTGAGAAAATCCAAGTCCAGTGCAATTGCAGTTGGATTTGTTAGAAAAAATAATCCTCCAAACACTTCTTTTCCCTTCAATTCTCTATAAATGTCTTGCAATTTTTCACTGATATGCATAGACGAGCCCACACCCCCAAGATTTCCTATCAAAAATTTCGGTTTAACATAGGGAATTCCACGATCTGCCCAATATCTGTACTGCTTTTTAGCATAAAAATAACCAACTATTACAAAAGTCACAACACACAACAACAGCATCGTTGAATCCATTTTTGCGAACTTGTATCCCAAACGTACGAAGTGTTCAAGGCTGGGACTGACAGGAAAATACTACAACTCTTCCTAAAAATCTATGGTTTATATGCTGGTTGGATCACACAAACTCTACCACAATTGGTGGAGAGAAATAGAAAAACACACATATAGCACATGTATGTTGTATTTATTCTTTATTCACAATAAAGTAAATGCTTTATAATGGCACAAACACATGCGTACAATATTGTGATATTTTTAGCTTTAGAATTTACATCAAATTTTTCAAATAAAATTTTAACAAATAATGCTAATTTTTAACGATTTCGAATTTGGTTACGCTCTTGCAATTTCTATCAATAAACCTACTTCAAAACGATGGATCATATCGGACTAAGGCCCGAAATCAAGATAGACATTTTGCAAAGATAAAACAGAAATTGATTGGTTAACAATCATCTCTTCAAAAGTTCCTTGAATTTTTTCCAATTTCAACACCAGTCAACCTTTATGATACGTTTTTACCAGGATCGTAGAGTATAGGATCCAGTTTCCTTTCAGATGTTCTAACTCGGTATTTTGAAAGCGAACTTGCCAATCCAAATGCTTGCATTATGCCGAAACGCATTCCGGTGCAATTCTTAGGACCCTCACAAAAAAGGAATCCAGGCAAGTGGACGACGATTTATGATATCTTCCTTAGTAAACCTGTCTGGATCAAACTTTTTGGGATCGGGATAGTATTCGGGATTACGATGAATAGAAAAGACAGGAATTGTGATAAGGGACTCCTTCTCGATAACCTGCTTAGTACCGCAGGTACATGATAGTCTTGTAAGCAAATTCGATTAAGGTTGTCGGCAATAGGATGTTTTCTCAAAGTCAAGTCAATTTGATAGAAGAAGTACTTCAAAAAACAGAACAAATCATTTGGCAGTTTTACATTTTTGTATTTCGATTTTGGCTAGCGACCGATGAAGAAACCGTAAGAAAAAGACATTCCAAGTAATCATGATAAAGCATATTTTCTGTATATACAACAAAAAGACAAATGTAGTAGTTTTAGATAAAGTTTGGTGCTATCTAAAATCTAAAGAAGTTAAGATACGGGGCATAAGAATGTGTTGGAATCCTTGTAGATGAATGTCACTCTAAATCTTTTCCATTTTCAACCACATTCCACCCTCTGGGGACAGAAATGCAAATTTGGGGGAAAAGGACATAGGGATAGGTGTCTTTTGAGTTACGTTGATTCTGTACTTGTTGATGATTGTAGCCAATCCAACCCTTGTTTGCATCAAGCCGAAACGCATTCCAACGCAAACTCTAGGACCCTCTCCGAAAGGAAGCCAAGCATAGGGGTGTCGGTTCTTGATGTTCTCTTCGGTGAAACGATCTGGATCAAATATCTCAGGATTTGGATAGATTTCTGGGTCTCGCTGAATAGCGTAGACAGGTACGATAACTGACATTCCTTTCTTCAAGACGTGATTGGTTCCAGGGACTTGGTAATCATTAGTTGCCACTCTGAAGAGGTTATCAACGATCGGGTATTTTCGCAATGTTTCTAAAGAAATGGAAGTAAAGTGAAAGGATTAGGTAACACTTCAATAAGTAAATGTTTAATGATTTTCTCTACCTTGGATAACCCTTTCAAGATATTTGAGTTCCATGCAAGCATCATAAGTGAATTCACCCCCATGCCTCTCCAACACAGAATTGATCTCCTCCCTCACATGATCTTGAATATCCTGATTAAGTGCCAGTTCGTAAAGAGAAAATGCCATTGTGGATGAAGACGTTTCAAATCCAGCTACGAAAAACACAAAGGTTTGAGCAGCTAGTTCTTCAAAGGTTATTTTTCCCAGATCCACATTGTCTCCTTCCAGCTTTCCGGTATTTTTAAGTTGAATCATAAGGGATAGGAAATCATTTCTCTTCACATTATTCTTTTCTCTGTAGTCAATTGTATCTCTTAGAAGTTTCATGAAGAAATGTGTTACATCTCTGTCTGTTATTTCCATTCGAAGTGCTTTTGCTATTTTAGGAAAGATCTGAAGGAAAAATTGCTTAGCGAGGCCAAGACCAGTAAATTCAAATACTTTCTTCCCAACTCGACGAAATTCTGTATCAGGTTCCTTCAAACTGTTACATTCGATTCCAAAGGCACAACTTCCAATAACATCAGTTGTGAAACGTGCAAGGAATTCTTTCATTTCAATTTGTTCTTGTTTTGCTGCAAAGGGTTCCAGTACTTTTTCAAATTCCTTTGCCACTGCAATGATTGTACTATGCATCATTTTCATTTTTCCAGATGTGAATGTTGGGCTCAATTTTGCCCTCATGATCTTCCACTTTTGACCGTAGAGTGAAAAGAGGTGTCCAGATAGGGGATCATCCCGTTCGTTAATATAGACTCCTCTGTCATGGAAGTACTGGAAGTCTTTCACCAAAATATTTCTGAGAAAATCTAAGTCCAGTGCAATTGAAGTTGGATCTGTTAGGAAAAATAATCCTCCAAACACTTCTTTTCCCTTGAGTTCTCTGTAAATGTCTTGCAATTTTTCACTGATATGCTTAGATGAGCCCACACCCCCAAGATTTCCTATCAAAAATTTCGGTTTAACATAGGGAATTCCACGATCTGCCCAATAACTGTACTGCTTTTTAGCATAAAAGTAACCAACTATTACAAAAGTCACAACACACAACAATAGTATCGTTAAATCCATTTTTGGGAACTTGTATCCCAAACGTACGAAGTGTTCAAGGCTGGGACTGACAGGGAAATACTACAATTCTTCATAAAAATCTGTGTTATATATGCTTGCTGGTTGTTGGATCACACAAACTCTACCACACGAAATACAAAGGTACACATAAAGCTCAAGTATATAGTATTTATTCTTTTCATACACAAAAATAAATGTTTCATAATGGCACAAACACATGAGTTTTATACAAAAACTGATTCCAATATAGTGATATTTTTAGCTTTCGTATTTATATCAAATTTTTGAGATAAAAATTTGGCAAATAATGCTGATTCTCAACAATTTTGTATTTGGTTACACTGTCATGATCTCAATCAATTAATCTGGATCACACCAGACGATATTCAGCAATCAAGACAGACATTTCGACAAGGTTCAATAGAAATTGATTGGTTAACAATCATCTCTTCAAAAGCCTTCTCTATACTTTTTCCAATTTCAACCACATTCCTCCTTTGGGAGTCAATATGTTTTTACCAGGATCATAGAGCATAGGGTCTAGCGTCTTTTCAGATGTCCTAACTCGGTATTTTGAAAGCAAGCTTGCCAGTCCAACCCTTGTCTGCATCATGCCAAAACGCATTCCGATACAATTCCTAGGGCCCTCACCAAAAGGAATCCAGGCAAGTGGATGACGATTTTTGATACCTTCCTTAGTAAACCGATCTGGATCAAACTTCTCAGGATCGGGATAGTATTCGGGATCACGATGAATAGAGAAGACAGGAATTAATATAAAGGTCCCCTTCTCGATGATATGCTTAGTACCAGGAACAGGATAATCTTGACCACATATTCGAATAAGGCTTTCGGCAATAGGATGTTTTCTCAGAGTTTCTAAGAAAGAAGATGATAAATAGTATTTTCAAAAAGGATCCCTGCGAATAGCGACTTACCATTAATAATTTGATCAATATACTTCAATTCCATACAAGCTTCGTAAGTGTATTCTCCGTTGTATTGTTCAAGGACCTTATGAACTTCTTCTCTGGCTCGATCCTGAATGTCCTGGTTTCGAGCCAATTCGTACAATGCAAATGTCATTGTAGATGAAGATGTCTCAAAGCCTCCAGCAAAGAAGACAAAAGTTTGTGCAGCAAGTTCCTCAAACGTAATCTTTCCTAATTCTGTATCATCACCATCAAGCTTTCCCGTATTCATAATTTGTATTAAGAGTGAGAGGAAATCATTCCTTTTGATGTTGTTCTTCTCCCTATACTCTGTAGTTTCCCGCAGAAGTCTCATGAAGAATTCAGAAACTTCAGGCTTATTCAATTTCATCCTTAGTATTTGAGCAATATCCGGAAACATGGACATAAAGAACATACGAAGAAACTCAATAGGACTAAATTCAAAAACTCTCTTTCCGATCCTTAGAAACTCCGTATCAGGATTCTTCAAGCTGTTGCATTCAACTCCGAAAGCACAGTTTCCAATAATATCTGTGGTGAACCGTGAAAGGATGTCCTTTATTTCAATTACTTCATTCTTTTGAGCTGCAGGTTCTAGATAGTCCTGGAATTCCTTAGCAACTGCAACAATCACGCTATGCATCATCTTCATCTTTCCAGAAGTGAATGTAGGGCTTAACTTGCTCCTTAAGTTCCTCCATTTCTGGCCAGATAACGCTAACATGTTAGCGGACAAGGGATCATCTCTTTCATTGCAGTAAATTCCACGATCATGGAAATATTGAAAGTCCTTGATGAAAACATTTTTCAAGAAATCTAAATCAATTCCAATAACAACAGGTCGGACGAAGAAGTGAACTCCTCCAAAAGGTCCTTTGCCTTTGAGTTCATTATAAGCAACATAGATGATTGTTGCAAAATGCTTTTCACCTCCCATACCCTTCAGAACCCCAAAAGGAAAAGTCGGTTTCACATATGGAATACCCCTCTCTTCCCAGTATCTATACTTGTTCCTCACATAAAAGTATCCTGCTACTAGCAGGGACACAAGAGTCACCAAAATTAAATTCAAGAACATTGCAAATGGTTCGGGAAATAAAATTAATTTTTTCTACGCGGTGCCATCTGTTTCACGGTCACACCGAACTGTTTTAAAAAACACATGTGATAGACGATTTATACGGAAAAGTTACGACAAGTCACATGTTTATGTGGGTGTGCTCTTGCCCGTATTACACAGACGTTGCATGATGATGTTGATGTATGATACTCGCTTCCACACCTACGATTATCAACTCCAATGGTATCAGTGTACCAATACTAAACGATGCTGAAATACGCAGTATGATAATTATTTTTATTTTTTGATAAAATTTTTTAATCAAGTGATTCAGCAATTTTCCACAATGATAACTGGACAATTTAAAACCGATTTGTCCACATTTTAATTTGGTGTGGTACGGAAATAACTTCAACGTACTATGAGGCCTTCTCCAACTTCAACCACATTCCACCCTTAGGTGACATAACAGTACTCGCAGGATCCAAAACAGGGGGTATAGCGGTTTTAGAAGATGTCCTAACTCGGTATTTAGAAAGCAGATTGGCCAGTCCAACCCTAGTCTGCATCATGCCAAACCTCATCCCGACACAAATCCTCGGACCCTCACCGAACGGGAGCCAAGCATAGGGGTGTCGGTTTTTGATGTTCTCTTCGGTGAAACGATCCGGATCAAACTTCTTAGGGTCTGGGTAGATTTCTGGATCATGATGAATGCCATAAACAGGAATTGATGTTAATGTTCCTTTCTCGATTACATGTTTCGTTCCCGGAACTTGATAATCTTGTACGCAACTCCTTACAAGAGTGTCTACAATGGGATGTTTTCTCAATGTTTCTGTTAAAAAAAAAGTTTTTCAGGTCAATTTTAATCTTCTAATCTTTTTAATTTTAATCTTCTAATATTAAAAGTCTCACTCACCGTTAATGATTTGATCGATATATTTCATCTCCATACAAGCTTCGTAAGAGTATTCACCGTTGTATTTCTTTAAAATATTGTTCACTTCTTCTCTGGCCCTGTCCTGAATATCCTGATGCTGAGCTAGTTCATAGAGAGCAAATGTCATAGTCGATGAAGAGGTTTCATAGCCCGCAATAAAAAACAAAAACGTTTGTGCAGCCAATTCTTCGAAAGTCATTTTTCCTAAATCCGTATCATCACCCTCGAGTTTTCCGGTATTTTTGATTTGAAGTAAAAGTGAGAGGAAATCATTCCTCTTGATATTATTCTTCTCCCTATACTCTGTAGTTTCTCTTAGAAGTCTCATGAAAAATTCTGAAACATCGGGTTTTGTTATTTTCATTTTCAACAATCTTCCTAAATTTTGGAAGACAGCCAGGAAGAAGATACGTGTAAATTCTAATCCTGTGAACTCAAACACTTGCTTCCCAATCCTTCGGAATTCCGTATCAGGATCTTTCAAACTATTACACTCAATACCAAAAGCACAGTTCCCAATAACATCCGTGGTGAATCGGGCGAGAATATCCTTAATTTCAACTTCTTGATTCTTTTGAGCTATTGGTTCCAAGTAATCCTGAAACTCCTTAGCAACAGCAATGATCGTCCTATGCATCATCTTCATCTTCCCGGATGTAAAAGTTGGACTAAGTTTATTCCTCAAATTTCTCCATCTTTGTCCAGCTAGAGCAAAGAGATGCCCAGAGAGAGGATCATCTTTCTCATTGGAGTAAATTCCACGATCATGGAAATACTGAAAGTCTTTCACTAAAATATTTTTTAGAAAATCCAAATCGGTCGCTAGAACAACAGGTTGGGTGAAGAAGTAAATTCCTCCAAATACGTCTTTTCCTTTCAGTTCCTTGTAGGCTTCAGTAAAGATTTCACTGGTGTGCCTGGTAGTTCCCATTCCTTTAAGGAGTCCATACGGGAATATTGGTTTCACAAAGGGCACTTCTTTCTTTTCCCAATACTGGAACTTATGCTTCACGTACCAATATCCTGCTACTAGCAAAGTTACTATTGTTACAAGTATCAAATTCCAATCCATTTTGATTTTTTTAGTGATCAAAATCAAACTACAAGAACCCTTTCGACTTCACGGTAGCTCTTGGAATAATTTTCAAATGACGAACTACCTAGTTTATATACCTGGTGGAAATTTTACTCTGTATTGGTAATATTATTACAATATATCACATATCTATATCCAGATAGCACCGCATTGAAATCTTTTCATTTTGAGATAAAAGTATTAAATTGTGATGTATATGTTATTAGGAACCAGTCATTTGAATCTTGTACATTCGATTTTGGGTATTTGTATTGTGTTTTTATCATGTTGCCTCATGAATAACTTTAAAAGCATTGCATTATGAAAAAAATGTTAATATTTTTTACACGATCTTTTAAGAGTGTGTGATATACATAGTTTGAAATACCGTTTTTGAACTTGAAAATAATAATATTCTCTCCGACAATCACCAAAAATTTTCCTATAAATTTAATACATATATTTTTTTTATATAAAGGGTATGAGAAATTTTACGTTTTTGCGGGTAATTTTTTACCTTGTATGTTTTTCGTGGTTGTATAGAATACGAAACATAGTATATACTACACGATCGATTTTCATTGATAACTTGGCCCATACCAACAGAACAAAGGTACTCAGATATACATAAACAAAGATAAACAAACAGGACTGTTTTTAAATTTTTTAATCAAGTGATTCTGCAAAATTTTCAAAAATACCTTAATACTTTAAGATCAATCTCATGACAAATATGTAGACTTATAAATATATTTTCAAATTTAGGTTATATTTGTCTTTTTTATTTTTAATGGCTCCGGCACACCTTTTAGATCAGGAAAATTTCATGAAGCCGCAATTCGGATCCTTTTCTTTCTCACATGCTTTGCATATGTCTATCTCATTCTCTCTCACTCTTCTTCTTCTTCTTTTAAACATCACTCCAAATTCAATTTGGCTCAATCGAATTTGCTGTGCGAAAGAATGAGATAGTAATATGCAAAACATTTGAGAAAGAAAGGGTTTCGAATTTCGACTTCATGAAATTTTGCTGATCTAAAAGGTGTGCCCGAGCCATAAACACATTAAATCTTATCCAACTTGAGCCACATTCCACCCTTAGGTGACATAACAGTACTCGCAGGATCCAAAACAGGGGGTATAGCGGTCTTAGGAGACGTCCTAACCCGATATTTCGAAAGCAAGTGTGCCAGTCCAACCCTAGTCTGCATCATGCCAAACCTCATTCCGACACAAATCCTCGGACCTTCCCCGAACGGGAGCCAAGCATAGGGATGTCGGTTTTTCATGTTCTCTTCGGTGAAACGATCAGGATCAAACTTCTCTGGATCAGGGTAGAATTCAGGATCATGATGAATGCTATAAACAGGAATTGTCATTAGAGTCCCTTTGTCGATTACATGTTTGGTTCCCGGAACTTGATAATCTTGTCCACAACGTCTTACGAGGAAATCAACTATTGGATGTTTTCTCAATGATTCTGTAAAAAAAATTGAAGTTACATTCATAAACCAAGGCACAAAGGTCTAACAACTTACCATTAATGATTTGATCAAGATATTTCATCTCCATACAAGCTTCGTAAGTATATTCACCGTTGTATTTCTTTAAAATCCGATTGACTTCCTCTCTGGCCCTATCCTGAATATCCTGATGCTGAGCTAATTCATAGAGAGCAAACGTCATAGTCGATGAAGAGGTTTCATAGCCCGCAATAAAAAACAAAAACGTTTGTGCAGCCAATTCTTCAAAAGTCATTTTTCCTAATTCCGTATCATCGCCCTCGAGTTTTCCAGTATTTTTGATTTGAAGTAAAAGTGAGAGGAAATCATTCCTCTTGATATTATTCTTCTCCCTATACTCTGTAGTTTCTCTTAGAAGTCTCATGAAGAATTCTGAAACATCTGGTTTTGTTAGTTTCATTCTTAACATTCTTCCTAATTCTTGAAAAACGGCCAAGAAGAAAAAGCGGGTAAACTCCAATCCTGTGAACTCAAACACTTTCTTCCCAATCCTTCGGAATTCCGTATCAGGATCTTTCAAACTATTACACTCAACACCAAAAGCACAGTTCCCAATAACATCCGTGGTGAATCGGGCGAGAATATCCTTAATTTCAACTTCTTGATTCTTTTGAGCTATAGGTTCCAAGTAATCCTGAAACTCCTTAGCAACTGCAATGATCGTACTATGCATCATCTTCATCTTCCCGGATGTAAAAGTTGGACTAAGTTTATTCCTCAAATTTCTCCATCTTTGTCCAGCTAGAGCAAAGAGATGCCCAGAGAGAGGATCGTCCCTCTCGTTGTTGTAAACGCCACGATCATGGAAATACTGAAAATCTTTTACTAAAACATTCTTGAGAAAATCCAAATCAGTTGCTAAGCCAACGGGTTGGACGAAGAAATATATGCCACCAAAGACATCTTTTCCTTTAAGTTCTTGGTAGGCTTTAGTAAAGATTTCACTCGTATGTCTTGTACTTCCTATTCCTTTAAGGAGTCCATATGGGAATACTGGTTTCACAAAAGGGATTCCTTTCTTTTCCCAATACTGGAACTTATTCTTCGCGTACCAATATCCTGCTACTAGCAAAGTTACTATTGTTACAAGTATCAAATTCCAATCCATTTTGGTATATTTTTAGTGATCAAACCACAAGAACCCACTTCACTTCACCGGAACTCTTAGAATACTACGCAAATAACGAAATATCACCTAATTTATATATTTAGGAAGGAGTGTATATCTTTATTGGCGGTATTTTTTGCCATATCTATGTATATTTCGTATCTATGTACACATATTACCGCACTGGAATCTTTTCATTCTGAGATAAAAATATTAAATTTCTTTTTATATATTGGTGCCAACCGGTTCAATTTTTGGTAGCCAATCTGTGTTTTTGCCCTCTTGAGAAATTGCCTCTTTTTTTCTTATTTTGTAAGATAAATAATAGGTTTGAGAACATGACGTTGCAAAAAACTTATTCACCTTCTAAAATTCTCATATTGAGTACTATGCCTTTGAACTCTTTTATAAAAATTCTTATTTAGTTAAAAGAAGCAATATGAATCATGAACTTTTATTTTACATAAATGAAATACGTAGATACGTAGATAATATACGTTCCTTATTAGACGATATATCAATATTTTAAGATTGTCTTAAAATTTGTTTCAATATTCTTGTTTTAAGGATTTGTCAATGGAATCTTCAATAAAAATGTTATTAGAAACATTTTGCATATTTCTTTATTCTGTCTTGTTTTTACAATAAAGTGAATAGTTTATTTACAACAAGAAAAATAAAACTCTAAAAAAAATGTTTCAATTATCTCAATTTTATATGCAAATTTTCCAGAACAGAGCTTAAGTGGAAAATCAAAATTATTTAAATTTTAAAATTACTTCAGTATTATTTTTACGTGCTCATTAAGAAAACGATCAAATATTATTGTAGGGTACTATTCTTGACATAAACGCATGTTAAAGCTTATATCAAACAGTCACGGTGAGAAAATAAAGCTAATTAGTAAATACATGCGCATGTAATATAATTTTACTGATGTTTTTATATTATTTCTTTATTATTATTTCAAGTAATTATTTAAGAATACAGAAGAGATTAAAAATTTAATATTTTTTGTTATTTTTTTTAAGTATTTACTCCTTTTTAATACTATGTTAATCAAAACTAAATTTTTTCTATTTCCAACCACATTCCATCTTTAGGGGCCATAACAGTACTGGTAGGATCTATAACCAAAGGAATTGGTGTCTTAGGACACGTTTTTATTCGGTATTTTGAAAGCAAGCATGCTAATCCAATCCTAGTTTGCATAACACCGAATCGCATTCCGATGCAAATCCTAGGGCCCTCACCAAAAGGAATCCAGGCAAAAGGATGACGGTCCCTAATGTTCTCCTCTCCAAACCTATCCGGATCAAACTTTTCTGGTTCGGGATAGATTTCTGGATCACGATGAATTCCATAAATTGGAATAACAACTATAGTTCCCCTTTCAATTATATGTGGTGAACCAGCGACTTGATAATCCTGACCGCAAACTCTAAATAGGTTGTCCACTATAGGATGCTTCCTTAGAGTCTCTATTAATCGGATAAAAAAGTATTAAGTATATTGTAAACCTCTGCCTGGGAAATTTTCAAATACTCACCATTGATTATCTGATCCAGATACTTCATTTCCATACAGGCTTCGTAAGTGTATTCTCCGTTGTATTTCTTCAAAATACCGTTGACTTCCTCTCTGGCTCTGTCCTGAATATCCTGATGAAGTGCTAGTTCATAAAGAGCAAGTGTCATTGTAGATGAAGGGGTTTCGTAACCCGCAATAAAGAAAAGGAATGTTTGTGCGGCCAATTCTTCAAAGGTCATTTTTCCCAAATCCGTATCATCACCTTCAAGTTTTCCGGTATTCTTGATCTGCATTAAAAGTGAGAGGAAATCATTCCTCTTTATTGCGTTTCTCTCACGATACTCAGTGGTTTCTTTGAGGAGTCTCATGAAGAATTCAGCCACTTCTGGTTTATTGATTTTCATTTTCATCAACCGACTCAAGTCTTGGAACATTACCATGAAGAATATCCGTATAAACTCAATAGATGAAAATTCAAAGACCCTCTTTCCAATCCTGCGGAACTCTGTATCAGGATCTTTTAAACTATTACAGTCAATTCCAAAGGAACAATTACCGATAACATCAGTCGTATATCGAGATATTATATCCTTAATTTCAATTACTTCCTTCTTGTCGGCAAATGGTTCTAAATAATTTCTGAACTCCATGGCAACAGCTACAATTGTATTGTGCATCATCTTCATTTTTCCTGATGTGAAAGTAGGGCTCAATTTATTCCTCAAATTTCTCCAACGTGGTCCAGATAAGGCAAACAGATGACCAGATAAAGGATCATCTTTTTCATTAACATAGAATCCTCTATCGTAAAAATACTGGAAATCCTTAATGAAGATATTCTTCAGAAGATCCAAATCCGTAGGCATAACAACGGGTTTTGTGAAGAAAAAGACACCTCCAAAAGGTCCTCTGCCTTTGAGTTCTTGATAAGCTGCTGTAAAAACTTCACTTGAGTGCTTAGTACTGCCTACGCCCCCAAGAATGCCAAACGGAAATTTAGGTTTCACGTAAGGGAGTCCTCGGGCTTCCCAATACTGAAACTTTTTCTTCACATATAAGTATCCTGCTACTAATAGTGTCACAAGAGTCACTAGAATTATATTGCACTCCATAGTTCTTGAATATTGAGGAACACACCAATCTTTAGAAGAGTTTTCTACTTCACGGTCACGAAAGAATTATTTCATAAGACGCAAAACGGATCTTTATAGACCATGAGAGTAGCGCAAGAGTAAGTGGAGAGTGGGGTAGTTTCGTTCATGTTTAACTATAGAATTTCATATTTCTTCCAAGATGATCAAATGATAATGAGCAAACCTTTTAGAAATTTTCAAGAAAGTTAAGATAAAGAACACTTATTAGTGCAAGAGACATTCAGTTTGAGCCCATTTAACAAGCAAATCACAAAAAAACTGTGGTTTGGGAAACTGCTCCACTCTTCTGTATTATGTGATCTTCTGGTTATATTTTTTCCTGATAATATTGTTTAGTTAGTTTGTGGCTCTTAAGATAGTCATACCGTTCTTGTTTTTATGTTAAATAAAAGCTTTTCATTTATTGCATGTAGATTTTTGGATTTTTTATACGATGTATCTCAATTTTATTTAATGATCCACGACATAATACGATCAACCTGCTACAAGGCTTTTGTCATTAATATCAAATATATAATCTCAAAAATGTTTTAAAAAAGCAAAGAGATATACACGGGAGACGAATTTGTGAATCACCTTCCATTATCTTTTTATCGGTATAAAACTTTGAACCTGAATTCTGCGAATATTTTGCGTTAATTAATTAAAATAATATTAACCGTCTTCAAACCTATAAAAAATACAGTTTACAAAAAAGACAAAAAATATGAAAGATACAGTTTTATTATGAAGTAGTGTTGTTGTTCAACAAAAACAAACGAGGTTTTTTTATTTATTTACGTTTTATATAATCATTCATTCAGTAATGTCTTTATTATCCTAAAAGATTTAAATATTCTATGGAGCGCTATATATCAAACATAAAGAAAAGGTGTGCTATAAATAATATTCTTATCAAATTAGCCAAGTTCAAGTTTGAGCATCATTTTCAAATACGTCAAAGAGAAAAGATGTTTCTATACACGAGCCCAGAAATTTCACTAGTCACAATATTTTGCAAAATACACACAAATTTTTTTTATTGATAAGATATAACTGTCTTGAAACTTTTATTTGTGTATGATAAAAGCAAAAAAAAGTACAACATTTTGATTATGAATGGTGACTCTGCATAAGTTCTACAAAAATCTCACAGAATGACTATTAATTTTTCTTCATCACTTAATTAAACCTTTTCCACTTGTAACCACATTCCATCCTTAGGGGTAAGTACACTACCCTTGGGATCCAAAACTAAAGGAATTGGAGTCTTTGGTGTCGTCTTAACTCGATATTTCGAAAGCAGATTGGCCAATCCAACCCTTGTCTGCATAACACCGAAACGCAATCCCACACAAATCCTAGGACCTTCTCCGAAGGGAATCCAAGCATAGGGATGTCGGTTCTTGATATTCTCATCGGTAAAGCGATCCGGGTCGAATTTCTCAGGATCCGGATAGATCTCAGGATCATGATGAATTCCATAAACCGGAATTATCACAAATGTTCCTTTCTCAATAAGATGTTTACTACCAGGTACTTGATAATTCTGTCCACAAACTCTAAATAAGTTGTCCACTATGGGATGCTTCCTCAGAGTTTCTGAAGTAAGGCGAGGTAATAATAATACAAATAACTATTTGATTTATCAAACTCTCTAAGAACTTACCATGGATAATTTGATCGAGATATTTCATCTCCATGCAGGCTTCATAAGTATATTCACCGTTATATTTTTCTAAAACTCTGTTAACTTCTTCTCTGGCTCTGTCCTGAATATCCTGATGCTGAGCCAATTCATAGAGAGCAAAGTTCATGGTTGAAGAAGAAGTTTCAAAGCCCGCAATGAAAAACAAGAATGTTTGCGCAGCTAATTCTTCAAAGGTCATTTTTCCTAAATCCGTATCATCACCCTCGAGTTTTCCGGTATTCTTTATCTGAAGTAAAAGTGAGAGAAAATCATTCCTCTTCACATTGTTCTTTTCACGATATTCAGTGGTTTCCTTGAGAAGTCTCATGAAGAACTCAGATACTTCGGGCTTGTTGACTTTCATTTTCAACATACGACCCAAATCTTGGAACATCACAAGGAAGAAAATACGAATAATTTCAAAAGATGTGTTCTCAAAGACCCTCTTTCCAATTCTACGAAATTCAGTATCTGGTTGTTTGAGACTATTACAGTCAATTCCAAAAGCACAATTTCCAATAACATCAGTTGTAAATCGCGAAAGAACATCCTTAATTTCGATCGTTTCCTTCCTTTCGGCAAATGGTTCTAAATAGTTCTGGAATTCTTTGGCAACTGCAATAATTGTGCTGTGCATCATTTTCATTTTTCCAGAAGTGAAAGTAGGGCTTAGTTTGTTCCTCAAATTCCTCCAACGTTGTCCAGATAGGGCAAAAAGATGACCAGATAGAGGATCATCTTTTTCATTGACATAGATTCCTCTGTCGGTGAAATACTGGAAATCCTTCACGAAGATGTTTTTTAAAAGTTCCAAATCAGTTGGAACAACAACAGGTCTTGTGAAGAAAAAGACACCTCCAAAAGTATTTTTGCCCTTGAGTTCATTGTACGCTTCCGAGAAAACTTGACTTGAGTGCTTAGTACTGCCCATCTCTTTCAAAATTCCGAATGGGAATTGGGGTTTTACGTAAGGAACTCCCTTTTCTTCCCAGTACTGGAACTTCTTCTTCACGTACAAATATCCTGCCACCAGAAGGGTAACAACAGACACCAAAACTAAATTCCAATCCATGATTCTTGGACAATGAATATAAGCACTAATTTCCACGATACCTTCCACTTCACGATCAGTCAAATACTACTACCTCTCAAGTCCAGCACGTTTGCCCATTTTATAGACAGTTAGGGTTTCAAATAGGTATTGGTGACTTCATGGTAGTATTATTTTTGCTGATATTTATGATGTGTAAGCTGATGTAATCCATAATTAGAGATAACTGATTTTTTGGATGATCACTAAAAGCATTTCATTGTAATGTAAATAATTTCTCATTGTTGTGTTAGTTGAACTAATGATGTCATGACCAATGAATACGTCTCTTTTCTTTCATTTCACCTCTTTTTATGTGAAATGTGTAAGTGAGAGTGCAAAAGAGAATGCTCTTCAGTAGGTTAGACAAAGATACCAAATAATTATATATAATAAGAGATTTTATTTTTATAATAATGCATTTTATTTTCAATAAATTATTGTGAATAAACGAATTAGGATAGAAAATTTAAACCAAAAAGATATGAAAGAATATTAAATTCTCTAACTTTTAGGCATAGCTATTTGACATATAAAATGCTCTATTAAAGTGGGAAAATTACTAGAAGATGGAAAAAACACAGAAAAATGCACCATTTTAGGTGCCCTTTTTCAAAAAATCTTTAAAAAATATACTTCATTTTCATCGTAGTTGCTTGATATGTTCACAAGAGTTATAGTGGATGAAATTACGCGTCAGTTTAGCTTTATGTGACTACCACCGGATAATTAGAACCGGAGATATGAATTTTTGAATTTTATAAAACAGCAAAAAACAAAAAATGCTTTTCCAAAAAAATCTAAAGGTGACCCGGACAAACGGATTGCAGATTTGAGGTCCTTAAATGACCCTTTAACAAGTTTTGGCACTCTCGTCAAAGACACCCACAAAAAGGTAAATTTTGTCGCACCATGTAAACATAACAAAGCAATTTTTTTTATTATTAACAGTGACTCACAGTTGATTTTAAAAAGCCGCATTGAGTTTTTTTAAGTTCCCGGCGAGCGCCAAATGCTAACCGATTTCAATTCGACTGAAATTATTTATTAGTAGGGGGAAGTTGGGCACCTTTGAATTGGGGCAGCTTTGAAATTAGGCTTTTTCTCCTATTTTCAAATGGAATTGAGGCTTATCATGATGTAATTTAGCTTCGCAATTGGTTTGTTGACCTAAATTATATCACAATAAGGTCCAGTTTAATTTAAAAATAGGAGAAAAAAGCTCAATTTCAAAGCTGCCCCAATTCAAAGGTGCCCCACTTCCCCCTATTTTCAGTTGAATTCTGCTAACCATAAAACGACACTCGCGAGGCGGTGCCATTTCCATATATTTGGTTAGCACTTTTTTTCGAGAATTGCTGACCGGTCAGCATATTTTTGTTGACCAACTCAGCAGAAATATACTGAAGACGTTGCTTTTGAAAAAAATGTTAATATTTTTTACACGATCTTTTAAGAGTGTGTGATATACATAGTTTGAAATACCGTTTTTGAACTTGAAAATAATAATATTCTCTCCGACAATCACCAAAAATTTTCCTATAAATTTAATACATATATTTTTTTTATATAAAGGGTATGATAAATTTTACGTTTTTGCGGGTAATTTTTTACCTTGTATGTTTTTCGTGGTTGTATAGAATACGAAACATAGTATATACTACACGATCGATTTTCATTGATAAATTGGCCCATACCAACAGAACAGAGGAACTCAGATGTACATAGACAAAGATAAACAAACAGGACTGTTTTTAAATTTTTTAATCAAGTGATTCTGCAAAATTTTCAAAAACACCTTAATACTTTAAGATCAATCTCATGACAAATATGTAGACTTATAAACATATTTTCAAATTTAGGTTATGTTTGTCTTTTTTATTTTTAAACACATTACATCTTATCCAACTTGAGCCACATTCCACCTTTAGGTGACATAACACCACTCGCAGGTTCCAAAACAGGGGGTATAGCGGTCTTAGGAGACGTCCTAACCCGATATTTCGAAAGAAAGTGTGCCAGTCCAACCCTAGTCTGCATCATGCCAAACCTCATTCCGACACAAATCCTCGGACCTTCCCCGAACGGGAGCCAAGCATAGGGATGTCGGTTTTTGATGTTCTCTTCGGTGAAACGATCAGGATCAAACTTATCTGGATCAGGGTAGAATTCAGGATCATGATGAATACCATAAACTGAAATTATCATTAGAGTCCCTTTGTCGATTACATGTTTGGTTCCAGGAACTTGATAATCTTGTACGCAACGTCTTACGAGGAAATCAAGTATTGGATGTTTTCTCAATGATTCTGTAAGAAAAATTGAGGTTACATTCATAAACCAAGGCACAAAGGTCTAACAACTTACCATTAATGACTTGATCAAGATATTTCATCTCCATACAAGCTTCGTAAGTGTATTCACCGTTGTATTTCTTTAAAATCCGATTGACTTCCTCTCTGGCCCTATCCTGAATATCCTGATGCTGAGCTAATTCATAGAGAGCAAACGTCATAGTCGATGAAGAGGTTTCGTATCCCGCAGCGAAGAACAAAAACGTTTGTGCAGCCAATTCTTCAAAAGTCATTTTTCCTAAATCCGTATCATCGCCCTCGAGTTTTCCAGTATTCTTGATTTGTAGCAAAAGTGAGAGGAAATCATTCCTCTTGATATTATTCTTCTCCCTATACTCTGTAGTTTCTCTTAGAAGTCTCAAGAAGAATTCTGAAACATCTGCTTTTATTAGTTTCATTCTTAACATTCTTCCTAATTCTTGAAAAACGGCCAGGAAGTAAAAGCGAGTAAATTCTAATCCTGTGAACTCAAACACTTTCTTCCCAATCCTTCGGAATTCCGTATCAGGATCTTTCAAACTATTACACTCAACGCCGAAAGCACAGTTCCCAATAACATCCGTGGTGAATCGGGCGAGAATATCCTTAATTTCAACTTCTTGATTCTTTTGAGCTATTGGTTCCAAGTAATCCTGAAACTCCTTGGCAACTGCAATGATCGTACTATGCATCATCTTCATCTTCCCAGATGTAAAAGTTGGACTGAGTTTATTCCTCAAATTTCTCCATCTTTGTCCAGCTAAAGCAAAGAGATGCCCAGAGAGAGGATCATCTTTCTCATTGGAGTAAATTCCACGATCATGGAAATACTGAAAGTCTTTCACTAAAATATTTTTTAGAAAATCCAAATCAGTTGCTAAGCCAACGGGTTGGACGAAGAAATATATGCCACCAAAGACATCTTTCCCTTTCAGTTCTTGGTAGGCTTTAGTAAAGATTTCACTCGTATGCCTGGTAGTTCCCATTCCTTTAAGGAGTCCATATGGGAATACTGGTTTCACAAAAGGGATTCCTTTCTTTTCCCAATACTGGAACTTATTCTTCACGTACCAATATCCTGCTACTAGCAAAGTTACTATTGTTACAAGTATCAAATTCCAATCCATTTTGGTATATTTTTAGTGATCAAACCACAAGAACCCACTTCACTTCACCGGAACTCTTAGAATACTGCGCAAATAACGAAATATCACCTAATTTATATATTTAGGAAGGAGTGTATATCTTTATTGGCGGTATTTTTTGCCATATCTATGTATATTTCGTATCTATGTACACATTACCACACTGGAATCTTTTCATTCTGAGATAAAAATATTAAATTTCTTTTTATATATTGGTGCTAACCGGTTCAATTTTTGGTAACCAATCTGTGTTTTTGCCCTCTTGAGAAAAACTAAAGTTTTTCTATTTCCAACCACATTCCATCCTTAGGGGCCATAACAGTACTGGTAGGATCTATAATCAAAAGAATTGGTGTCTTAGGACACTTTTTTATTCGGTATTTTGAAAGCAAGCATGCTAATCCAATCCTAGTTTGCATAACACCGAATCGCATTCCGATGCAAATCCTAGGGGCCTCACCAAAAGGAATCCAGGCAAAAGGATGACGGTCCCTAATGTTCTCCTCTCCAAACCTATCCGGATCAAACTTTTCTGGATCGGGATAGATTTCTGGATCTGGATCACGATGAATTCCATAAATTGGAATAACAACTATAGTTCCCCTTTCAATTATATGTGGTGAACCAGCGACTTGATAATCCTGACCGCAAACTCTAAATAGGTTGCCCACTATAGGATGCTTCCTTAGAGTCTCTATTAATCGGATAAAGAAAGTATAAAGAATATTGTAAACCTCTGCCTAGGAAATTTTCAAATACTCACCATTGATGATCTGATCCAGATACTTCATTTCCATACAGGCTTCGTAAGTGTATTCTCCGTTGTATTTCTTCAAAATACCGTTGACTTCCTCTCTGGCTCTGTCCTGAATATCCTGATGAAGTGCTAGTTCATAAAGAGCAAGTGTCATTGTAGATGAAGGGGTTTCGTAACCCGCAATAAAGAAAAGGAATGTTTGTGCGGCCAATTCTTCAAAGGTCATTTTTCCCAAATCCGTATCATCACCTTCAAGTTTTCCGGTATTCTTGATCTGCATTAAAAGTGATAGGAAATCATTCCTCTTTATTGCGTTTCTCTCACGATACTCAGTGGTTTCTTTGAGGAGTCTCATGAAGAATTCAGCCACTTCTGGTTTATTGATTTTCATTTTCATCAACCGACTCAAGTCTTGGAACATTACCATGAAGAATATCCGTATAAACTCAATAGATGAAAATTCAAAGACCCTCTTTCCAATCCTGCGGAACTCTGTATCAGGATCTTTTAAACTATTACAGTCAATTCCAAAGGAACAATTACCGATAACATCAGTCGTATATCGAGATATTATATCCTTAATTTCAATTACTTCCTTCTTGTCGGCAAATGGTTCTAAATAATTTCTGAACTCCATGGCAACAGCTACAATTGTATTGTGCATCATCTTCATTTTTCCTGATGTGAAAGTAGGGCTCAGTTTATTCCTCAAATTTCTCCAACGTGGTCCAGATAAGGCAAACAGATGACCAGATAAAGGATCATCTTTTTCATTAACATAGAAGCCTCTATCGTAAAAATACTGGAAATCCTTAATGAAGATATTCTTCAGAAGATCCAAATCCGTAGGCATAACAACGGGTTTTGTGAAGAAAAAGACACCTCCAAAAGGTCCTCTGCCTTTGAGTTCTTGATAAGCTGCTGTAAAAACTTCACTTGAGTGCTTAGTACTGCCTACGCCCCCAAGAATGCCAAACGGAAATTTAGGTTTCACGTAAGGGAGTCCTCGGGCTTCCCAATACTGAAACTTTTTCTTCACATATAAGTATCCTGCCACTAATAGTGTCACAAGAGTCACTAGAATTATATTGCACTCCATAGTTCTTGAATATTGAGGAACACACCAATCTTTAGAAGAGTTTTCTACTTCACGGTCACGAAAGAATTATTTCATAAGACGCAAAACGGATCTTTATAGACCATGAGAGTAGCGCAAGAGTAAGTGGAGAGTGGGGTAGTTTCGTTCATGTTTAACTATAGAATTTCATATTTCTTCCAAGATGATCAAATGATAATGAGCAAACCTTTTACAAATTTTCAAGTAAGTCAAGATAAAGAACACTTATTAGTGCAAGAGACATTCAGTTTGAGCCCATTTAGCAAGCAAATCACAAAAAAACTGTGGTTTGGGAAACTGCTCCACTCTTCTGTATTATGTGATCTTCTGGTTATATTTTTTCCTGATAATATTGTTTTGTGTAGAGCGTATGGCCTATTCGACGTATGTCAACCCAGTCGACGGCCATAACCCACCAATCCTAATTCCTCATTCCTTTGACACGCCCAACCCCTACCATCCCTATAGGTGCTGAAAGGTTGTTTTGGGGTTCTTACTGTTAGGTAAATGTCCTCAGTCTTCAGTGAGTGAGCATCAGTCGCCGTGGACGGTTCACTCTCATGAAGTGAAAAATGGGTGGCACCTTCAGTTCTCCAATTTCCCTCTAAGTTTGTATTTTTCTATTTAGGTGAGCCCCATCTTGGCTTACAAATTCAGAAGTGGGATCCCCATTCCCCAAAAGTGGATCGCGGAAAGAACAGTTGAATTAATTGTTATAGTTGTTGTGTTGAGACTTTAATTAATCTTACATTGTGGTCGTGATGTGTAAAGTCCAGTAATACAACGAGAACACAGAAGATAATATGGAGCATTCCTGTCGAGGGAAGTCTGCAGATAACTGGGGAGTCCATGCGGAATCACTAAGCCAACGAGGAGGAGACACCGTACTGATTGGGGAGCTCTAAGAGCGAGGGATTCTTCAAGAGAGTTATTGTGAGGATGGAGTTCTTAAGTACAGAGAGATCATCGGAGAAAGATTTGCAGATAAGTCCATTCCAATTAAATTTCTAGAAAAAGTTATTATATTGAGCAATCGCAGCTACAGTAACACTGACAGCCATCGATATTATAATTCGTGCCCATTTGATAGAAGCAGTTTACATCAATAATTGATTTCAAAGAATTGCAATACTATCAAATATTAGACGTGCTATCATCAAAGGAAATGTGAGGGATGGTTTGCTGTGTAAATTGTGTAAACGATAGCTAAAAATTATAAATATCGTTTTGAACGTGTTTTAAATTTATTAAGGATCTAAATCACAGCCACAAATTAAAAGTTCGTCAGGGATACTTTCGGATGCAAGTCCTCCATAACTTCATCATTTCGTAGCATCTGTGATATAGTCTTCAAAACCACTATTAATTCCATTAATAAATAATTGTTTTCACGTCCCATGACCACTTCTTTACGGAAACACATAGTGAATCAAATTTAATAGAAAAGGTATAAATCTACATTTGAGACAACTATTTTAATAGATCTAACGCGAGTTTTTCATGATTTACCAAAAAACACCGTTTAGTGCGCAACTTAGTAAATTAATGATCAAGATCAGAAGATGTTAGCAAAATAACTTAGAAGTCTGTAGGGCCGTATGCAAGGAAGTGATTTCGTAGGATTACGTAGGTTAAATTAAAATATTATTTGAGCAAAAGTAATCTTCGGAACATTAGCTAATAATCTTTTCGTGGCGATACTTAACACCCGGTCGATGACGAATAAAAATCGGAAGATTTAAGAGGTCAATGAAAAGCAAAAATTTCATCTAGCAATTAGATTATAACATTTCGGATGAGACATAGAATAATTGCAAATGGAACTTAGAAGCTGTGTCGATGAATGATCTGTGAGATTGATGTGTAATAGAGGGCCCTCGAAAGTGTGTGTGAATGAGATTTTCCATTGCAGTTGTAAAGTGAATCAAAATTGGGAATCTGGAGGAATTCGTATAGACTTGATCTTAGGAGATATCATAATTTCAGTTGTATAAGCAACATAAGTTGAAGAGTAGGACACATTTGAAATTGAAGACGTTCCACAAATATAAATTTAAGAGGTTTATATTTTAAGAGGTATTACATACGTATCTTCAGAAAGTTTACGCGATCAAGGATCAATATCACATATACTTAACGAACATTAATGCGGTCACGGAATTGAAGGACATATTAAAACATCAAAATTGGAATTCATTTGCTATTGTTGAAATATAAAATAAAAAAAATATATAAAATGATAAAGATGAGTAATCCATTTTCGAAAGTATGGGAATAACCCAAAATAAATGTTGGTAGAGAATAGTACAATACAAACTTAGGTTTACGATGGGGGCTGTAAAATACTGAAATATCTTTGCAGACAAAGGGACCCGACACGTCGGCAAACTTAATTGGATGCGTTAGAGGAAATGGTCTAAATGAGTTTTCCAATTGCTTAGACCCAAAAGAAATGCGTTTGGGTTAAACACATTGGAGCTAATTTCATCAAGATTTATTTCAAGAATTTTTTAAAGAAAAATTCATATTTTTGAAGGAATTCTTGAAGAAAAATGCCTCCACACTGGGTTTTTTATTTTCCATCAAAAATTTTTTGACAGATTGCCATCATTTCCAAGTATTTTGCTGTTCTGACTGTTTTTCACGAAAATTTGTTATTTTCTGTTGGAAAAAGTGAGAAAAACGTTTGGTGAAGTTCCTTGGGATAGTATTTAGTGAATTTGTGAAGAAAATCTTCACTGGTAAAAATGAAAGGTTCACTGGGGATCCTTTCAATAGAATCATGGCCTAAAAGGTTCATTTTCATCAAAATGCTAGTATGAAAATGATCTTTCTTTAAAGAATCACTAAAGTGATCCAAATAAAGGATCAAACAAAGTGACCCTTTAAAAGATTCATCAAATCGATCATTTTAAAAGATCCCTGTTCCTCAAGAATAATTAACAAAATTAAAGAAGATAAATAGTCAAAAATGTACGTAAAGTATTTACTCCGATGATAAAATATTGTTTCAAATTGAAAAAATGTATATTTTATATTATTTACATCATATATTTGCAAAAAAATATCAAAGCGAACGAAGTGAACCTTTTGAAAGGATCACTAAATTTTGCCACTGCGCATGCGCACAATCGACGCTGTCAAAAAAGATCACGCCACCTTTCAACCCGGCCAGTGCCGAGTGTGACGCGAGCGAGAGAGGAAAGGTGACATCGCGACCCGTGACGTGTCAAGTCGTGTTCCCAAATCGGTGCGTTTTTTGTCTTTTATCTTTCTTGTCTTCTAAATCTAATGGTAAGTGACATTGTTCTAGTGCATATGTGCATAGAATTTTAGTGAAAATTGTTAAAGAATACGCAGTGGAGTGCAATGTCTCGATTGTGCAATATCCAAAATGAAATGGCGTCATGGCCATCATGGCCGTCATGGTGTTGTGAAAAAATTGAAGTGGTTTATTCTTGGAGAAATCATCGTTTTTACCAATCTATCTCGAAGATATCGTAGTTTGATACGAAATATTCGATATTTGTTGATAAAAGCGATGAAATAATCACAAGTGCAAAATAAAAATTCCCAAAAAATGTTTTGTATCAGCCGGACGCCAAACAAAATATTTATGGGGGCTTTTTTGCCCTATTTTTCTTCTTTTTTAGATTCTTCCGGATATCTCAGGTAGTGTGTGATTGTTTTTTTCGGAGTCAGTGTGAAGAAAAGTGAGACACTGATTGTAGGACGTTTTGGAGACAAGGTGGACAGTATCCTGTCCGTCACTGTGGAGTGGGAAGTACTGGAAAACCCAGAAAACTCTGATTTGTATCTTCACTGAATTCTCCCATCAAACCACCTAATTATCACCATCCCATCAGTCTTCAACAGAAGAATCTCAGGGTAAGATTTTTATTTGTTTTTTTTTTTTTCGATTTTAGAGCAGAATCACATTGACAGTAAATGCTCACAGTATTTCGTTAATTTGCAAAAATTTATTGAAATTCTTATGCAAATTTTCAATTACAGTATTATGTTATCACATAATCGGTTGCACTAAGTGAAAATATCACAAAATTAAAAAAATAAATAAAACGAAAATATCAAAAACAGTGAGCAAAAACCTGCAGCACTTTTTTGCTACAGGTTTTCGTACAGTTCTTTTGCTCACCGTTTATCGCATTTTCGTTTTATTCCTTCAATTTTCTGAAAATGAAATAAAAATGCGATTGAAAATACGTAAATTGACGAAATACGGTGAGGCTTTGGCGGTGACGGTTAGCATTTTAGTGTCTATGTGATTCTGCCCTTAATATTTAGCTCTGAACGCTAATTTAAATGGAAATCTTCAGTTCTTTCCAAATAAAGAATCAGATACCATAAGATGATACAAATTAACACCGGATTTCTCTTCTGTATTTGCCTATTTATTCAAAGAAAAGTACATTTTTCAGACCTCGTAAAATAATTCGAATTACAGTACTGTTTACAGTTTAAAAATTCTGAATTTAGTTATGATAAAATTTCCTCTTGGCCTGGAATATTTATCAAATGAAAAGAGCATTATTTCATTGATATTTAGGAGACCTAATACATTTCTGTCTTCTATTTTGTACGCCTAGAGTTCTCTATCAAAAAACGTACTTGACAAATATTTAACACCAAAGTAAATCACATCGTCAAAAGAAAATATATCAATAATTTCCCAAAAAATTGGGAAATTATCGTTGTCATTACGTTTACATACAAATGATCCCAATTTATATTCCAGCATCACAGGAAGCGACACTATCAGAAAATTTTGGTCGACTATTAGGGAGGTGTTAAAATTAATGCCAGAGTTGGTAATGATAATTTTGCTTTTTTGTAGTACTTATTTTCATTTTATATAACTAATTTCAGCTACTCTTTGATTTTGAGTCACAATATGGTCCAAAAACTGTTCGTGTTAAACTGACGTCACTTCTTCAGAAAATTGACAAGGAATACCCTTTGTTACCCGATGCCAGACAGAAAAGGAACAACGAAATCATTGATGGTAAAGATATTTATAAATGAAGTTGATATTTTTCTTATGTATATTTTTTTTAGAGTGGACGACATCGGTCCAGGGATTTTTGAAAGTCCTTTCGTTTTTCCCACCTGTGAACACTGATGCGAACAAGCAAAAAGCAACTGTTAAGGACTCCTTGTCGTCTTTTATAATATTCTCCCATATTATAAAAGATTATGGGAAAGGCTTTCTTCGGAAATAATGGACGATATTAATAAGAGGTGAAGGAATACAATTCTTCGCGGATGGTTCCAACAAAAAGGTCCTTTCAAACTTCTACTTGAAGGTGGACGATCTCATCTGGAAGATCAAAGCTACAGATTTTATTGATGCATTTGATTTCATTTTTAAAGTTCATTTCGCTCTCAACATTGATTTTAAAAAATGCCACTCCAATTTCTTATAAGTTTATTCATCATTACATTTATGGAATTTCTCTCCAAAAGATACCAGTTTCTTTAAAATCTGTAGCAGCCCATTATAATCTAAACTGAAAAAATCAATTGATAATGCAATAATGTAACTAAAAATCTTGACCCTCTAAATTCGATTAAGTCACCCAAAACTTCTCGTTCTTAACCCTTTAAGGACGAGACATTTTTTACGGACCGAAAATCGTCAATAAAAATTAAACCGGTAAACGTCTTACCTCTAACCTTGGAAAGTCCAACAGAGCCTTATTTGGTGTATTTTTCACCTCTACGAACGATAGGGACAAAAATAGTCAAAAAGTTAAAGTAATTTTTCTGATGATATCAATTATTGATTAATTGTCGCTCTAATGAAAAATATTACGTTTGAGTATTGTAGTTTTTATTCCCAAAATGGTTTTGCTTAAAAATAATTGGAAGTATAAAAAATAATTAAAATCAATTTTCAATAACTATGAGAATTTAATTCGCCATTTTTTAGCTTAAAAATTTACTACATAGCAAATAGCTAGAGACTTGCAAAAAATATTCTAGATTCCTTCAACCTTTTACTTTACAATTATGTACAGACATAAGCAAAAAATAACTTTAGGTAGTCAGGAAAAATTATTTTCTTTATAGGACACCGGTGTTCCAATCGACCTTAAAGGGTTAAAAGATTAATTCAATTAAGCAATGTATGAAAATAAAATAAAATTGTCTTTGTAATAAAGTAGAATTTAAAAGGGCTTTAATTTGTTTTTACTGTTTATTGATCGATTGTATGGGACGAGTAAAATTCAAAAACGGATATATTGAAAGGTTCACAGTGAACCATTTCAAAGGTTCACAGAGAACCATTTCAAAGGTTCATCCGATGATCCATTAAAAAGTTCCTCAAAATGAACCTTTCAAAGCATTAAAATTTGATACTTTCAGGAAGGATCAAAGTGATTTTTTAACGAAGGTTCGAAATGAACCTTTTGAAAAGATGGATCATATTTGATCCCCCAAAAGGATCGCAAAAGGATCAAAATGAACCTTTCATTTTTACCAGTGTTCTAAATATGCAAGGGAGTAGTGTTTTTCTGGAGATATCGTTCCTCGTGGAATCCAACCCAGCCTTTGAAGGAACATTTCTTGTGATTTTCCTCCAGAAATCGCCGGAAATTAATCCATCTGTGTATTCTTGAGGTGTTCCACAGTACAGTGGCCTCGTACTTCATGGATTGCAAGATGGATGGAAAGGAGAAAATTTACGGGCACTTTGGAATCTCTATATGCCTTGGTTACCAATTAAAACAAGAGCTAATAAGAGCCACAAAGGAGATCTTAGTGCAAACGAGAGCTGTCCGGAGCTACCAGAAGCCATCACTTGAACCCCCAGAAGAACATCAGAATGATCTTTTATAATCATTCACTTTCTCAACCACTAGGAATTATGTGGGATTGCTTCCTTTCGAGAACACCAGAACTGGATAGCCAGGCCTTCGATTCCTCCGTGGGACTCCCAATTTAAGTAGTAGTGCATGAAAAGGTGGTGAGAAATAAAAAAAAGTAAAATCCTTAAAAAACAAGTTTTTTATTGAATCAACATATAACAAAATCGAAAAAAAATATATTTTTTATAATTCAATTTTCTGAAATGAAACAATGAACTCCAAAGAAAAGCTTTGTAGAGTTGAATGTGATCCACTGTTGATGCAGGAAATTTGATAATTTCAACCACTCCAGTACTTTCTCCGTGTTGCTTCCATGTCCTCCTTGTTTTGAACTCCTCAAGCGATCTGCCACTGCTCTTTGATTTTCAGTCCTAGAGTTTTTGCCAAGAGCTGATAAATAGAATCCTGAATCTTTTGATCAGCCGGAGCATTTACGTCCATGCCCCTTATAAGGAGGGTCACTCTTCCGGCAGTTTCTACGACAAAATCACTTTCTTACACGATTAATTTGCAGAGTTGAATAGCAGCCACTGTTGATGCAGGGAATTTAGGAAGAAACACACCAGTACTCCCTTCATATTGGATAGATGTCTTGTCTACTTATTTCGAAGTTCTTCTCATCATCCAGAGGCATATCCACAAGCTTTTTCTATTTTCCTTCCATTTGTATTCCTGGAATATTTCCAGAAAAACTTGGTCAATAAAACCGGTGTTTTTTTTAGGAGCAATAACCACTTATGGCCTCTACACATTGGGAGCAATTTTTGCCAAAAATTGCTTTTTTGAAGGAAATTCCCTGCAGCGTTGTAGGGGGAAACGTCAAATTTCTCTCAAAAACGCAATTTTTGACGAAAATTGCTCCCAATGTGTAGACACCTTTACGTCAATGTTCCTGGTCACAAGTATAACCACTTACGTCAATGTTCCTGGTCACAAGTTCTAGCCTCACCGAGACCCGTATCCACAAGTATCCACAATCTTCTTGAAGCTCTGAAACTTTTGCAGAAGAAGCTGCTTAATGGAATCCGTGATATTTTCAGCAATAGCTCCTTTTGCTCCACTCGTGACGAGACTTCTGGTTACAAATTCAATTTTCGTTGAGTTCCTGGGATTCTTCTTTTTACAAGGAGATTATCCCGAAAAAAAAACAACTTTTTCTTCACAGCAAACTGCGAATATCACACAATTTGTAGATGAAAATAAAAATAATGTTTTGAGGTTATGATCCCGTATTTTAAAAACGTTGAAACGTTTTTCTCACTTTTTCCAGCAGAAAATGACAAATTTTCGTGAAAAACAATCTTGAATCGTGATGGTTTCCTTCAAGAATTCTGTCAAGAATGACTTTGATGAATTTTATTCCAATGTGTAGCAGGTAATTTCTTTCAAGAATTCTTGATGGAAATTACCTTCAATTGGATATGATTTTTGAAGAAATTTGTCTACACATTAGACAAATTTTCTTCAAAAATCTATCTTTTGTCAAAAATTCTCACCAATGTGTAGGCAATTTTCTTGAAGAACACTTCTTCAAGCTCATTTTTGATAGAAATTTCTTACAATGTGTAGACACCTTAAATGGGGCGAAAAACAACACCTCATTCAGGGATCATAAAATAAATGCAAAAGGATCGATAAGCAAAGTAGGAAAACCCAAATATGTTGCAAGGACCCATTAGTTCAAGCGCCTTATGAAAATGAAGTAATTAGGTTTTTCGAACAGACATACCGACAGTGTTGCTGTTTATCCTACAAAAAGGTTTTACAGTTTTACAATATGCACCACTCATAAGGCGGGTCTTGGGATTTCCGGGACGGTCAAACTCTCGGGTTGAAAACTTATCCCTTGCAATAAAATCCTCTTAAATAGATAGGCGTAATAATTTTAGAATGGACACAGCTGCATACCACATTTTTCACCAATTGTAAAATTTATTAGACATCGGATAATATTTAACAAAACGAAGGATTTTCGAAAGAATATTATGTCGTGTCGCTATGCCCAGGAAAATTTGAAAATTTCCCCAACTCCTTGCGCTTGGATCTGGTCTTAATAAAAAAAAGGGGAATACTTTGGAATGAAAGGGGTAACTCAAACTTTAAGTAAACGGATTTCAGATAATTTAATATTAAGAATATTCTTAAGACGGCAGATATATGATAGATAAATAAGACGGGTAATGCATCGGTTATATACACTAACGGCCAAAACATTAAATACACCCTTCGTAAGCTTAAATACACGTGATTTGGACCGGGAAAACGCTGTAATGTCCAGTTCTATTGACTGAAATCGTTTCATATATAAACCTAAGAACAGTTTTAAACAAGATTTGAGAAAATACATGAGCTACAAAATTTATAATTTGAGGATCAGTCAAAAATTAGCTTTTTGGACAAAATGCAAAAGTAGCGGCACATTCTAAAACTGATCTAATCTTTTAATAATCATTTAATATAAGCTAAATACTATTAGTAAATATTATTAAGAGTCAGAAAAACTGAAAATAATACCGAGGGAATATTTTTGGTACGGATTGTGGTCGGTTTCCGGTGTGATGTGTTCTGAAAGGGGTTTCTTCTTTGAATATTGAAATTTTCAGCCCAAATTCTACTTTTTCATATATTTTTTATTATTTTTCAAATTATTATTTATTATTGTTGCAATTCCATTTCTTTTACTTCATTATTTTATTTAAAAAACATGAATAAAATCATCAAATTCAGTTTTCCTCGAAGAATTTTCCTTTAGCTTTGATAAGCGCCTCACAAATTCGGGGCATCCTGTTGATCAATTTCTCCAAAATGTCTCAAGGAACTCTGCCCACATATCCTGAAGTGTTTCCACCAAGACTGGAACTGATGTTGGCGCCTTCTCTCGAACCATCTGGTCTAGAAAATTCCAGAAAATTTCGATGTGGTTACAATCGGGTGACTGGCGTGGCTAATGCACTCGGTTTATTGTGCGTGGGTTTTCTTTTTTCGAGAGGATAACGATCCCAAGCATTTCTCAAAGCTTTGTAGAGGTTTTCTTCTTGAGAAAGAGAAACGCGGGGTCCTAAACTACATGCATTAGCCACCCCAATCACCCAATTGTAACCACATCGAAATTTTCTGGAATTTTCTAGACCAGATGGTTCGAGAGAAGGCGCCAACATCAGTTCCAGTCTTGGTGAAAACACTTCAGGATATGTGGGCAGAGTTCCTTGAGACATTTTGGAGAAATTGATCAACAGGATGCCCCGAATTTGTGAGGCGCTTATCAAAGCTAAAGGAAAATTCTTCGAGGAAAACTAAATTTGATGATTTTATTCATGTTTTTTAAATAAAATAATGAAGTAAAAGAAATGGAATTGCAACAATGATAAGAAGCAATTTGAAAAATAATAAAAAAAAATATATGAAAAAGTAGAATTTGGGCTGAAAATTTCAATATTCAAAGAAGAAATCCCTTTCAGAACAGATCACACCAGAAACCGACCACAATCCGTACCAAAAATATTCCCTCGGCATAATTTTCAGTTTTTCTGACTCTTAATAATATTTACTAATAGTATTTAGCTTATATTAAATGATTATTAAAAGATTAGATCAGTTTTAGAATGTGCCGCTACTTTTACATTTTGTCCAAAAAGCTAATTTTTGACTGATCCTCAAATTATAAATTTTGTAGCTCATGTATTTTCTCAAATCTTGTTTAAAACTATTCTTAGGTTTATATATGAAACTATTTCAGTCAATAGAACTGGACATTACAGCGTTTTCCCGGTCCAAATCACGTGTATTTAAGCTTACGAAGGGTGTATTTAATGTTTTGGCCGTTAGTGTAAGTCGAATTCGGTAATAAATCAGAAAACATTTTGAAAAGTTTTTAAAATTAGTTGTAATTTCTTTAGCTCATTTTTAATAAATATGTGAATACAGGGCTACGTAACATAGACACTAAATCGCGTATAGATCTAGGTTGAGTGCGATAGGGAATATCATGAAACGTAACTATATCGACGCCTATTTTAGAAAACATTTGCGGCATGGAAATTTACTTCAGTTGTGCAACACTCGCGCAGAAAATATAGTAGTTTATTGATTGGGAAAGGCTTTTGTCGAACCATCTACATCAACAGAAGATCGTAATTCGTTCAGGCGATATATGGAAATACTACAGATGGACTGTTCGTACTTTGAAAATGACTCCTTAGAGACTGATAGATCATTATTGCGAGAGAAGGAATTATCTAAATGGGAGGAATAGGAACACGCTGTCATTCGGAACATTAATGGCCTCTACACACTATAATAAATTTTCGTCAATATTTGCCATATTGAAGTAAATTGTTGACGCCAGGGAAAACCGTCAAAATTTCTTCAATAATGTAAAATATAGATATCACTTTCTCTAGTGTGTGGATCTCATAAAAGTCACTGAATGAATTCTTCGTTTTGAATTTTTTCAATCATAATTTGTTTACATGGAGTAGTGAAATTAGATGAAAAGGAAGTTTGTTCTGGATTTTATATGAAGAGAGACAAAGAGATGATCATGTAGAAAACATGTATGATCTTTCACGAAGCTGGAGCAAATATGCGAAACCTATTTGTAAGACCGTCGGGTTATCCTTATCGTATTATGCAAAAGAAAATACAGTAACTAGAAGTTCTTTTGCATGCAATGACCTATACAGAATAGGATATTAATTGCGGCAGTCTGAATCTGAACATTTTCGGAGCAATTTGAGAATACATCAGTATGGTGTGTAGGCAATCTAGTATCAAAGTATTAATTGCGGCGTCGGGGTATTAGTACATTGTGCAGATTTACAAAGAAGAGTAGGGTATTTTTGAGGATCGGTCTTTAAATAGTTCAAAGGAATTCTATAATATATCGGGAATATCGGGTAAAACAGTTAATGTGAAGAGAATCCCGACGTCTATCGCATGTTGTAATTCAACTTATGATTAACCGCATGTTGTAATTCACTAGAGTTTAGTAAATAGAAAGTAAAGTCTAGTTCAGAATAAACGCGTTAATTCAGGATTCAGTGTTAAGAATTTCAAATCTGTGAATCAGTGATATTGTATTACACTTTATGGGATCAATATTTTTAGTATTCAGAAAACAAATCATATTAAAGGTACACATTTTTAAGATCACGGGATAATGAGGGAAAAACCTTTTTCAGCTGTCGAAAGTGCACAGGTAGAAAGTAGGACAACACATTCATTTAGGTTGACAGTTGAAATATTCAAAACTTTCAATTGAAAGTAGTATCGCACGGATTCGCAAATAGATGGCGTTGTGTATGAAATAAACAAATTTTATGGAATCTAATAGGAGTATGAAGGAATAGTATGCTGTGTGTAAGGGTTTCATACATACGATGAGGTTTTAAGGAAGATGTTGTACGAAGTGATAACAGTCGTTACTATAACAAGAAATAGATGACATTATACGGACAGAATCGTAATTATGAAAATTTTTAGACAACGTCGTATTGTGAATATAAACATAGCACAAACAAGATCATAATCGAGTTAGACATGAACCAAACACAACAACGTATAAGTTCGGAAGTCTAAAGCCAACATTATGTAGAATAATTTCCCACGCAAACTAGCTTTTGTTTTGTAGGTGTGCTTTTAATGTTTCAATGAGAACGAGTGAGATCTAGATATGGTCATATCTCTCCCCCTTATAGGAGATTTTTAAGGCATGTTTACAGGACAAGGGTTATTGTTCTCTGGACATAAGGGAACGGCATCAAGAAAACAATGGAATCTTCAACAGTATTTACGAAAAAAATTAGTAAATGGGACTTTTACAAGATTTGACTGTTATGTATGAAAGCAGCAAACGAATATAATGAAACATATTTCGTGAAACACCCAGAAAGAAGAAACGGGAAGACAGGAATAGAGAAAGGGTGGACTCAACGGGTTTTATCCAAGCAAGTAGAATTGATTGGAAGAAGATTAGGTATTGAGACAGAAACTAAAGATGATGGAAAGTACTCTCTCGTAGAGTTCGAGCATTTGAAAATTTCAAGTTGAAACATATTTCACACCACGATAGATACCAGAATTACGCGAGACTCACACTCAGAAAAGAGCTCTGTAGAAACAGCTCTTAATTTAGCTCTTGAAATAAGAACGGGCATTTGTGTCTTGGATTAAAGACTATTTTACTTGAACGAAAGCATTTTTTTTAAAACATGCTTTGGCTCAAGAACGTACAGTGTTTGAATTTTCAAAGATTAAAAAAATGTCTCTGAAGGAATTTTAAGCACCGAGTAGATCTTGGAGCAAAGCATAACGAGCTTTGATTCCAGTATCAGATTTTCTCTGCTATATCGCAACAATATTTACGTACACTCACAAATAATAAACGCAATTGCATTTCACGTTTTTTTTATTGAAGTATCACTGTATACATTTTTAATCTATTGTATTTCACATTCCCTATTTTTTTTATTAAAATCTCAACAAAATTCATCCCTTTTTGTCTAAATCAAAACTCACATTTAGGAAGATTTTTTTCCATCCGACTATCGATGAGCGAGATGCCCGACATGTTTACAATTTTTTTTCACCGGAACCATCTCGCAAAAATCTTTTAAATTTTTCACTATATAACATTTTTAAATAAAAAATCACTGTTGCACAACACTCCAGAGGCTCGAGCGAGCTTGTGAGTCACAATGTTTTGTTTTTCAGAAAAAAATATTTTTGTATTTTTCGATCAATAATTCACCTAATTTTCATATAATTCTTGTCGGCACTGTATTTTTTTGAACCACAAGACACTTCACTACTCGTAAAGGCTTACCCCACAATTTTCACTATAATTTTATTAATAAAACTCGCGAAAACAATCACCACTTTGCGAATTAATTGCACTGTGAATTATTTTGTCTGTCATTTGACAGCACTGGAAGTCACTGAAAATTTTCTCTGGAGAGACGGTACTCTCTCTCTCTTGCTCAAGACACGGCAGCTCTTAGTTGATCTGTTTTAGAAAACAGCTCTTGATTCTAAGCACGACATGTTTAGGTTGATTCGGCTCTTAAAATATTCTTACAGACAAGAGCTGTATTTTTGCACATCCCATACAAAGTTAGAACTGCCCTTTTCTGAGTGCAGGACTCTGAATCAAGACGACTCTTGTTGGAACTACATGACCACTAATAACTAAATTAAAAGGATAACATCACGTATAGTATTTTGTTACACAAGACTGCGAAGGGATTATAAATCTCAACTTATCAATGACAGGCTATTTAATATTATAAGTAGGAAACGGTATTCAGGGGTATATTCGAAGAATAGGAGCGATACGTTATAAACTCTAAAGCACACAGTCAGTAAAAGATTCGCATGACGAAAACGGTAATCATGGGATAGTGGTATGATCAAATTCCTAGGTCCAGCGGTAAGATCCAATTACAACAAAGCGGACAGAATATGGCCAGGTGTATGATGCATACAATCACTACATCCCAAAGTTAGGGAACAGGGAACGAAAGCGCCGAACGCACCGAGTTAGTTCCTGAAGGAGGAAAAGAAGACTTCACATTGGAAACCAACAGGACCAGTATTCGACAGAGAGCACATTCTACAATACAGCGAACTTCTACTACACGGATAACATCTAATTCGAATGCAAGTCAACAGAAATATAACCAGTAGGACCGTTAAAGGATCTTTATCAGAGAAATGAACTACAACAGAAAAGATTAAATGAAAGAGTCGACAACACTAAACACTGAAGATATCAAGTTAACACGCGACAGGAGTTTCACGGAGTACAAAGGCACGGAGCAGATCTAGCATTCTGGATGCTGAAGATAATAGCGGACAAAGAATTTGTGATTAGAAATCACTGAAGTTGTTCACTTCAAAGACGTATTGTTCCCAATAGGTCACACTATTGGCAGGCTTTTACATGGATATTTCTGGTTGGATCAAGGGAAATTCAGTCAGTATAGCAACGAGGAATTTGATATCAGAGGAATGATTAAGGTCGAAAGAAAAGCATGATGTATATGGATGAGGAAATCTCATGGATATATGGAAAACCGGTACCGGTCAAATAAATTTCTGCAGAGGAAATGTGGACCATTTGAAGTACAGAGTAGTCATAGACCATGAGATTCGTCACTGCAAGCTGGCAAGGCGTCAGAAGAATGCAGAGGACAGGTCTCGGGTGGAGACAGGCTGTCCGTGTGTGGAATTACCTAGGAGAAAATTCGCAGTGTGTAAGAGGCTAGCCTAACCTACGCGGAATGTAGGTCTTTGACCAGTGATGTGCGGAACTGTCCACTCCTAATACAGTGATTGGCCCCAAGAGGTGCTGTGGGTTTTTGGCTCTTCCACGGGCATTTTAGGCGATCTCCATATCTCTAGGGTGCCCACGTCAAAGAATGTGATTTGCCCAAACAGTTACTCTGTTGGCTCGCGCTTCTCATGGGCACTTTCTCAATCATTGAGTCCAGGGAGTGTCACCCCTACAAATGAAGTGAGTAGCTATAACACGTTCCCATGTTGCAGCTTCTCGCGGGGCCTCCATGTCTGGTTAGTGAAAGACCAGGTCACAGCGCCTAGTGAGTTGATAGGACTGTGAGATTAAGCTTGCTTAATCATTCGATCCATGGTGATAAATGGATTCGAGCGCTCTATGTAACACGGAACTTAAAGGTTAATTCGACTTCCTGGCATACTGGATTCCTTAGTGTTGTGGTGTTATGAGCTACTGAGGCAGGTTGGTAGACTACGGTCCCGGCCTGGGGCTCCTACTATTCACCACGCTGCCAAGGGACGGCAGCTTTGTCAGGATTGGCCGAATTGTAGAGCGTATGGCCTATTCGACGTATGTCAACCCAGTCGACGGCCATAACCCACCAATCCTAATTCCTCATTCCTTTGACACGCCCAACTCCTACCATCCCTATGGGTGCTGAAAGGTTGCTTTGGGGCTCTTACTGTTAGGTAAATGTCCTCAGTCTTCAGTGAGTGAGCATCAGTCGCCGTGGACGGTTCACTCTCATGAAGTGAAAAATGGGTGGCACCTTCAGTTATCCAATTTCCCTCTAAGTTATTTTTCTATTTAGGTGAGCCCCATCTGGGCTTACATTAGTTAGTTTGTGGCTCTTAAGATAGTCATACCGTTCTTGTTTTTATGTTAAATAAAAGCTTTTCATTTATTGCATGTAGATTTTTGGATTTTTTATACGACGAATTTCAATTTTATTTAATGGTCCACGACATAATACGATCAACCTGCTACTAGGCTTTTGTCATTAATACCAAAGATATAATCTCAAAAATGTTTTAAAAAAGCAAATAGATTACACGGGAGACGAATTTGTGAATCACCTTCCATTATCTTTTTATCGGTATAAAACTTTGAACCTGAATTCTGCGAATATTTTGCGTTAACTCTTTCGCGTCTTTAGGGTCATATATGACCCGGGGAAAAAAGTTTCTTTTTGGCTATTTACATTAATTGAAATCTAACTGGAGTCTTGAGAAAATGAGCCAAGAATCTTACATCCTTCTATTATGATGTCGTGCACGAACAGATAGATTTCAATTAATGTAAATACCCAAAAAAAACTTTTTTCCCCGAGTCATGACATTACCCTAAAGACGCGAAAGAGTTAATCAATTAAAATAATATTAACCGTCTTCAAACCTATAAAAAATACAGTTTACAAAAAAGACAAAAAATATGAGAGATACAGTTTTATTGTGAAGTAGTGTTGTTGTTCAACAAAAACAAACGAGGTTTTTTTATTCATTTATTTACATTTTATATAATCAGTAATCTCTTTATTATCCTAAATAATATAAAAGTTCTATGGAGTGCTCTATATCAAACATAAAGAAAAGGTGTGCTATAAATAATATTCTTATCAAATTAGCCAAGTTCAAGTTTGAGCATCATTTTCAAATACACCAGAAAGGTAGGATATTTCTACACGAGCCAAAAAATTTCACTAGTCATAATATTTTGCAAAATATACACAAATTTTTTTATAGATAAGATATAATTGTCTTGCAACTTTTAGTTTTGTTTGATAAAAGCAAAAAATGTACAACATTTTGATCATGAATGGTGACTCTGCATAAATTCTACAAAAATCTCACAGAATGACTATTAATTTTTCTTCATCACTTAATTAAACCTTTTCCACTTGTAACCACATTCCATCCTTAGGGGTAAGTACACTACCCTTGGGATCCAAAACTAAAGGAATTGGAGTCTTTGGTGTCGTCTTAACTCGATATTTCGAAAGCAGATTGGCCAATCCAACCCTTGTCTGCATAACACCGAAACGCAATCCCACACAAATCCTAGGACCTTCTCCGAAGGGAATCCAAGCATAGGGATGTCGGTTCTTGATATTCTCATCGGTAAAGCGATCCGGGTCGAATTTCTCAGGATCCGGATAGATCTCAGGATCATGATGAATTCCATAAACCGGAATTATCACAAATGTTCCTTTCTCAATAAGATGTTTACTACCAGGTACTTGATAATTCTGTCCACAAACTCTAAATAAGTTGTCCACTATGGGATGCTTCCTCAGAGTTTCTGAAGTAAGGCGAGGTAATAATAATACAAATAACTATTTGATTTATCAAACTCTCTAAGAACTTACCATGGATAATTTGATCGAGATATTTCATCTCCATGCAGGCTTCATAAGTATATTCACTGTTATATTTTTCTAAAACTCTGTTAACTTCTTCTCTGGCTCTGTCCTGAATATCCTGATGCTGAGCCAATTCATAGAGAGCAAAGTTCATAGTTGAAGAAGAGGTTTCAAAGCCCGCAATGAAAAACAAGAATGTTTGCGCAGCTAATTCTTCAAAGGTCATTTTTCCTAAATCCGTATCATCACCCTCGAGTTTTCCGGTATTCTTGATTTGAAGTAAAAGTGAGAGGAAATCAATCCTCTTCACATCGTTCTTTTCACGATATTCAGTGGTTTCCTTGAGAAGTCTCATGAAGAACTCAGATACTTCGGGCTTGTTGACTTTCATTTTCAACATACGACCCAAAATCTTGGAACATCACAAGGAAGAAAATACGAATAATCTCAAAAGATGTATTCTCAAAGACACTCTTTCCAATTCTACGAAATTCAGTATCTGGTTGTTTGAGACTATTACAGTCAATTCCAAAAGCACAATTTCCAATAACATCAGTTGTAAATCGCGAAAGAACATCCTTTATTTCGATCGTTTCCCTCCTTTCGGCAAATGGTTCTAAATAGTTCTGGAACTCTTTGGCAACTGCAATAATTGTGCTGTGCATCATTTTCATTTTTCCAGAAGTGAAAGTAGGGCTTAGTTTGTTCCTTAAATTCCTCCAACGTTGTCCAGTTAAGGCGAAGAGATGACCAGATAGAGGATCATCTTTTTCATTGACATAGAATCCCCTGTCAGTGAAATACTGGAAATCCTTCACGAAGATGTTTTTTAAAAGTTCCAAATCAGTTGGAACAACAACGGGTCTTGTGAAGAAGTAAACACCTCCAAAGGTATTTCTGCCCTTGAGTTCTTTGTACGCTTCCGAGAAAACTTGACTTGAGTGCTTAGTACTGCCCATCTCTTTCAAAATTCCAAATGGGAATTGCGGTTTCACGTAAGGAACTCCCTTTTCTTCCCAATACTGGAACTTCTTCTTCACGTACAAATATCCTGCCGCCAGAAGGGTAACAACGGATACCAAAACTAAATTCCAATCCATGATTTTTGGATAATGAATATAAGCACTAATATCCACGATACTTTCCACTTCACGATCAGTCAAATACTAGCTCTCAAGTCCAGCAAGTTTGCCCATTTTATAGGCAGTTGGAGTACCAAAGAGGTATTGGTGACTTCATGGTAGTATTATTTTTGCTGATATTTATGATGTGTAAGCTGATGAAATCCATAATTAGAGATAACTGATTTTTTGGATGATCACTAAAAGCATTTCATTGTAATGTAAATAATTTCTCATTGTTGTGTTAGTTGAACCAATGATATGCCTAGAACTTCTTAATGTAATAGGTGAGATTCCTAACGTAATCCAATTTGAAATGCTTTAGAACTCGTTTTAAAGTTGAAGTTTGATGACTTGGAAATTTTCAGTACAAGAATTAAAAGTTACAAACAGGATCATTCCAAATTTTTAGGATTTATTTGCGAAATATCATACACAGTGATGTTGAATTTATTTAAATGTTGCGATAAATTTTAGATTAGAAAGATTAGATACATTAATCTTGAAGTCTTTATTTGTCTACTGATAAACATAACAAAGCAATTTTTTTTGTATTATTAACAGTGACACAGCATTGATTTTAAAAAGCCGCATTGAGTTTTTTTCTAAATTCCCATCGAGCGCCAAATGCTAACTGATTTCAATTAGACTGAAATTATTTATTAGTAGGGGGGAAGTGGGGCACCTTTGAATTGGGGCAGCTTTGAAATTGGGCTTTTTCTCCTATTTTCAAATGGAATTGAGGCTTATCATGATGTAATTTAGCATCGCAATTGGTTTGTTGACCTAAATTATGTCATAATAAGGTCCAGTTTTATTTAAAAATAGGAGAAAAAAGCTCAATTTCAAAGCTGCCCCAATTCAAAGGTCCCCACTTCCCCCTATTTTCAGTTGAATTCTGCTAACCATAAAACGACACTCGCGAGGCGGTGCCATTACCATATATTTGGTTAGAACTTTTTTTTAGATAATTGCTGACCGGTTAGTATATTTTTGTTGATCAACTCAGCAAAAATATATTGAAGATGCTGCTTTTTTCAGCTAACTGTGCTCACTGGGGTATGCTATTTGATTCCGAACTACAGAATTTCTAACGGTCATCCACTTAATTAACTTTCTCCACATGTAACCACATTCCGCCCTTAGGGCTAAGCACAACAGTCTGAGGATCCATTACCATTGGAATTGGTGTCTTAGGTGAGGTCTTTACTCGGTATTTAGAAAGCAGATTCGCCAATCCAACCCTTGTTTGCATCATGCCGAACCGCATTCCAACGCAATTCCTAGGTCCATCTCCGAAAGGGATCCAAGCACAAGAATTCCGGTTTTTCATATTTTCTTCAGTGAATCTTTCGGGATCAAATTTGTCAGGATCCGGATAGAATTCGGGATCATGATGAATTGCATAAATCGGAATTTGCACCGATGTTCCTTTTTCAATAATATGTTTGGTATCCGGAACTTGATAATCCTTATGGCAAACTCTAATTAAGTTGGGTATAACAGGATACTTCCTAAGGGTTTCTAAAGTGAAATAAAGTAAACATAAGCAATATACTTGATAGAGAGTGTATCCAGTGTTCGCCAGTGGGAAAAGTGGTCACCCTAAGAGGAAAACACTTTTTTGGTCTTGCCCAGAGCTTTCGGTCCCAATATGGACCTTCTTCAGTGGTCGAGTGTTTTCGCAGCTTTTCTCAGGGATCGGAGCTGCGAAAACATAATTTAGTCGACCACTGAAGAAGGTCCATATTGGGACAGAAAGCTCTGGGCAAGACCAAAAAAGTGTTTTCCTCTCAGGGTGACCACTTTTCCCACTGGCGAACACCGGATACACTCCCTATCAAGAAAATCACGCCAGTTCCCATTAAAAATAAGCAATATAACCACGATTTAAGATTTTGAATTATTAAATACTAACCATTAATGATTCGATCAAGATATTTCATTTCCATGCAAGCTTCGTAAGTGTATTCACCGTTGTATTTCTTCAAAATACTAATGACTTCCTCTCTGGCCCTGTTCTGAATATCCTGATGTTGAGCTAGTTCATAGAGAGCAAATGTCATAGTCGATGAAGAGGTTTCATATCCCGCAGCGAAAAACAGGAACGTTTGTGCGGCCAATTCTTCAAAGGTCATTTTCCCCAAATCCGTATCATCACCTTCAAGTTTTCCCGTGTTCTTTATCTGTAGTAAAAGTGAGAGGAAATCATTCCTCTTCACATTGTTCTTTTCACGATATTCAGTGGTTTCTTTGAGGAGTCGCATGAAAAACTCAGACACATCGGGTTTGTTAAATTTCATTCTCATCATACGACCAAAATCTTGAAAATTCAATAGAAATAAAAGACGGATCATCTCAAAGGGTGTAACCTCAAAAATTCTCTTTCCAATTCTGCGAAACTCTGTGTCTGGTTCTTTGAGACTATTGCATTCTACTCCAAAGGCACAAGTTCCAATGATATCAGTTGTAAATCGTGCAAAAACATCCTTCATTTCGATCGTTTCCTTCTTTTCGGCAAATGGTTCTAAATAGTTCTGGAATTCTTTGGCAACTGCAATAATTGTGCTGTGCATCATCTTCATTTTTCCAGAAGTGAAAGTAGGACTTAGTTTGTTCCTTAAATTCCTCCAACGTTGTCCAGATAGGGCAAATAAGTTACCAGATAGAGGATCATCTTTTTCATTGACATAGAATCCCCTGTCAGTGAAATACTGGAAATCCTTCACGAAAATATTTTTCAAAAGTTCCAAATCTGTTGGAATAACAACGGGCTGTGTGAAAAAATAAACACCTCCAAAGGTATTTCTGCCCTTGAGTTCTTTGTATGCTTCAGAGAAAATCTGGCTTGAGTGTTTAGTACTGCCCATGCCCTTCAGAATGCCGAATGGAAATTGCGGTTTCACGTAAGGCACTCCCTTTTCCTCCCAGTACTGGAACTTCTTCTTCACGTACAAATATCCTGCTACTAGGAGTGTAACAAAGGATATCAAAACTAGATACCAATCCATTTTTTCCGGAAAATGAAAATTAAACCAACTTTCGATGCCTTCCAGTTCACGATCACTCAGACACTATTACACAAGTTGAGCAAGTTTGACCATTTTATACAAACTTGTATATCAAAAAAGTATTGGTGAAGTCGTGATAGTATTTTTTACAAAGACATCGTACTCCTGGGTAAGCCAATGGATGACTTAATTAGGTATACATGATTTTTTGGCTGCTCACTGAAAGCATTTGATTGCAATGTAGATAAATCTTTGTTGTTGTGTTCGGGCTGTACATAGTAAAATCAGAAGTAAACCCAGATCAGCTTGTGTAGGTGAAATTATGTAGACTAACTCGAACTGTCTGAAAATTCGATTTAGAGCTGAAGTTGAAGAGCGTTAGGAAGTAATTTTAAATTTTAAGTTTATGCTTCATCATCAAATCCATTAACATTAAATTTCTATTTAATATTTAGAATACTTTGAAAAATACATATACAAATATTTATAAATTACATAAGTACATATAGATAAATTTTAGCAAGAATTTAATAGATAAGATAAAATTTTCTGGAAAAATTTATTTGTCTTTGACCAAAGCTAGATAGTACATGATTTTTATATTACAGTGACTCTGCATTAATTTTACAAATCATCATACAAAGAATATCATTTTAAGTTAATTGATTTCACACGACAAAATATCAAATGGTCATCCATCGTTTAATTAAACCTTTTCCACTTGTAACCACATTCCACCCTTAGGGGTAAGTACAGCACCGCTCGGATCCAAAACTAAAGGAATTGGTGTCTTTGGTGTCGTCTTAACTCGATATTTCGAAAGCAGATTGGCCAATCCAACCCTTGTTTGCATCATGCCGAACCGCAATCCCACACAAATCCTAGGACCTTCTCCGAAGGGAATCCAAGCATAGGGATGTCGGCTCTTGATGTTTTCATCGGTAAAGCGATCCGGATCAAATTTCTCAGGATCCGGATAGATTTCAGGATCATGATGAAATCCATAAACCGGAATTGCTACTAATGTTCCCTTCTCAATCACATGTTTGGTGCCAGGAACTTGGTAATCCTGTCCGCAAACTCTGAATAGATTGTCCACAATGGGATACTTCCTGAGAGTTTCTGAAGTAAAACGAAGTAAAGTTATTTAGAATAACAATTAATTGACTTAATCAAACATGCAGGAACTTACCATGGATAATTTGATCGAGATATTTCATCTCCATACAAGCTTCATAAGTGTATTCACCATTGTATTTGTTCAAAATACCATTCACTTCCTCTCTCGCTCTGTCCTGAATATCCTGATGTTGAGCTAGTTCATAGAGGGCAAAGTTCATAGTGGAAGAGGAAGTTTCAAAGCCCGCAATGAAAAACAAAAACGTTTGTGCAGCCAATTCTTCAAAGGTCATTTTTCCTAAATCCGTATCATCACCTTCGAGTTTTCCTGTATTCTTGATCTGAAGTAAAAGTGAGAGGAAATCATTCCTCTTCACATCGTTCTTCTCACGATACTCAGTGGTTTCTTTGAGAAGCCTCATGAAGAAATCAGACACTTCGGGCTTGTTAATTTTCATTTTCATCAGACGACCCAAATCTTGGAACATCACAAGGAATAAAAAGCGAAGCGTTTCAAAGGCTGAAAAGTCAAATACTTTCTTTCCAATTCTACGAAATTCCGTGTCCGGTTGTTTGAGACTGTTACATTCAATTCCAAAAGCACAATTTCCAATAACATCAGTTGTAAATCGCGAAAGGACATCCTTCATTTCAATCGTTTCCTTCTTTTCGGCAAATGGTTCTAAATAATTCTGGAATTCTTTGGCAACTGCAATAATTGTGCTGTGCATCATTTTCATTTTTCCAGAAGTGAAAGTAGGGCTTAGTTTGTTCCTTAAATTCCTCCAACGTTGTCCAGTTAAGGCGAAGAGATGACCAGATAGAGGATCATCTTTTTCATTGACATAGAATCCCCTGTCAGTGAAATACTGGAAATCCTTCACGAAAATATTTCTCATTAGTTCCAAATCTGTTGGAATAACAACGGGCTTTGTGAAGAAGTAAACACCTCCAAAAGCATTTTTGCCCTTGAGTTCTTTGTATGCTTCTGTGAAAATCTCGCTTGAATGTTTAGTACTACCCATCTCTTTCAAAATTCCGAATGGGAATATGGGTTTTACATAAGGAACTCCCTTTTCTTCCCAGTACTGGAACTTCTTCTTCACGTACAAATATCCTGCCACCAGAATGGTAACAACAGACACCAAAACTAAATTCCAATCCATGATTTTTGGATAATGAATATAAGCACAAATTTCCACGATACCTTCCACTTCACGATCAGTCAGATACTAGCTCATGAGTTGAGCAAATTTGACTATTTTATAGACAGTTAGGGTTTCAAAGAGGTATTGGTAACTTCATGGTAGTATTATTTTTGCTGATATTTACAGTTGGTAAAGTAGCGAGTAAGGGATACGCAATATTTTGGCTGATCGTTGAAATTTATTGTTGTTGTGAGAAAAATATGAGCAACAACACAACTTCATTTAATCATCTGCAATGTGATGAAGATGATATGGCAAGTTTGTTTGGTCGTCATGTCTACCTCGTATAAGAGGCTTGGCTGTCGATCTAAAATTTAAGATACGCGTACAGTGAAAACAAGATTCATTAATTATAATGCGATGACTAACCGTGACTCGGAGAAATCAACAAAAGGAAAGAAATTCCTATCTTAATCACTTTATCGCGAAATTCTTTCTTAAACCAAACCATTATGCAATAATAATTGATATTATATTCTAATAAAATAATTTGCATTAGCTTTTCCTACCTCAGTTTTCCAAGTTATTTAAACCAAATGCAATGATATGAGATACGTATAAAGAAATTGATATGAAAATGTTGAAAGTCGTCCAAAAATTTCAGAGTAATCTTGATTAGAAGAAGTTTTAAAAAGTTTTAAGTTCTTTAATTAAGTTTGCAATGGTCATAATTTGAAAGTCGTGAGTCACTTCATCTCTCTAAAATGATACTGCAACAGGGTGGTCGTGAAAGAGGGGAGCAGTCTGGGTTTGATCGTGAAATGGGGAGAATGAAGCTACGAATTATGGGCTTCTCAGAACGAACAATGCATTATTCCAGGGCCCCTGACCGTAAACTCCGCAAAATACCTACTAAAAGAAAATCAGGAACACATTATACTTATACATATGAAACCTAATAAAATTTCTCTGAAAAATCGCCGAAAATAGGAAAAGTTTTCCCTTTTTAAATCATATTTCTTTATTTTTAGTCAAAACAAAAGCGTAAGGATTAATTAACATTAATTGTTCTTGAAAAAGTCATATTGTATTCAAACTAGAGTATCTATGATATATAATATTAGTTTATTCTGTGACTGTCTATATTTATAAGAGAGCACTCAATTAAAAAAATAATAATATTTAGAGCAGAATCATATTGACAGTAATATGTTCACCGTATTTCGTTAATTTACGCATTTTCATTGCAATTCTTACGGAAATTCTCGATTACTGTATTACCTTATCTCATACTCGGTGGCACTAGGTGAAAATAATATAAGAAAATAGGTGAGATTAGAAGGAATCACACCTAATTGAAGGAATAAAACGAAAATGCGATAAACGGTGAGCAAAATAAATTATACGAGAAATTAATCGTACAGTTTTTTTTGCTCATCGTTTATCGAATTTTCGTTTGATTTCTTTAATTTTCTTATATTATTTTCACCTAGTGCCACCGAGTATGAGATAAGGTAATATGGTAATGGAAAATTTGCATAAGAATTGCAATGAAAATGCGTAAATTAACGAAATACGGTGAGGCTACAGCGAGCATTTTATTGTCAATGTGATTCTGCCCTTAAAATTTAAAATATGAAAAAAGATTGACTTATTGTTTCTAAAAAATGTGAATTCTGTTTTAGCGGTTCCTTTGAAATTTATTTTGTGAAAGCCACTTGATTACAAAATATTTCTTTAAAGCAATCTAATATTGAAAACAAAACGATAAACTCTATAAAAAGATAATCTTCAAAGCTTTTCGAAAATTATTTTTCTCTCTTTTCTAATAAAAATGCTTTGGTCTTCTCATACAATCCAGGAGAGGAATTCTGTAACGCCCTGGCAATGCCATATGACAAATTGGGTTTGAATCTCAAGAGATATTTTTCGAAAATGCGATTCTGTAGACGTGATATTGCCATTTCAGCTCACGTGACATTGTCAGAAGTCACATATTTGAGATTTCTGGCAATTCAAATGACAATGAATTTTGTTATAACAAATCAACCAAGACAGACTGTATTTGCATAATATCACTAAGTAAAGATATTTCATTCAAAAATCAGTGAATTGCATTTTCGAACTCATATGATATGACAAAAAAGCCCGATTGGCATTGTCAGGTTTCGAACTCACGCGTGACAATGCCACGAAAATTACAGAATTCCCCTACAGGACTATTTTTATGATAAAATTAATATTGAAGCTTTAATTAGATATCCATATTAACTTAAACTTCTTCAATTCTCAGCCACATTCCACCCGGAACCGATAGAAATGCACTACTAGGTGAAAATTTTATTGGAATTGGAGTCTTCTGAGTAACGTTGATTCTGTACTTATTGATCAGTGTAGCCAATCCAACCCTAGTTTGCATCATGCCGAACCTCATTCCGATACAGGATCTGGGACCTTCCCCAAACGGCAACCAAGCAAATGGATGGCGTTTGCTGATGTTTTCCTCTGTAAAACGATCCGGATCGAATCTTTCGGGATTCGGATAGATTTCTGGATCACGTTGGATAGCATAGACAGGAATTCCTATCCCTGTACCTTTCTTTATGACGTGATTTGTTCCTGGAATTGGGTAATCATTTGTTGTCTTCCTGATGAGGTTGTCAACAACTGGATATTTCCTCAAAGTTTCTGTTTTAAAAGAAAGAATCACAAATTAATAACATAACTTGTGATAGAACTCTCACTAATCTCACCTTGGATAGCCCTATCCAGGTATTTAAGTTCCATGCAGGCGTCATATGTGAACTCTCCGTCATGTTTCTCTAAAACCGAATGAATTTCTTCCCTAACCCGATCCTGAATATCTTGATTGAGAGCTAGTTCGTAGAGAGCAAAAGCCATTGTGGATGAAGATGTTTCAAACCCAGCACCGAAGAATAGAAAAGTTTGAGCTGCAAGTTCTTCAAATGTTATTTTTCCTAGATCCACATCGTCTCCTTCAAGCTTTCCGGTGTTCTTCAATTGAATGAGCAGTGATAAGAAATCATTTCTCTTGACATTATTCTTCTCTCTGTAGTCAATGGTATCTCTCAGTAGATCCATGAAAAAGCTCGTGACATCATCTGGGGTTATTTTCAATCTAAATTTTTTTGCAAATTTAGGAAATGCCGTTGCAACAATGGCTTTCATTATACCAATAGGTCCACCAAATTCAAAAAATTTCTTTCCCAGTCGACGGATTTCTGTATTTGGATCTTTGAGACTGTTGCATTCCACACCAAAAGCACAATTCCCAATGATATCTGTTGTGAAACGGGCAAGGATTTCTCTCATCTCTACTTCTTCAATTCCCTTTGCATACGGCTTCAAAAATAGTTCAAACTCTTTAGATACGGCAATGATAGTACTGTGCATCATTTTCATTTTCCCGGATGTAAAGGTTGGACTTAGTTTACTCCTCATGACCTTCCACTTTTGTCCGGTAATTCCGAAGAGATGTGCCGACAAGGGATCATCTCGTTCATTCACATAGACTCCACGATCGTGAAAATACTGGAAATCTTTCACAAGAATTGTTTTTATAAAGTCCAAATCCAATGCAAGTAAACTCGGTTCAGTTAAGAAGTACATTCCACCAACAACATCTTTCCCCTTTAATTCACGATATGTCTCTTGGAACACTTGACTCACATGCTTCTTAAATCCAATACCCGATGAAGTTCCTAGAGGAAATGTTGGTTTCAAGTAGGGAATTCCACGTTCCTCCCAGTACTTGTATTTCTTCTTAACATAAAAGTATCCGACTATTGCAATTGTCACGAAAACTGATAAGAATGTTGCGTAAAGCATTTTTTCACTTTTAAATTCAGCAGAAAAAAAATTATCACTTGTTCAATACCGTGTCTTGCTCGCAAATATCTGAACAGCAGCCAAAATTTAACTTTTATATACCTCCAATACATTAATTTTGTTATGCTTGTGTTTCTCTCTAAACATATACGCATGATATGTTAGAGTGTGAGATCTTTTTCCACATATAAAAATCTGTTACTTATACACCTCGAGTGAAATAATCATATCCACAAGCTTATGTATTTAAGAGAGCTTATTTAAAGCTCTCATATCTCGCAATATATGTAACGTCTAGTATATCACCTGTTATCTTACATCCGTAAACTTTTCCTTTTTTTAAATTAAAACAAATACTTGAACTCTTCAATCGGTACGTTTTACAGGGATATTTAATAATGAAAGTGATTTTACAGCTGAATACCTCATGACAGGGACAAGAATTTCTCGTAAGCGATATTTTTAGAAATTATTTTGGTGATAATAACGCGATATGAACTACGAAAAGAACAAATAGAGGGAAGTGGGGCACCTATGAATTGGGACAGCTTTGAAATTAAAGTTTTTTCTATTATTTTTAAATGAAACTGAACATTATTACGATATAATTTAGCTCCAGCTAAATTACATTATCATACGGCTCAGTTCCATTTAAAAATGAGAGAAAAAACCTAATTGCAAAGCTGCTCCAATTCAAACGTGATACTTTTCACCCTATTTTTAGTAGTTTGAATAAAAATTTGTGTTAGAACCTTTAGTAATACTAACTATTACAAGAAATGCTGTTAAAAATGTATAAAACACCAGGAAAAAATTCTGGTGTTCTTCGAATAAGTGAAGAAGTCTCAATGCCAAGTTCTACTTTAACCCTTTAAGGACGATTGAGTCACCGGTGACTCAAAAATGAAAGATTTCCTATGGCCTTCTAAAGTTCGGTTTTGCTTTTAAAAGTGATTTTCTGTCCCCTAATTTTTGACCCTCTCGTCCTTAAATGGTTAAGTAAGATCTAAATAAGTTTAAGAACATTCTACGTTTAAATTCGTGAATTTTAATTTTCCTATGATTATTGTTTATTGTCGAATATCAACTGCTCAAAGAAGTTAGGGCAAATGAAAGACTGTAGGAACATTTTTCAGAGAATAAAAGTTCTTATTTAAAAATTATTCTTTAATTTTAATATATATTATTATACATTAGTTTTCTTTGAAAATACAATATTTTATTCAAATGAATGTATTAGTTTAAACCTGTAACTTCTTATAATGCAGGAAAAGAAGCAGTAAATAAAAAAAATAAGAAAAATATATAAAATTTAGATTTATGCCCAACGCACAATAAATTTTGTTTGTAAACATGTTTTCAAAATTTTCTATAGGAGTGAGCAAGATGACTAGATCTAGATCTCATTCACTCTCATTGCAATGTCAAAAACATGTTTGCAAAATAAAAGTTATTGTGCGCTGGGCATTATAAACTTAATTCTGTAGCCGAATTTTACAATATCAAATATGAGAATAAGATTTTCAAATGTGAGAATCATAATCTCAAACTCACACTACTCACATTGATTTGAGAACGTTTTGTTCGAAAAATCGCATGCAACTTGCACAATGAGATGCTCAGAGCAAAAGTAGACCGTTTTAATAGGGAATGGCATACAATGGAGACCACTCTTGCTCTGAGCGTCTCCAATGTGAGTTGAGTTTGAACTCAATGTGAGTAAAATTGTGTGAGTTTGAACAAAAAAGTTTGAGTTTGATAATTGAGTAAACTCAACCTTTTCATCTTTCACATTTACTAAAAACAAATATATTCAAAAACACCTAAAATGATACTATTTATTATTTTTTATGAATATTGCAATATGATTGAGCATCTTATTGTTCGATTTGCGTGCGATTTTTCGAACAAAACGTTCTCAAATCAATGTGAGTATTCTGAGTAGTGTGAGTTTGAGAATAGGATTCTCAAATTTGAAAATCTCATTCTCAAATTTGATATTGTAAAATTCGGCTACTGAGCATTTTGACAATCACAAATATAACAGTGATATAAGTAATAGCCGTTTGGCATATCATACAAAAATATGATCTTAAACTCAAAGTCTTTGAAGTTGAAGTCATCTTTGAAGTTTAATATCTAATTACAAAATTGCAGTGTTGCCTCAGTTACTCCTAAAGATAATGCAGGTAGCACAGGTGTTGACCCAACCAACGATATGTTAAGAAAAGTGGTCCTCAGAAAGTTTAGAAGACGTAAATTTTCAGAACTCAAATATCGAGGGATTATAGAGGATACCGGGGCAAAATTATTCAACAAATAATTTTTCTTTGTCTTTACAAAAAACGTGCTGGAATCAAACTGTTATTTACTTTGAATAAATATTAGTTTGCTCGATATTCTTTCTAGAAAAACTACAACACCCCACTGCGCATTGTCTAATTCTATACCTGACTAAGTCTGCCCCAGTCTCCGCTACTGCTCTCACGGTAAATTTGGAACAGTAAAACGTACAATTTTATATAAAAATTCCTGCCCTATGCGCTGAGTACCGCATTTAAATAAATTCCCCCATACTTTTAAAAACAACTTCTAATGTGCTCCGTAGAAACAAATTGAAAGTGTTTAGCATCAAACTTGAAAATATAATATTTCAATAGCTTTTGAACGAGAAGCCATAAAATTGTTGTTTAATTAATGCAATATTATACGCAAATATTAATATTCATTGAAACTATGTTCATTTTGCATCTCTCTTCAAGAATACATTTATATTGTGAAGTGACGGCGATAGAGGACTTTAAACAAAAACTTTGAAAATTACAATGAAATAATATGAAATTGTCAAGAATCACAGCTGAAATACATTTAAATAAATTATTCAAATTTGTGCATTTTCGCTATAAAATGTCCTTTATTCATTGATAAATGATTCCAATCATTCTGTTAAACAATAATAAATGGAAATAAATGAATTATGGAAAAATGAAGTGGTTACAAATACTTGAAATTCTTTTAAAATATTCTGATACATAGACGAAATTTGCAATGGAGAATAAATTTCTTTAAAATTTTGGGCATGTATTCCAATTTATACACGTTATGTCCCATCAGTCCCCTATCGAGAGCACTTTAGAATCTCTTGAAACTTTTCATTCGCCGCTAAACCCTGAGCAAATAGAGGCAATTGATTAATCAATCGCTGTAGGTTACAACCTCATTCGCATTCTAAATTAGTTTCCCACAGATAAAGCATTAGCGATTGAATGCGAATCTCTCAGTTAAAGTCAATATGTTGACGAGTGTGATACTCAGTGTTTTATTCGTATTGATTTCTTGGGTATTTGTTCATCGAAAATATAGCTTCTGGAAAAGAATTGGTGTTTTAGGTCCTATTCCTGAATTTCCATTTGGGAGTTTACGTGGGGTAGGGACTCAGTATCACTCATCAGAAATAATAGACAAGCTGTACTATGGCTTCAAGGATCGGACACCCATTGTGGGAATTTACTTCTTCTTGAAACCCGTGGCTCTTGTGTTAGACCTGGATGTAGCTCATGATATCCTCGTGAAGAATTTCAAGACCTTCCCAGATCATGGACTTTTCTACTACAACGAACGAGATGATCCCCTAACAGCCCATCTTTTCGCCTTGGAAGGTGAAAAATGGCGTCAGATTCGCAAAAAGGTTGGACCAGCCTTTACCAGTGCCAAGATCAGTACAATGTTTCCACTTATGAGGCACGTAGCTAAACAATTGGAGGTATCACTTGCAGCATTTGAAGGTGCAGAGGTTGATGCTGTAGAATTTGCCTCAAGATTCACGACAGATTTAATTGGGAGCTGTGCCTTTGGGATTGACTGCAATAGCTTGAATGAGAAGGATAATGTATTCTTTCGCATGGGTCGTCGAATTCTCACGGAGATGAAAACACTGGAATTGATTAGATTCCTCCTCTGCAGCACCTACGTCAACATCGCGAGATTCCTGCGGGTAAAAGTTGTCGTTCCCGAGGCGAGAGAATTCTACATGGGTATTCTACGTGAGACAATGAAGCATCGTGAAATGACTGGTACTGTGAGAAGGGATCTCATTGACATGATGATGCAGATTGGGAAGAACGGGAAGTTGGAGGAGTCAACTGAAGAAGTGGGAACGATGACTTTTAATGAAATTGCCGCTCAAGTCTTTGGCTTCTTCATTGCAAACTTCGAGACTTCGGCACTCACAATCACAGCGTGTCTCTTTGAATTGTCCCTCCAACCACAACTTCAGGAGCTCGCTCATGAGGAAATTCTCAGCACTGTGTCTGAGGATGAGCTCACATATGAATCTCTAATGGGAATGAAGTATCTCACACAAATTCTCAATGGTACGGATACGCTAATTCAGCTTATTGCGCCAGGCATGTTCATATATTCCATTCCCATCACATAATCAGGGACGATTGGATCCCTGAAAAAATTTATCAAATTAAAAAGTTGTCAAGTGATAGGTAATAAGATTAAGTACATCAAGATTTCATTTCGTGCATTGATTCACTCAAATATGCAAAAACGAATCTCATCCTATTTCTGGCATTATTATCATTAGAGATATAAATATAATTGATTTTACTAGCGTTATAGCTGGAGTTACATATTGAATATGTTCTCCATCAGTATACTAATTTAAATTCAGCTGAAAGCTCTCAACTCAAATAATTTTCTATTGAAAACTATTGTTGAAATTATTCAAATATTCTATGTTCTGCCTCAAACCAAATGCAAATACCGATGTCATGGATACAGGAAACTCACTAATGCACCTAATTTCAATTTAATTTACAACGTAGATCTCACTGAGTTATCTCTAATTAAGACTTAAAAATAATTGGTTCCAAAAATGTAAGGAAGGCTGGGGCAGTTTCACGCACGTGAAATTTTATTCAAGACTCTTTTGCCAAAATTAATGAACTTTATTCAAGCTAATCAAGACCAGCTACAGAATAATTTCACTTTTACAGAATAAAGAATAAATAATAATGCTGGCACAATATTCTATAGAGGAACTAGGCCTTCCCGCAAAGGAATTTCTAGACCAGAGGTGTGCAGGAACCGTTGAAATCGAATAAACGTCAAAATAAGTTTGCTCAAGTAGCGTTTTGACCATTGACGAACAAGCTTTATTTGACGTTTTTTTCGGTTTCAAACGGTTCTTGCACACCTCTGTTCTAGAAATACGTTTATTATTTTTTCTTAAACGTGATGGGGCTATCCGGGCTGTCAATCCCATGCCCTGTGAAATCAATTGCAGTGAAGCTCACTGAATGCAATCCCTGAAAAATTCCTCGTAATCCAAAGGGGATTCGAAACCAAGAACCTTGCATCATAGAGCGAGTGCTCTACCACTTAATCCATTGAGTATCCACAAAACCACTAAACCTCTCTCAATTTTCACAGTTTCCTTTTCTATCAGGTGTAAAGGATAAATATCCTCTTCATCAGACCTACAATTTACATAAGAAAAAGCACGGTACCTTCGGATGACTCAATCTTCGAACATCTCATTTTTATCAATATGATTTTAATGAATTAGATCATTAATATTTTCATATTTTAATAGCTATTCCCATGCTTCCAGTTTCCTGATAAGAGCTATGATTCGAATCCATCAGGAACATTGGAAAAAATTGAGTCATCCGAAGCTAGAGTCGTTCGAAAATAGCGCACTTTAGGGGAGACTGGGGCAAAAAGTCACAAAACGGATATTTTATTTTTTTACAAGTTACTCGAGCGCTTCAGAAATTTTTAATTAGCGCAGTTTTATAGGAAATTTACCGTTCTACAAGTTTATGAAAGTAATTTTCCTCTATTTTGTAAGGAAATATATTTATCGAGCCGATTTCTAAAATGTAATTTTGTGACCATTCTCAAAAATGCTGGGGCAAATAGTACCAGACATGGGGTATTATCATATTTTGATTCGCTTAATTACGGGCTTCCGTGAATTTGAAAATATACCTAGAGGACATATTATCATAGAAAATTTATTCAACTACACCTTTGTAAAACACCGTTTTCTCTACGAGAAAAGTGAGAAAACGAGAAAAGCGCTTTTCAAGCTACTTAAGAGAAAAATACACAAAAGACTACAAATCTTTTGCCCAATGCAAACAACAAACGGCGAGACATGATAATGACGTTTCTTTTCGCCGTGAGACATCAGAAATTGCTTGGCTTTTTTGTTACTTTTTGCTCTATACCTTTTGTTACTTTTTACCCCAAGTGGCTATTTTTAATAAGAGGATTTCTGGAGAAAAGAACTTTTGTGAAATTCTAAAATATATAGCGGATTCGTATTCAAAGAATCCAAATTATTTAGGAAATATTCACCAGTGCATCAATTTTGGAAAATAAGTAGGTAATAATTGCTATCTTCTGCAAGGAAAATATTTCAAAAATAGGGCTAAAAATTTCGACATTTTATATTTTCTAAATTTCTTGTACGAATTCTAAGAAACTTACAACATTGAAGAAGGTCTATGGAGGCTATCTATAGAAAAAAATTTGAGCTGCTATCTTTTTTACCTGGGAAGATATTGAATTTTGAAGTTTTCGATTTGTGACTTTTTACCCTAGTTTCCCCTACTCTATTGGACAATTTTTAGAAACCTCTTTAGGGCTATCGCTCTGGAAGGCTCCTTATGGAGCCCAAGGTTTATCACGACCAATTGCCCGACAGCGACCCAGCTCTGTGTGTGCACCCATCAGAACTTTTCCAGGCCATGTTATCGACTGACTGACAGTGTCTCGGTTCAGCCAATCCCCACACGCCGGGCAACGCAACTATACCGCCAGTAAGGCCTAGCTTGGAGCGAGAGGCGGGAAATATGAATCCACTAGCCCGGGTCTATTTCGCCATGAGGTGGAAAAAAACCGTGTGGGGGATTGGGATTGAGGACACTGTCAGTCAGTCGGTAACGTAGCCTGGAAGAGTTCGGCTGGGAGCATACAGCTGAGTCGCTGCTGGGTAGTCGGCCGCCATAAGCCTTGGTCTCCCTAAGGAATCTTTCAGGGCAAACGCCCGGCTACATATGCTTTGTTTAGTCTTCTTGACACACATAACCCCCTAAGTGCAGCTAGTTTATCTTGGGTATTGATTATTTTAAAATACACAGCATATTCTTCATATTAACCCTCTAACGGGTAAGACCGCCTCCAGGTGGTCTTCACAAAAATCACATTTACAGCGACAATAAAGGTTTTATTTATTTAAAAGTGCTATAGTGTCCTCAGTAATAGTCTTATAAACATCTCTTGAAAGTTTTAACACATTTTGACTCTTCGTTTTGATACTATTCCCAATTTTGTGTGACAGGTCAGAGGAAAGAGCAACAAAAAATAATTGTGTAAAAAAACTCATTTCCAATTTCCATAAAAATACCGATTTAAAGTTATCTGACTAAAATAAATTTATTTTTTACTGAAAATGTGAATTTTAGAAGCAAAAAGAGTTTCAAGAATTTTTTTATATTTTCTGACCTAGCGCCTAAACTAAAAGAGGTAATGAAGAATGGATGGTTTTTTCGACTTTATTGGATCATAATTATCCTAGAAAACATTGTTTTAGAACTTTTTTTCGCATATTAAAGAAAACACCATTAGAGGGTTAATTTATTTAAGATCCAAAAATTTTATATTTTCGAAAGTCATTCATGTGTCAAACTACCCCAGGCTCCCGTGTTTGAATTTAGAAAAATGTGTATGATATTCTATAGGTGGGGTATCTGATGGATTATATTGGATTTAAAACTTTCAGTTGAAACTGAGAAAGACCTATACCAAGGGTCGAAAGCTTTGGAGAAAAATTTTGAGTTTTTAATTGAGGAAAAAGCTGCTCCTAACGAACACCAGAAATTTTGAATCCAATGTATATGACATGCCTGGATTAACCTGTAGAAAAGGGCCGCATATTAAGACATTCTCTGATCCTTCTATCTGCAGAAACTGTGAGAAAGTACCCAGTTGTCCATCTACTTCAGAGACAATCCGTAGCTGATTATCGGATCCCTGGTACAGATGTTACAATTCCTGCAGGAACGCTATTTTACATTCCCCTGTGGAGCTTCCAGAATGACTCAGCATTCTTTCCTCAACCTTCTGCCTTTGATCCCAGTCGATTTTCCCCGGAAAACATTTTAGACATCCCTGCTAGAGCTTACATGCCTTTTGGAGATGGCCCTAGGTACTGCATTGGTCGCAAACTTGGACAGGTGCAAACTCTCCTGGCTATTGCTACCCTTTTGCGAAGATACAAATTTACGCCATGTCCACGAACACCAAAAGTCATTCGACCTAATCCTAAATCTGTGTTCATTAACACCACAGGAGTATGGCTGAAAGTGGAACGACGGTAATTTGCGGTATGAGATACCATCTCCTGGATACCACCACATTCTAAATCCTAAAACTTCCCACTCTTCATCCATTTTATAGCAATTCACGTACATTCCAACTTTATGTTCGAAAAGTTTTAGCTGTATCAAGTTCAGCGGAAATTATATACATCATGTTTCGAATAAACGCAATAAATTACTAGTTTCTTCACGCCCTACCATCCACCATCCCAAAAGCTCCTTTGAGACAACAAAAAGGGCGTGTGGGAAAACTGAGGTGAGACAAACACCTGCCTGGGGAAGTACCACCCAGAATGAAAGCAAACAACACAATCTAAAGTCAATTTCTCAAACTCACCGAACCAAATAAGGTATTTTTTGTCATTATTCACCATCATTCTCTCGAACTTTAATATTCCCACTCAACTATATAGATTTTCCCATCTTGAAGCCGTACGGTTAAGTAAAAAGCTCATTGCACATATTGAGCTTTTTCTGCATTTCGCTGAAAATAGATTTTTCTGTTTTGAACACTCCATTGTTGAGTATTGCAGAAAAATTGAACAATTTTTCTCCATCAATATGAGAAATTTTCATTTTCACTGCATTTTAAAGAGCAATTTTCTCCTATGAATATCAAATGGAACACAAGCAGAAGTAATCAATTTACGCCAATAAAATACCACTGACATGATCGAAATGGAAAACAAGCTTCAATGTTTGCAGTCTGCATTAACTGCAGTACATAACAAGAGTTTTATCAAAATAAATGGAAATTTTGTTAAAATAAACGAATTAAATTTAAATGGAAAATACAAACATTTTAGCTGGGTTTTTGCTGAAATATCGAACATTGCAAATGCATCAAAAGATGAATGATTGAAAAAAGTTATTAAATTTATAGCAAAATCAATGTGTCTTTTCCCATATTCACATCACAGTGCATGTGAATTGAAAGATCAATCGGCAGTTTCGAACATCAAATTTTTCTTTTATTTTCTTTTTTTCTTATTTTCCTAAATATTCTATCTTGTAGGATAATTACTAGTTTATGGATAAATTCTACGTGATTTTATAATTCCACGATGAATTAATTTGTTTATTTTATTTTTTTATTTGTAAAGCATTATTTATTTTAACATATAATTTTATAATTATTTTTCCATTCCCAAATTGATCAAACACAATTTATGGTGCCCATTTTATCATAATTATACCTAAATTTTCAATACTGCCATATTGCGGTGTTATCACACTTTGTCATTAAAATTTTAATATGATTCACATTATTATCGCTAATTTGCATTTAAATGTATAATTTGTATTATAATTGAATTACTCAATATTTAGAGTTTTATCTATTTATCGATAAAAAGACAAATATGATCCCCAAAAATTAATTTAAATTAACTCATAACACAAGTACGCTTTCTGATTGAATAATCATCAATCATTTTAAAACGATAAAAAAATTAATATGCAAGTACGATACCATTTAACTAATCACAACATATTATTGATGTCCCATAAACTACATACAGTAAAAAAATCACAAGGATAATCGTTGGTCTGCCTTTTTACCATGATTATTATTGTAAAGTTACTCAAACATGTATTTCAGCAAAACGCGTAGTCTGAAAATGTGTAATTTAAATTTTATGTAGGGGAGACCGGGGAGCTTTGGGACAGGGGTAGTGTGGGACAAGGCGATTTTTTCATTATTTTTTTTTTAAATAAATGGGATTTAACCACTATTCAATCGTAAGCAATATTAAGATCTATCTTGACTAAAAGAATGGATATCCTCAGTTTTATTGTTTAATTCTATGAAAACTTTCTTTAAAATTGATAAAAATTGTATTTTTTAATTTCTCAGCTTTGCTCTTAATATTTAATATCAGCGATACATAATCAAAACCTTTTTATCTTATTAGCTGGAAGTGTAATCTGGGAACATATTTTTATAACAGTTTCAGAGATTATACGCTCTTGTTTTTTACTTAAAAGTTTTAAATACCAGAACTACCCGCGGGGATGTTTGGAACACCTGAAAGGGGATGAATGGAACGTTGATTTTCGACAAGATTATAGGTAGCATGCAATTTTTTATTGACAAAATGGAGAGTAATGCCCAGTTTCTACTGGAAATCTACATCTTGTGCAAACTTTAACAGATCAGCAGTTGCCTGCAGAGACAAATAAACCATCAATGTCTTGGAAATCAATGATTTATTCTCCAGAGAATATTCGACCTTTGCTCAATCCCGTTAAAAACTATTTTCTCGAAAATTTCTCGAGCAATATCCTTTACAATTCTCACAAATTTTCCAGAAAAGGCAAGACGAGAGCTTTTTCAGAGAAATAAGGAAAAAACAGGTAACATGCAGCTGTCATAAAATCAAACAGGAATCCATCAGTTAGTTCAAAATAAAAAGTTGCTATAAAATCTACTCGCGTGTGGAATTTGATGATCATGTTTGCAATACTTATAATTAAAAAAGCAAAGAAAGGTAGATGGAAAATAAGAAGAAAATACTTTAAATAATTGATTGACAATAAATGACTACCGTACAAATTAAATTGATATTAATTTCTAAGTATGAAAAAAAGATTAAACATTTTTATTTCTATTAGAAATATTTTTAATCTAGTACTTAAAATTAATCAACGTGCTCCAATAATGCAAATTATGCGAAAAAACGCATCCCAATCATCCCCTTTTGCGTCCCATACTGCCCCACATCGGGAAGGTTTGGGACAAAGCGTCAAATTAAATGTTTTATCTTCTCCAAGAAAACTCAGTTGTTTTCCAAGTTTTATCGAGTATTTTTTATAAAGTCAATATCCATAAGTATCCTATAGACCGCATAAAATTATAATACACTATCGTGGTTTTTTGAAATACTGTCTAAAAGTCAAAACATGAAAAGTGTCCCAAATCTCCTCGGTCTCCCCTAATGGTAAACTGTGCAACCAACTGCGAATGATTACAGAGTTGTGTACAGTTTCTTACATATTTAGTGTAAAATTGCACAGTTTTCAGACAAAATGTGTACAAATTACACAGTTTTTAGATAAAATGTGTACAAATTGCACAGATGTGTATCAATACACACGATTACATGTTTATGTAAAATTTAGAATGAAAATCATGGTAAAGTAGCTGAATTTTTTTTACTGTGAAGCTATGACAGGTACACTACCGTAGAATGTCACAGCAGTCGTGAACTATATCAAGTCCTAGTATAAAAGAGGTTTACATGTAAAACTTAATGCTTTTGAAACCTTTATTATTTGATTTTTGAAAAATATAACAAAACGAAATTTTAGGATTGGAATGCTCATTGGCGATTTCGAACCGCTTTATTATACAGAAATTTCAATCTAAATTATTGACCATAATTTCTGTACTATCCTTTGTCAAAATTCCTTCTAGAGCATCAGAATGTAGGGAACAGACGTTGATATTAACTTAATCCTTGTCCCCAATCGAGACGAAGTCCCAGAAAAAGCCTAACATTTTCGACCACTGAAGAAGGTGCGTAGAGCATCGAAAGCTCTGGGAAGAAAAGAAATTGTTATTCTGGGCTGAACCTCCTCCCATCCAACGATCGCCGGATTTTTCATTATTTAAGTTTAATTTTTCACTAAATCTTAAGTCGGAAGGGGTCTTTTTTAGAGTATTAAGGTGGTCCTAAAGCAGGCCCAGGCACTGCAACAGGTCAATCTAGTGTACCCATCATTCTTCAATTTCTTAGTGCTTTATTTTGGTGTCCTTAATAAAAGACAGTAAAGATCCAGGTTAGGACCATTTCATAACAGAATAGGACAAACTTTGTCGCCCAGAAATATCCTCCGCTGTATCCCAAATGCTAGACAGTAGCAAAGGATGTAAATATTATCCTTTTCGTTCTCTAGACTATATCGATAAATCTCATCTGTGCTGATGCTTATTTCGTTTAAGTAGGAGCTAAGAGCATAGTGGCCCGTAAGCAGGTCAACTAATGTTCTTAACTGGTTTATTATTGAGATTTAAGATCTCTTATCTCCATTTACCGTATGGTTCCACATTGAGCTTAGAACGCCGAAGACCAGGTTGTTCAGCCTAATGCTTGTGCGCATTGGCCGGTTTACTGTTGAAAGGATCCTTGTTGCGGCTTCCAAATAGCCACAAATAGGCGTTGGAACAATTGTTGCCTAAAGCGGTCTTCAGACTGGAGGTTTAGCCCAGTTCCCGACTGCCTCAAAATCCTAAATAGGAACCAATTTTATTGCTCTTTCAGAACGTAATATGTTATTTGTCTTTAATAATCCAATACTAAGTCAAATTTTTCCAAAAAATCTTGATTGTTGAAAAATTAGAGCAGTTAAGTCATATGGCTTAGTCTCAGGTCTGAAGCCCGTATAAGCTTCTTGATGCACTATTCCACGCACCAGTTAGCTTATGTCTGGCGATGGTTTTGCTATGATATCGAGATTGTCTGCTAAGCCACTTAATTCAATCCGTTCAATCTCTTCAAGTTAAGGAAACCTCTGAGAAGTCTTCAGAGATTGTATTGCCTGTAGAGCTTTATCTCGGTGTGAAGTTGCACAATCATTGGTTTACCTCATGGTCGTGGACTGCTTATTTACGAAGAATCGCTTTTATCAGCTAACCCTGGAAGATCTTACACCGGTCTTGCCTGGATCATTTTGGTGATTCGCCAACTACTGGCCCACTCCCACTCCCTGTAGCTTAAACAAAGCACCGGGAATTTCAGCGCTTCCATGCAACTATGCCAAAATTTGCTACAGTTGCTTTATAAGGGATCTCCAACTCCAACTCAGGTGTTGTAAGCATTCCTTGAAATACATGCAAAATCAATTATAAGTGGAATTTTGGCGACAAAAGTCATCTGCAGCAGATTGATCAATAGACTGATGAAAACGGTCAGTAAATGTTAATTTTAACGGTGCTATCACATTAGGATTTTCACAATTTAATTTTAAATTCAATTGAGCCAATTGAGCATTATAAGATTTCTAGAATTTATTTGAAAATTCTCACAGCCAGGACACATTTTGCAAGAAATTTGCTCAATTTCAAATAGTGCCGCGAGTTTTTTGATTGTGAATGACGCCGGAAAATATGTGATAGTACTTAAAACGTCTCATAAATCACTTATCTATTATGCAGAAGGATTCACAAAGTCAGAAGAAAGGGTTGTAGGCAAGGAGGCTCATGAAAAGACTGGAGATTTCTGGGCACAATAATTTCCTATGAATGGCTTTGGAAAAACTTAGCACATTACTCCCGATACTGAAGCTTCATTTCCGTACAAGTTTATCACTAAATCACTGTACTTATCTTATTTTTTTGGCCACAAATAATAATTAAATATGAGTAAATAAATTTAATAAGAACAATTTGATTCTAAAGGCTTCTTGGTTAACTGCAATAAAATTGAAATGAATGAGCAATTTTAACATTTTAATTTGCTGAATTCAAATTTTATTGAGCAATCACATTTATGCTATTTTCGCATGTTTAAACATATTTTGGTGGGACAAGTATTAGTTTATATCAATAAATAGGCGCAAATCTATCAATTCAAATGATTTTCAATGCAATATAACGCATAGGAACAATTCATCTGAACATGAAATTGGATTTACAAATTGAAAAAATCCTAGGGTGATAGCACGGCAAAACGTTAAATAACAAATTTTCTGTGCATGAAAATAGTGAAATATTGTTGATGAATCGGAAATTCACAAATTATGAACCATCTTGATATCCCAAATATGATTCAAAATCATTTCTACTCAATTTCACATTTCTTCAAAACAGAATATTTTGCTAACCACTTGTTTTAGCCAAAAAATCGTTTTGTGAGAACTGTTCTGTAAGGCCAAAATCGATAAAATCAATTCAATATGAATTTTACTCTCCAAATGCCCATTCATCGCCTGAGTTTGCATAATTACCTTAAAAGAGTAATAAATCAAGTATAAAGCTATAATTATTGTACTGAAACTTATAATTAATATAGCTATATTTACTATAATTATAGTGAAAAAATCTATAATATTTTTAAACAGATATAAGCTATAATAATACTAAAAGGGGTCTGTTAAAGCTTATGACCATCATCTGTTTCATAATAAGCTATTCCAAAATCCTCCCGTTACGTGAATATAGCAATCAGTACTAACTACAGGGGATAAAGAATTAAATAAATAAAAATTGCTGTTTTTCTTTCCATGACAGGAAGTCATTATTCCCTTCTACTCTTCCAGTTTTGACATCGGTTTGGTAATGATTCCATTTGTCCTTCTCACCTTCAATTTATTCTGTGGTGGTTTTTTTTTTTACGTTATCACACTGTTGGAGATGGATACGCATGTGACGCTAGAATTATATTATGTTCAATTTACTGAAATTGTCAGCATCGTGACACGTTGATTGATTACTTCTTTTCCATTGGTCAAACAATGATTTTGGCAAGAGGGAGCTCTGAAAAAAAGCTGCCTGTCCCACTCAGCTAAACCACCAAAAGCTTGCAAAAAAGCTTTTGGCAACGAGAAAAAAAGTCAAATTGTGGAATGAGTGATGTTGTAGGGAAGTAGAAACAATGGGATTTATTTAATCAATCAGAAGATTGAATAGAGATCAGTGTTTAGGTATAAAGTCACATCTGTGTTAAATTGAGTTTATTACCATTCTTTTCTTGTTTGTTTCTCTCACTTGAATCTCATATGGTTTGGGGCTGGAAAAGGGTGAATGTAGCATAATTACATTTTCAATTGGTCAAAAGGGGAGTTGGTGAAATCGAATGTCCGGGAAACATCCGGAAACTTGGGTAGATGTTGCGAAATAAAAGTCTGAGGAAAACCGAATGGAGTGTTTTCAATTGCAAAAGTTAAGTGTATTTTGATTTCTCTTCTACTCCTCAATCTGCAATAAAATACCTTTCGGTTTTCCACTTTAAAATCTCAAATGTAATCTCCTTCTTTCACATGCAGGTCAAATAATCATTTTATCTCAGCAGAATTTTTCATGAAAATTCTATTTTTTTATCTCATTGCAGAATACTGTCGATAAACTGGTTCAGAGAGCAAATGCATCCCTCCTCATCGGCACGTCATCGTGGAAGGAGCAATTCTCGGAGGCGCTAACTGTCAGTGCAGGTACTCTAAATGTGCATTTTTCCATCTCTTGATACTTTATGGTGTGAAAATTCCTCTGACAAAAGGACACTGATAACCCCTCATTTCCACTACTATATGAAAAATTCTCTCGCACTTGAAAGCTCCAGTAGCTCCTGGTTAAGTTCTTCCATGAAGTTTGCTCTTTGGTTACAAACAGCATTTCGACACCATGGAGGGTCACGCAGAAGTAATCACATGTGGTAGAGCATAAATTATATTCCGTGGCAGAAGCACAGTCGAGAGAAAAGTACGAGAATTTTCCACCACCCTGCGGGAAAAACTTCCCAATCTCTTACCCTCTCTAGTCTCAGTATTTGAATGCGGAAAAGCTCACCGAACTATCGAAGCGTGATAAAGCTTCCTGTACCAACCCCTCCCTTACAAACTGAACGTGGTAAAAAGAACATCACGAATTCAGTGGCGTGAAAATTGTGGAACGATGAAAATATCTGGGAGACATATCTAAGATATTGGATCAAAGGGCGATAATTTTATCAATTCTTCCAGAAGTGTCACAATGTGAGGTTTTTGTTGGATTTCCCACAAAAGCAATAAATTGTGGGCAATAGAAAATTTCATCTTTTCACACATTTTCCATCTCTTTGTGCCTTATTCTTTTACCCATACCAGAGATGGGAAAAACTATAGATAAAATTATGTACAAATATAAATGCACAAAAATTTTATGTAATTTTACTATGTAAAATGAGCAACGTAATTATAATAGCTGTTAACAATTAATTCGACCAATACACTCAATCTCGGTATTATGCACATTTTCGGGACCGAAAAAAATCTGCCGTAGAATGAATTTCGCGCGGAGTAAAATTAGTTCAAATAAAAAGATTCATCTGTTTAATAGAAATGCATTAACAAACAGTACTCTGTGGCCAGAGTTCTTCAATAAATGGTTAGAATATAAAAAAATACCTTAACAAAAGAAATTAAAGTTTTATTCTGAAAAATTAGCAAAATATTTTCAAATTTCCCGCGTCGCTAATAGTATACATTCAGGCGTATTTCAAAAATGATTTCATAAATTGACTCCCAATGACTTAATACCGGGACTGAGTGTATAGGGAGTTTCGGTTTCTAAGAAATTCTCCAAACCAAAAAAACCCACGAATTCACTCCAGTGACACAAAAAATTGCATACCCACAGGAGAAGTCTTTGGAATAAGTTACAAAAACGCCATGGTGTATGCAAAACATTTTCGGAGCCAATTTCTCAGCCTATATTCATCACCAACGACCGAGTGAAAAATATTTGCATACACATAGGGGCATTTCAAAAATTATTTTATAAATAAGTTCCCAATAGAAGACAATTCATATCAAATTCTTTCAATCGGTTTTCACCGTTTTCACTTAAGCCGGAACTCCCTGTATTTCGTGTATGTCAGTGCCCTTGAATTACTCTTTCTAACGGTATCTCAAGGCCGAATACTAAACAGTTCTAGAATGTACATTAGGGCGTTTCAACAAGGAAAAAAAATTTTGGCACTATTCTCACGGTGCTGTATTTGATGAGACAAGAAAGTTTTTCTTCGACGACCATATCATATGATCAGACGCCGTTTAGAGGTGGCTGATCGACCCTCACTGTAGAACATTTTTCTGATTTTGCACTACAGAGAGGGTCGTCTACGAATCTTTGACAAATTTGAATTTGTCACTTTTCTCGTCAAATGATACGATTTTTTAAATATCGTCGTTTCGATCAATATTTGTCGTAGCATTCTTTTATCAACTTTTCATGTGACAAAATTTACAATTAAGTGTAGCATTTTTATAAAGCTAGAACTAGAATGCATGGAAATGTTAGAATTTGTAGCAACCTTTTTTTTAAATACAACATAAATTAATTTGAATTTTTCTAGTGATAAAAACACTTTTATTTAAAAATATTAGGAAGATTAATTGTATCTCTATTCCTAGTTTTTTTTTTTGATTAAATATATTTGTTAATTATTTTATTAATAATTTAATATTTTTGGCTTTATTTGCAAATTAGGCTTAATAAGCCTTTACGAGTACATACAAGCAGGGTAGAATGTTGTACAATACATACAAAAAGTTTTAGAACAAAATCATTAGATAATATAATCATATGTATAATCATATTACAATTTGATACTTTGCCAGTAAGCAGTACTATTACCAGCTAAGCAACCAATTAACGCAGTTTTCTAACTAGAAGTTTCAGTAAATTATAATTCATAAATAAATTTAATTAAAACATTGTCATAACTTCACCAACCATGAAGTTACGATAAATATTGCTTTTTTTCTATTAACTAAAACCAGTTAATATTATTTTATTTAAAATATTTTTTATTGAAATATGAAATTTTCTTGAAATTTAGACTGGTGTGATGAATTTAGTTTAAGATTTTCCGGTGATTATCAGTAGGATTGAAGTCACCTGAGGATTAAAACATTTTTTTTTATTTTCCCCAGAGCTTTCGGTCCTGATATGGACTGTTTTCAGTAACTAAGATAAAACAAAAATACACGTATAGCCACTGAAGAAGATCAATGTTCGCACCAAAAATATTTAGAGAAATCAAAAAAGTTTTAATCTTAAGATGACATTAATTCCACTAGCTATCACCAGAAAATCTTATAGTGGTGCTATATCAATGAAAAATGAACGTTTTTTAACACTTTTCTGATCTCAAATGCTGCTGCATTATCGTCTTTTTATGTATTGGTTCCTGTCACAACTAGTGGTTTTAGACCACGCCGAGGACTGGGGAAAACAGTCAAGACAGGAACTAACACACAGAAGTGTCGATAATGTAAAAGCACTTAAGAACAGTAAAGCACTTAAAAACATGTTCATTTTTCATTGTAATAGCACCATTATGGTTCACTTTACTGCTTTATGCACTTTACTGTTCTCAAATGCTTCTGTATTATCGACTTTTCTTTGTGTTGGTTCCTGTCTCGATTGTTTCCCCAGTCCTCGTCGTGTTCTGAAACCACTAAAGTGTCGTGACAAAAACCAATACAAAAAAGTCGATAAAGCAGAAGCACATGAGAAGAGTAAAGTCAAGTCTTAATAAAAATTGTTTATTTTTCATTGGAATAGCACTATAAAAAACAACATAAAAGCTTTTTTATCGTGTGATATTAATAAAAAAAAATTACACACTTTCGAAATCGAAAAAATTCAGGTACGACAAATGCTGATCGGAATGACGATATTATATCTACACTCAAAAAAGAGCTTATTTGAGGCAAGGTTTAAAATCGACTATAAACAGGGTTAGTCACGGTTTAATTTTAAAAAGGTTTTAAACTGTAAACATGAGTTAACCCTGTTTCAGCAATTTTAACTCCTTTTTTTAGTGAAGGATTTCACTATTAACCTTAATACATCGGTTTAAATCTTGCGCAAGGTTTGAATGGTTTTAAATTTCTATCATGGCGAGATTCTTAAATGCATTTAAGGGTTTCTCGTGTAAACTTGTCAAGTGGAATCAGTAAGAGAAGAATGGTGTTTAGTGTTCAGTGTGCCTCAAAGAATGGAGGCATTCGCGTTGACATTTCTGGGATTGGGGCTCAATATGAGCCCCCACAGTGACCACCCAGGGACATATCAGCGACAAGAAGAGTAAATTGTGAAAAGTTCTGTGGTAAGTGGTGCTTAATTTTCTTTTCAAGTTTGTAACCAAACGTGCGCGTCAAGAATCAAAGTGCGGAGTTTTCTCTCTTTTTCATGAGGTTTTCACTGAATTTAGGGTCAATTTTACCGTAAATGTGTAAATAAATGGTGAGCAATATATTTTCTAAAAAAATCTCGGTGAAATTCTTGAAGATTTTAGTGGAAAAAGTGTGAAAATTCTGTTCACTGAGGATTATCCGCACGCCTAAATTTTAAACCCTGTCAAGATTAGGATTTTACCCCTGTTTTAACCTTGAGTTAACCGTGTTTTAATCTCTCAAGGGTTGATTTTCATCCTTGCCACGGTTAATATTGGTGCAATGTGTGCGCGTCTAACTAAAGCCATTGTGCGGCGTTTCCTCAAATTTTCACAGAGTTTATCCCAATTTTCCACCATCAATGCCTAAATAAACAGTGAGAAATTAATTTTCATAAAAAATATCGGTGAAATTCTTAAAGGTGTTAGTGGAAAAAGCGTGAAAATGCTGTTCACTGAGGATTTTCCGTACGCCTAAATTTTAAACCGTGTCAAGATTAGGATTTTATCCCTGTTTTAACCTTGAGTTAACCTTAAGTGTTTTAATCTCTCAAGGGTTGATTTTCATCCTTGCCACGGTTAGTATTGGTGCAAAGTGTGCGCATCCAAAGTTAAAGTGCGGCGTTTTCTGTATTTTTAACGGGATTTTCACGAAATTTTAAAAATTATTATTTTCTTATCTTTAACTTTATTTTCTAAAAAAATCGATAAAATTTCTCGTGATTTTAGTGAAAAAACTGTGAAATGCTGTTCACCACAAAATATTCTAAAGACTTTTGAATTTTAAACTGTGTCAAGATTACGTTTTAACTTCTTTTTTTAATCTCGAGTTAACCGTTTTATACGTTTTCTATTTTCCACGGGATTTAGCCTCATTTATTGCTAATGAATAAACAACTATATATCTATCTATCTATCTACATGTCTAAACGGTTAAGATAAATTTTGTAATTTTAGTTTGTGTTGCCATTTTTTCTTAGATGTCGGAACTCCAGATTTGCAGAAGTTCGAACGAGAGGATCATACTGAAACATGGAAATTCTACCTAAAATTTCATAAGAGGAGAGAGCAGAAGCACGCCAGGGAGCAGTGGAAAGTGCAAAATAAAATAATTGCCACCGTCCTGCTTACACATCCTTTGAAGTGGTGCAGGCTGAAGCAGGATTGATTAATTTCAGGAATTACGTAGGTTTCAGAAACCAAAAAATATGCCCTCTTTAATTTTTTTCAAATATAATAAAGAATATTTCTTCAAATCCAACTCTGAAACATAAAAGTACAACATTAGAACAATATTTTCTAAAATTTTCATTTACAAATTTTAAGAGGCTGATCTTTTAAAATGATTTTCGGAGACATAACTCACATAATTTTACTATGAAATCAGAAAACTAAATATTTGCTATAAGCAGTTGAGCAAAAGTTATATTTCAACGAAAGTTTAAAAACATGAAATTTGTTTTTAATAGCATTTTTTACAAGAAACAATGGCGTATTTTACACTACATTTCGCCGTGCAAAATAAAGTATAACCAAGGAAAAAAAAACAAATCCTTGTTTAAGTTTTAAACCATCAACTCTAGAAGTATGCAAATTTTCGATGAAATTGATGCATTAGATTTCGAAAAATTTTGCATATAAATCTCACAAATTGAGATTTTAAAAAGAGCTTTTACAGTTGATGCTTCTCAATTGGCTTTAAATAAATTTGTAAAGGCTCTATCCTAAAGTTTCTCACTGGCTTGAAGCTTTGAGATGAGAAAATATTCTTCACATGTTGTACTTTGTTATCAAAGAATATGTATATATTTTATTTAAAGTTGCAATACTGCAAAAAAAAAGAAATTTTTTTAAAAATGCCTTTTTAAAGCAAATTTCCCATATCCTTGTCGGTAGAAACGTCCGAATTTTTTAAAAAAGGCATTTAAAAAAAAATCTACTAGTGTGTAGACGCCATAAAGCTGTTAAGGTAATCTAGATATATTTATTTATTTTTCATTGAGATAAGATTAAATATTGAGAAAGAATATATAGGTAAACAAATACTGTCAATTTTTCTTGATAGATTTTCCTAAGTTTTTGCTTAATTATTTTGAAAATAACTTTTCTCATGCTGTTGTAAAATTTACTCCCTAGTTTTTGCCAATATTGTTTAAAAAAGCTTTAAATTACAGATATTTTTATGATACCTTAAAAAATAATAATATAATAAAGTTTAAAGTAATGAAATAACTAGGAGTTATAAATTCTTATATTTGTGTTAAATTGTAATTATTTAATAGTAAAATAAGGAATTATAATGATATATTGTAAGAGAAACAAGTACTATTTTATTGTAATAAATTCTAAATGTTTACTTAACCTAATTATAATTTTTTTATACTTCTACATTGATGTATGTATATGAGAAATTCAAATCTCACTTAAGTAAACTTCTTGGAGATCATTTTTCAATCTTTGTTAGAATTTAAGTCAAATTTACATGTAAAACAATTAAATAAGGCTTAGAAATTCCTTTTATAATATTTTTCTTCACTGAGAAAATAAGAAAATAACGACTAAAGTATAAACTTTTTATTCTAGCCGTTACTTTTTATTTCCTTAGTGATGCAAAATATTATAATAAGAATTTCTAGTTTTATTTAATTATTTTCCAAGTAAATTTGATTTTAATCTTAACAAGGGTTAAAAATAGTCATCCAGGGGTTGAAAGAGGCGAGATTTGAATAAACTCATGACAAGTGTTGTTTTTCCGCTTGCCAGGGGTTGATGGAAACAAGGATTGAGTGTAACCCGTGTTACGGATTAAGCCATACTCCTTCCAGGGTTTGACGAAACAGGGTTTAAGGTATAAACATGGCGAGGATTGGTCTTCATTCTTGCCAAGGTTTACTGAGAAAAAGGTTTTAAAATATACCCCTGACAAGGATTATGGTTTACTCTTGCCAGGGTTTGACGAAAACAGAGTTTAAAATATAATCGTGACGAGGATTGGTCTTCATTCCTGCCAAGGTTTACTGACGGCAAGGTTAATCAATATCCATAACAGGATTTGACTTTCTACCTTTTCAGGGTTTGGTTGAAACAGGGTTTAAAAAATACTTGTACGTCAAACCTTGCCACGTTTAGGTTGAAACAGGGTTTGGCATCAGTTTGATAGACAAACCCTGTTTTACATACCCATTTAACCGTGGATTTTTTTGAGTGTAATAAGTCACGAGTTGAGCTTTTGGAAATGCTAGGTTTATTTGTTCTTCTTACATTTTTTACCAAAAAAGAAAGATACACGTTGAGGCGTTCGTGAGAAAATCTAATGTATTGAAATATTTACATTATATTTGAACATACAATAAATAAACATTATCGCCCCATGTGTTGACATACCAAAAGAAACTTTAATGGTATTTTTTGTCCCTTTTAGCCAATATTCAAATATCATTCTATAGTGGTGTTGCGAACAAATATTTTCTTTGTGTTGTGAAAACATTTTCCATCCAAAGATGGAAATGTAAAAAAGGGATACAATACACCCATCATGTACATATAAAATGGTACACAAAAAAAAATTGAGGAAGAAAAGGCGACAGTTTGTCCTATTCCTTAAATTTTTTTCCAGATGTATTTCCTTTACTTGGAAGCAAAAAAAAACTTTTGAGAGCTTTTTGTAAAGTCAAAAATTCTTCGATTTATGAGAGATTTAAATATGTTTTTATGCAGGTGATGACGGCGGCTCAGATGAGGGTGACGGTGAGGAGCCAACTCCAAGCTGTGCTGACTACATAATGCATTTCTTGACACTATTCTGGAAGATTATATTTGCCTTTATTCCACCTACAGGTATGTAAACATTCCATTAGTTTTTTTTCTGCATTTTTTATGTATTCAGTAAAATGGAAACTTATACAAAGTTATGTAGAAAAAATTCGAGAAGGAACATGGTAATATGTCCTTTGGGTATACCTCTGTCGTTCGCAGAAGCTTTTGAATAACAGTTGCGAAAAATGTTGGTTCAAGAAATGTCTAAAACTGAATTTGAAAAAAGCAAGTTTAAGTTTCTCTCCCTATCAATTACTTTACTTTAAAAACAAATATTTGTTTAAATTTTTCTCTTATAGAAAAATGTTTAAAACGGAACACGAGGGTACACGACCTTTATATTTTAATTTTTTTTAAACCTGCTGCTTTTTTTGGCAACTAGCGTAGGGGAAGTGTGCCAAGTTTCGGCCAGCTCTAATTTCGGCCACTTTGAGTGTAATTTCGGCCATGCAAATAAATTAATTAATATTTTGTATGTAATCTTCGAATAGTCAATGAATTCATTTTGCTTTCAAATATTTATTCATTTGAGGATGTATTAACACAAAGACCGTTAAATTTTAGGTATAATTTGAATTTAAATTGCGTTGTAAAAACTCAGTGTGGAAAGAGTCTTACAAAAAATGTGACAGATCGATTGTGTTTCTAGCAGTCTTCTGATTTGTGGTGAAGTGCAAAAGGTTTTCCTTCGGTGTTTTTCATGAAAATTGATTAGTTTTCATTAAAGTTTTCATTTAAATTTCGGGCAAAATTTCCCAGCTGGATCCTGTATTTCGAGTAAAAAGTATATACTTTGTGAGCATCTCTCCGGTGAGGTAGTGTTGCTTATTCCGGCAACATCTTTTGCTTTCCTAAATTTCTTATTCATTTTATGTTTTTTTTTTTTCAATTTCTGAGTTCTACAATATCCAGAGAAAAAAAACATCACTTCTATGAAAAAGATGATGTGGAAAAGGCATTGAAAGAGTTCAGGAAGGGCAAATTGGTACGGGAATCTGCGCGTAAATTTGAGATGCTACTCTTCAGGTCTTCAGGACGAATTACACGGAAGATCTCAGGGCTTGTGGCTCATATAAACGTATTTAACTAAATATTAAACTCTTTCTGTTTGATGTTTTGAAATTTTCTATCCGTTCTACCACAAAAAGTGGTCAGAAAAAGGTGGTCGGTATTTCACACAAAGTGGCCGAAATACTACCCAAAGCAAAGTCCATATTTTTATTAATTTTTCAATATTTTAGAAAGTGATTTAAAGAAAACAAAGATGATAAACTAGTTTTCAAGATTTCACACATCCCTCCCGAAAAGGAAGTAACAAAAAATATCAATATGAATTAAAAATATTCCATTTCAAACTTAGGACTTCGGTGCTTATATGCAACTATGCCGAAATTTGGCACACTTACCCTATGTAATTAGAAAGTTTGATTTCACATTAAATAGTAATCAGTAATCAGAATTATTCAAAAATGTAGCACAAAATTACTTGGTCGAGAGATTTTTTTTTAATCTCTCCATCAACTTTATTCAGCGTACATGTCAAAAAGTTTACTAATTTGAATTATTTATAGGTAGATTAGTGTGAAATAATCATTGAAAATTCATACACTAAATTACCATACGAAATTTTCAGGTGTTCTCACTCTCAGTGTTCACACTCTTGAAATTCAAATGGAAATGCTCGTGGTTCGGTAAAACTTTAATGTTATTTCAAATTCAAAACTTTTCACAAAAGTTTTCTTTCTTCAGTATTTACAGTAGAGTCTCTCAAATCTGAATCTCTCAAATTCGAGCGCCGGTTGGATTTAAAATGTCAATTGTAGGGTTATGTTAAAAAAATCGTGTTGTGGATGATTAAAAATCATATTTCCGTGCTATTTCCTGAATATTTACACACATTATGTGCGAATAAAATGAAAAGGAAGTATGTTACTACTAAGACTTGTGAGAAATTACGGGAATATAATTCAAAGTGCAATTTAATCTAACATAAATTCAGTTAGTTTTAAAAATATCGTTCGAATTTGAGAGGTGACAAATGTCAAAAATACCCCCCAATCGTTCGAATTTGAGAGACTCTACTGTATTAGTTTTCTTTGGATTAACTCTAACGGATTTCACAGCACAATATCTTGCAAAATCGACAATTTATTCAGAGAAAATTCTATTGAGAACAAATGGGGCAAAAAAAGAGGATGGTCCTCGAGGATTATAGAAAATATTACTCATATGACAGTCTATTGAAAAGTTTTCCCGATTTTTTCCCCATGGTAAAAAAAGGACATCCCAACTTTCCTCCAAAAATACAGAAAACAACACGCCAAGACATCCAATTCTCTCAAAGTGTACGTTATTCAAGCACTTCCAGGATTTTCATCCGCCTTTTTTTGGACGAGCCCCACATTAAAATTCATTGTTGGCAAAACGACCAACTGAAAATGCTGCGGTGAACGTAAAAATAGACGAACGAGTCATAAAGTGTCACAGAGAAAAATCCAAAGTATTTCAACCCATTCGAAATCATGTTATCAAAATAAGGGATGAAGTGACAATAAGTGCTACGATGGGCTTTTAGGGTGAGAAAAGGGTTCATTGTGGGCCATTCAAATTTATTTTTCATAGAATTTCTTCCTTATGTGAAGAGAATTTCTCGTTTTTACAGGAGATAGAGTCACATTTCCAAGAGATTGAAAATTTTAGAGGTGGTGTACATAAGCTGTGTAACAGCTTATTTTGAGCCTGAACATTGCCTCACTTGTCACCCTTGCCTTGTCTCAATATGAGCAGTTTCAGATGAATAATTTATATTTACAACATAGCCTTGACAAGATTTATTTTCAACCCTTATTGATCCAGATCATAGTTTGAAATAAAGAGCATCGGCTAAAATAAAAGGAGGAAATAATCTAGATAAATAAATAAATAAATAACCATAGGGGAAATTGGGGCCCTAGTAAATATAGGGTAGTTGCAAATACTGAATTTTTAACTAAATTGGATAATGCCCGACGCACAATAACTTTTGTTTTGTAAACATGTTTTTGACATTTCAGTGAGAGTAAGCGAGATCTAAATCTAGTCGTCTCGCTCATTCTAATGGGAAATTTTGAAAACATGTTTACAAACAAAAGTTATTGTGCGCTGGTCATAAGACTTCAATAGGCAAGACCTATAAAAATTAGCGGTGGCAGCCAAAATCCCGAACGTCGAAATCCCGAAAAGGCCAAAATCCCGAATGTTCAAAATCCTGAAATGAATAAAATTATATGGGGGAAAATGTTTAGAATAATTTTCCAAGACACAGAAGATTTCCCTTTGCCTCCAGAAAGCGTGGGTGCAATCGTGGGAGTAGCTGTAACACTTTTAAGAATTCGGGATTTTGGCATTCGGGATTTTGGCTTTCGGGATTTTGACCGGGATCCGTCAATATTCCAATGCCAAAAACCCGAAAGCCAAAATTCCGAACGTAAAAATCCCAATAAGTCAAAATTCCGAATGGGCCAAAATCTCGAAAATCCAAAATCCCGAAAGCCACCGAAAACTCAAAATCCAGAAAAACCAAATTCTCGAAAGCCAAAATCCTGAATCCTCTCGTCAAATAATTACCTCCCCGATTTGAGAGTTCTCTCCGGTGGTGGTTTTTTTCTGTACCGATTTGAAGGTAAATCAAAGAGAACTTACTTAAAAATCCGTTAGAAGTTCGAACGTTTAAACTGACGAGTTACACAAAAGTGAGAAAGTTCATGAAAAGTACATTTAGGTTAAATTAAGCTAATTCAAGACCTGCTCTAAATGGAAATTTTTCACTACTCCAAATGGAAACGTCATTATTTTCGTGATAAATACAGTACTAAATAATTATATTTATATATTTTCTATACCACAGTTTCATTATTTAGTTAATTTTACTCCAAATAAAGCGAAAATCCATTCATATTCATAAATTTTAATTTGTTAATTTCTCAGAAAAATTAAAAGTGTACCTTTTCACCATGTTTTCCAATGAAAAACACAATAAAGTGACTGTTGTTTATCCATTTTGTTTAACATTTATGTCATATTTCTGGATAATATTGGTTAAATTAAATGCTAATCTTTATTCTAACCGGTACATGAAGTTGTTAAATGAAATAATTACCTATTTTGTAAACAAAAAGGGTTTTTCTAAAGTGTCTGCAAATGCTTCAATAGGAAACGCCAAAAATATAATTTTTTGGAGAGATTTTCTTATTGTTTTAGATGGGAAAGGAGAAAAGACCAGGAATAAAAACAAATCCTGCACTCAGGAGCAACTCAACAAAGTTTTGGAAGCCTTTCGTCGCGGTTTCACTTACACTGTTTGTCTCCAATTAGAAACTTTCTCTTGTCTCCATTTGGATTAATATGTTTCCAATAGAAGCATTTTACGCTTGCGTATTTTTCTTGTATTTAAGAAGTTTTCAAATTATATCTAAAGAAATTTCACTAAACAGTAACATTCTAGAAGAGTCAAGGAGCAAATTTATGTAATTCTCTTCAGAAAAAATATGAACTTAATGTGTTGAATATTCTGTCAAAGTTCTGGAAATGGTTTAGAATTAGGACATTTACCCTATTTTAATAAAAGTGCAATTGAAACATTCTGTCATCCTGAAATTCCACAAAACTACACAAAAATTCACTTTTTCAGCAAACTGTTACACACTGTTATTGTCATTGTTGACGACTGAAGTGTCAAGATTACCGAAATTCAAAATGGCAGAAAAATTAGCTCTAAATCGGCGGGTATATGAACTTGCATTTTAGGCTTCCGGTATAGTTTTGAATAGCTTTGGCTTGGCTTTGAATTGGCTTTGTTTCTTCAAAAGGTTATTACTGAACGGGGCCATCGTTGACATTGATAACGATTGAAAAGTATCAAGAATACCAAAATTCAAAATGGCAGAATAATCAGCGCTAAAGCTACGGATACGTCAACTAGCACTTCAGGCTTCCGGTAATATTCCGGTAATAGCAAATATTTAAAAATTAACAGAAATTTTAAGCAGTGCGATTTATTTACTCTTTTTCAAAAATTTCTATATTAGAAACGGTTTGCGGAATCTTTATGTTTTTTTCCATTTTGTTTTTCCGAATTTGTCTTTGGAATCTTTGTCTTCGGTAATTTTTGTTTTTTGGAAACTTTGTCTTTGGAAATCTTGTCTTTCATATATTTTAAACAAGTATATTTTATTAAATAAAATAATGATATTACAATGGTGTTTTTTTAAGTTTTTAGTCTCGTCCTTCAGGGCAAAGGGAAATTTTCTGTGTTTTTCGGGAAATTTTTAGTTTCGTCTTTGGGGCAAAGGGGAATTTTCTGCGTTTCGGGAAGTAATCAGTATTGCCCATCGAGACAAAGGGAAATTTTCTGTTTTTGGGAGGTTTTTAGTATCATCCTTTGGGGCAAAGGAAAATTCTCTGTGTTTTGGGAAGTTTTTAGTTTCATCCTTTGGGGCAAATGGAAATTTTCTGAGGAAAGGGAAATTTCTGGAAAATTATAAAATATACTTGTGCAAAACGCGTTACAGACAAAATTTACGAAAATTGTGCAAAATGTATGAAAGACAAGATTTCCAAAGACAAAGTTTCCAAAAAACAAATATTACCGGAGTCACAGATTCCAAAGACAAACTGGGAAAAGCAAAAGTGTAAAAAAACAAAATGAAAAAAAACGAAGATTCCCGATCCCATTAGAAACTGGTGTAGGGGGAACTAGGGCAGTAGTAAACAGGGGTAGTTGTAAACACTGTGATTTTTTCATTAATTTTAAGACTCCAGAGGATAAAACCCATAAGCATTCATAGATACCATGGGGATGTATGCACACAGATGAATTGGTCAATAAAATCCTAGTACTTTGAAAATAAAAAACATTTTTCTCGAAAATGTTAATATTTCGATTATTTTGGTCATTTGGATTTCCACCTAGAAATTGAGAACTGTGTAAAATAATCGAAATGTAGCAATACCAGTTCTTTCCCACAACCTTTAAGGTTATATTAATGTATTTACTAAAGATATTGAGATTCTCAATTTTTTAAAAGAATTAACAATTGGACAGAAAACAGCATTTGGGGTAGATGTAAACAGGCAATTTTCCTGTAATTGTAGATGTCGTGAGTGTAGAATAAATGGCAATTTTTTTTTGTTTTCATGCGAAATTTCTAATTAATTGACTACGAAAAAATTGGTGGCTCTGTGTTCAATAAAAAGTCACATGATGTCAAAATATAGGGAAAATCCATTGAAAAATGTCTTTGATTTGCATGCTTTTAGTTTTTTTTGCTATTTTAATTATTCTTTGTTAAAAGTGTAATGATTTTTTGAAAATATACAGTCTTTATATATCTCTGAAGTAATTAAAATATTTGAAAGTGGTGCAAAGTTATTTTGAAGGGTGGAAAAAAGGGTGTTTACATCCTCCCCAGAAAGTGTTTACTTCTACCCCAGGTATTTTGTGAAAAGAGAAAAATGCATAGTGACACAAATTTTATTTTTATGGAAAACTCAAAAGTTCTCCAGCATCCGCATTACCCTCGATGCATTGCCTATACCCAAGGGTAAAACATGAGATAAGAAAAATTTTCCAAAAAACCACTGTGTGCTTGGAAAATTGCCTCAAATACGCATCTATCGAAAATGGTTACATGTGCCCCAGTCTCCCCTACATCAGAGAAGATGTAGCTCACGGAAAACTTTGACTAACCCTTTCTATCTCGCACTCATATCTAAATTGTATTTCTTGTGATGCTTGCAAGAAAAGGAAGATGATTGCAAAAAAAAGACATCGACATATGCAAAGCTTTTGAGAGAGAAAGGAATGGAAATTTAGATTTCGTAAAATTTTTCTGATATAAAAAGTAAAAGTGGTCCCCTTCAAAATCTGGAAACCCTAAAATCTAAAAAGCTCAAAATCAAGAATGCCAAAATTTCCTAAAGCAACCTAAAAATGTCATAACTACTCCCACGACTTCGTCCACACTTGCTGGAGGCAAAGGGATATTTTCTGTTTTGGGAAATTATTCCACTTGTCTAATTTCATTTCTTTCAGGATTTTGACTTTTCAGGATTTTGGCTACCTTGGTTTTTTTTTTGGCCTTCAAGATTATGGCTCTTCAGGAATTCGATCAATTCGGAATTTTATCTCTTTGAGATTTTGGCTTTCGGGTTTTTGATCGAAACCGAAAAAATCATACCAAATACTGGAGTCATGAAGATCTTATTTAATTTTTGCTGACAATTTTGATAAGTTCTGTGTATATTTGTGGATGTCGTTAAGCCATTAAGCTCTAATTTATCCGCATAGATCTTCAAATGGTCATAAGTTTGGTTAAAAGTGAACAAATTTTACCATCGGGAATGATTTTATGAAAGTTTTAGTGCAATACTATGACTCTTCGGAACACTATAACTTCGTACTCCTACTGCTAGAGGTGCTAAAATCGAATTCTCGATTTTCAAAATTTTCCTAATTGAAAAATTCGAATTGAACCAATTAAATTCATGCATATCACTGATTTTAAATTCCTAGAACTATCCAAAAGATAGTTAAATAACCATATACTTTCCGGAAATATTTACTCAAAGAATGTGCATTGAAAGCAAAAGCCACTAAAGGCAATTTGGAGTAAAATCCTCTTCAATGTGAAACAACCATTGAAAATGCTGAATATACACATTTTCTCCTTATCCTCACAATTCTTCTTCTCAACATGAATATCTTCATTCACAGATATGTCTGGCGGCTATTTGTGCTTCGTCATATCAATCTTCTGCATTGGGGTTGTAACAGCAATCATTGGCGACGTGGCATCCCACTTTGGTTGCACCCTGGGCATTCGAGACTCCGTGACAGCCATCGTATTTGTCGCCCTTGGCACAAGTATACCAGGTGAGAATGCAGTATCCGAACATGGATGGTTTCACATATCACAATAATTTCTCTAACCCCAATCCCTTGCCTCATTTTATCTGACGCTAATTTTTTTGTACCATTCACCAGACACCTTTGCCAGCAAAGTGGCTGCCATTCAGGACAAGTATGCAGACGCCAGTGTCGGAAATGTTACCGGCAGCAATGCAGTGAATGTCTTCTTGGGCATCGGAGTGGCTTGGACAATAGCGGCTGTGTATCATGCCGCCAAAGGTCGACACTTTGAGGTTGAGCCAGGAAAGTAAGTGTATAACAAAAGAAAAAAAAAAGAATTAATCCCTTTCCAGCTTAAAGGGATAAATTGTGCCCCAATTCAAGAATGTGCAATTCCATCCAGAACTTTTTAGTTCAACTTCCTCTTTGGCTTCTTCCTTGCACTCTGGGGAAATTCATCTACTCAATTCAATGGTTCCGGATGAATTTTCTTTATAGTTGCAATTGCAATTTTCACTTGGGTGGACATTTAAAAGTGGGAGGGTTACATATTGCATTGGAAGAAAAATAAAATTGAACGTTTTGTGGAACAGCCAATCAATAACATAAAATCCACTGATATTTTCTCCCGTCTTCTAATTTAAAGAAAAAAAAAACTTTTTTTAAACTATATCTAAATTGAAAATATATCTATAATCTCTATAATCTAAAACTTTAATGCTCTGTTTCTTAATCTTTATATCAATGAGTAATGAAAAATCCTGTAATTTTTATTCTGGATTTGCTCTAGCGGTCGTAATCTAGACAAAAACCATTTTAGCTCTCCTTTGGTCCTTAGGGAATCATGCCTCCGGTTCTAGAACTAATTTCAACTCATTTCCATTTTCTGACAAAGGATTCCGGTTTCTCGGGTTTCGCAATGCAATTTTTGGGATTGTCGGGTTTCGTGATGCAATTTTTAGGGTTTTCCGGTTTTACGATGCAAAGAGTGGATTTCTCGGGTTTCGCGAAGCATTTCTCAAGGGTTTCTTAATATGAGTTACCCCTTGACTGTTTTAATTTTTCAATAGTCGTAACTAAAAGTCTTTACATGATTATAACTTTTTTATAAAACGTAAGAATTGTGAAGTAGAAATTGTAAAATTTAACTTTATGAACTTTTATTTATACTTAAAATATGATTATTACAATTTTAACATTTTATGAATCGGGTATTTACATGTCAGATAGAAATATAATCTCTTAACAAACATTTCAAATTTCGTCTAAGCGATATACTTCAGTTGAAATAATAATTGAAATTGACGAGAAGGCACGTTTCTCCGAAAAGGAAGAGTATTTTCTTCAGATTGAAGCCTTGTGGTCAACTTCTGATTCCTGAAACTGATTTGAGACGAATCTCTATCAAGATACGATAACTGTTTCAACAAATTTCAATTTTTTCATTAACAAGTAAACAGAAAACTATACAAGGAGAGTTGACTTCTCCCACGAAAGCAAAGTCTCCTATCCCAGGTATAAGGGTCCAACTTATTCAAATCAAGAAATTCAAAGGATGCATTGTTTATTAGAAAACTCTATATATAGTCGAGTTCGCTACACATTTGTTCCAAACTACGCTACCCAGCAATATGTTTATTGCAGGAAATACCTACGAAATAAATGAAGAAAGCTCAGTTGCTGATCCAATCGACAACGATATGTAGGACGCAAATAATTCCGGTTTAATTTCCGATTAATTGTTTACTACTGAGGACTAATTTGTTAAATCACCTTTGAAATGCACCAAAATGGATGTAAATATTTTTCACGCGGAAAATTTGATATGAACTTCATACGAACCGTTGACGCTGAAATTACTTTGCATACATTATGGCGTTTTAGTAACTTATTTCAAAGATATCTCCTGAGGGTATGCAATTTTCCTGTGCCATAGAAAGGAATTCGAGAGTTTTTCCGGTTCGGAGAATATCATTCAAACCGGAGCTCCCTGTATTTCTTCAAAAGAATTGTTAGAAATGTTCTGAGCGGTATACACAACGTCAGACTAACAGTTGTTAACGCAGTAGAAAGTATTAATTTCTATTATCGGGAGGGTAAGCAGGTCTTCTACTCACAGTGCACTTTGGGTATTCATTAATCTGAACGATAAGCGAATGTAAGAGACTGATTGGCGGAATGAATGGATCTTGGAGACTTATCGAGCCGATCGTTCGTTCTGAAGATTAATCGGTGCGATCCGTTGATGTTGGAGGAAGCATGATCGACATGATCAGCCAATCTTGGAGATTTATTGGTTCGATTAATAGACACTTGGATCTGCCGATCATAGAGACTGATCTGCACATAAGCGAATGTAACAGACGGCTAAGCACTATCAATCGATCTTGGAGACTTCAGCCCTAGCATTAAATCTTGCAGACTGATCGGTGCGATCAGCCAATGTTGAACTCTGATCAACGTGATCAGTTAACTTTGGAGAGTGTGTTATTAGTGCGATCAACTGGTCTTGAACACTTCTCTGAGAGGTCCTTGAAGATTGATCGGTGCGATCAGCACTCTTAGAAATATTTAGTCCCAACTACCTCATATACAGTTATGGAAACTATAAAATATAGTAAGCATAGGCCCATCCATATATTTAGATAGGGTAACTAAATGAAATAGTTGACCAATATTAGTTACAGTATCTTTTTCATTTAGTTATCATAACTAAATTAGATTAGTAACGGGTGCTATAACATATTAGTTTCAATAACTAAATAAATGGGGTTGATACCCATCTTATAGGCTGTAATAATTATATCATATTAGTTGTGGTTACTATATAGCTCGAGAAAGCTTCAACACATAAGTAAAAAACCACTCGTTAATATTGAAAAAATTGTCAGAACTTTATGAAAATATAGGCCCATTTATTTGCATTAGTTGTGAGAACTAAAAGGAATTAGTGATCAATATTAGTTAGGATATCAATTTCATTTAATTAACACAAGCAAATATAATTATATGAAATCATTATGAAATAATTGCCGCAACTTATTCACGTAAATATTGCCTTATGTTCTCACTGCTAATAAATTTATTGTGAGTAAAATGTTTTAAGATTATAAGAACTATTTTAAATAGATTTGATAATAATCACCCGATCAACTAATTTTCATTAGTAATGATGTCTAAATTTTTCTAAGAGTGAGCCGATGTTAGAGACTGATCGACGTGATTAGCTGGCTTTGAAGGCTTACTGGAAGGATTAACCGATCTAGGAGACTTATCGGTGCAATCAGCCGATTTTGGACATTTATCGGTTCGATCAGTCTATCTTGAAGATTAATCGGTACGATCGACCGATGTTAAAGACTGATCCACGTAATTAAGCGATCATGGAGGCTTCCTAGTACGATTAGCCGATCTTGAAGATTAATCGGTACGATCGACCGATGATAAAGACTGATCCACGTAATTAACCGATCATGGAGGCTTCCTAGTACGATTAGCCGATCTTGAAGATTAATCGGTACGATCGACCGATGTTAAAGACTGATCCACGTAATTAAGCGATCATGGAGGCTTCCTAGTACGATTAGCCGATCTTGAAGATTAATCGGTACGATCGACCGATGTTAAAGACTGATCCACGTAATTAACCGATCATGGAGGCTTTTTAGTACGATTAGCCGATCTTGAAGATTAATCGGTACGATCGACCGATGATAAAGACTGATCCACGTAATTAAGCGATCATGGAGGCTTCCTAGTACGATTAGCCGATCTTGAAGATTAATCGGTACGATCGACCGATGATAGAGACTGATCCACGTAATTAACCGATCATGGAGGCTTCCTAGTACGATTAGCCGATCTTGAAGATTAATCGGTACGATCGACCGATGATAAAGACTGATCCACGTAATTAACCGATCATGGAGGCTTCCTAGTACGATTAACCGATCTTGAAGATTAATCGGTACGATCGACCGATGTTAAAGACTGATCCACGTAATTAGTCGATCTTGAAGATTGATCGATTCAGTAAACCGATATTAGAGACCAAAACAATGCGATTATCCGATCTGTCATTCACAGCTCACTCGCTGACTATACTTGTTCACCCCCTACCTCTCTTGCTTACAAAAAATTAATGAATGTTCTTTAAAATCATTTCCAAGCCAAGTAAATTAAGCCTCCATAAATTCTCTAAAATGCTTTAAAATTTCGCTTTCTTTTTCTTCCAGCCTGGCCTTTTCGGTGACACTTTTCTGTACTGAAGCCCTGATTGCCATTTTTGTGCTCGTGATGCGTCGCAGCAAATCAATTGGTGGTGAACTGGGCGGACCCGTGACAGCCAAATATATCACGGCCACAATCTTCGTTGGACTTTGGCTGTTCTACCTGGTGATGAGCAGTTTAGAGGCCTATGGAGTCATAAAGGGCTTCTAAATTTAGTTACACAAAACAAAAAATCACCAATTAGAATTTTTTTTTAATTAAAATCCCAGATTAATTTTTCTTTTGTAAAATGCCACATCCCCAAATAATTAAAGATTTTCCATCGATTGCAACGAAATTTGCTAATTTCTTTTCTCACTTACCCATTTGAGAATGAACTGTTGTTCCAAAAATGAAATAGATAGATTGTTTACAAGAGCAATATGTAAAAAAAAAGAAATGAAATAAATCTAAATATTAGGTTAGCCTATAGGTAAATGAGAGGAAAACTAGAGGCAGGAAACATACTTAAGAAAAAAAAGGGAATACGAATGAATTGAAATAGTCAATTTTGTACGAAAATACAAATAGATGATGAATTAAGAAGTAGAAATTGCGACAGAGATTAAGATTCACTTCCTAGCTTTTTCTCTCTTTTCGTGGAATTTTTTTTTCTTTTTGGAAGCACTTTTACTGTACAGATAATTAATTTTTATTTCAACGATAGGAGTTTCTTTTTCTATTTATAAAATGTCCCCTACCAAATAAAAAAAAAACTACGAAATTTCTTATAGTGTTCTGATAGTGGTGGAGAAATTTATATGCAATGAAACAGTATATGGGAATATTTATAATGTAAGTAAATATCATTGTTGAATAGATGGAGAGAACCAAAGCAAAATAAATGGGAAACGTTTTGTACATTTCTTATTTTTTAGTAAAACATTATTACATAGAGATGGTTTTTTTGTACATAACATTTGTACATATTGCTACTACATGTAGGAAAGTGTTGTAGGAAAAAAAATTGATTATAACCATCTTATCTTTTTTTTCTTTTCAACTCAGTGGGAAGACGGTTATGTCTTCAAATTGAATTAACGGTTTGATCCAATTTGCAAAAGCCCGTGAAATGAATAAAATGAGTGTTTGGGAACGAGAAGAGATAAAGTAAATTGCACGATAGACGCAGGACTATTAATAATATTTCTGCGGGGTTTATTTGAGAAACAAGAAGGGGAAAATTATGTAAACAAGTTGTCGGGAGCAATTTTGATGCAAGAAAGCGAACATTCAACTCCTGCAACAAATTTATTTTTGGGGAAAAATTAGTCTGCGACTGAGGGAGTGTGTTCTATTGGTGTGCATTGAAATTCTTATCAGTGAACTTCACGCTGAATTTCATTCGCAAATTATTGAACCATCAATTGTTTTTTTTTATCACTGTTGTAGCAAAAGATTCAATGCAAAAAAATTACAATTCGTCGTCTACTCGTAAGAAATTTGTAACCCTCGGATATAATTTTTTATTTTCTAAAATTAAACCCGAAATTTTACTTCCTCCAACTACAATAATGTGTAATATAAAATTAAATTTTAGATAGTGTTTTTAATACAATGTATCGACCATGGATTAGCGGCGATTTACACAAGTTATAATTTTTTTTCACATGTTAGATTGTAACACCAATTATCTTGTATCACATTACATAATTGAGAGTATTATTGTTAAAATGCTGCCATCATCATTAGCAATATGATGAGTATTAGCGTTAATCACATCAATTCATCAACGTATCAACCCCATCTACAATTCTTTTGACCTTCTTTTTCATTCACCTTTTCACCATTCTGTTCGATATTAATTTCACTTTCTTGTAAAAATGGCTTTTGGCAGAGTGACTTATGGAAAAACCACCCCTGTTTAAAAGCTTCCGAATCAATTTAAATAGGCAAAAGAAATCACAGTTCTGAATTGAGGAATTAAGGTTTTCAATAAAAGAATTATTGATCGCGAAATTCGATACTGAGGGGGTCAATTCACCACATATGGCCACTTTGGCTCCGCTTTTGGCCATATACAGCGCTTCTAGAAAATCAACGCATAATGAAAATCTATTTTATTTTGAAATTTTGAGATTTTCTCACTGTTTTAGATGGTTAAAGATAGGGGGGTGACATTAGCTCTGAAAAATGCGACCGATTTTAGTGTAATTTTTCCTGTTTTCGTACACATTTCACGAAATATCTCCAAAACTACGTAGGTTGCCAATTTGGGGTTTTCGGTTGCCTCTTCGTTATTAAATTGGCTTTTATTTTGTATTAGTATTTTTTGCAAATTCATTTTAAAATGACAGGAAACAGCTAATAAAGTAAAAAGTTTTTTCGGCTCGCCAGAAACATATGTTAGGACTATGTGTTGTCATGCCCCTGGTTAAAGAGAAAAAGAAAACTACGAAGATATACAGGATTTTACATTCGAGAATACTTCTTCGTTGTTTTTTTTTCCTTTTGCCATCTGAAACTGTTAGAAAATTTCAGTGTTCCAAATTAAACATGATTCCAAATTACCCCATCTTCCCCTAGAGGAAAGTAGTCAGCCTTTGAATGTACCAACCTTTGAATATTTCAATTCTTCCCTAATATCCCAAAGCAAAAATTGTATTCTATTAATCTTAGTTACTGTGATAACTAAAGTTAATAAATACTCTGAAGAAAACAAGTTTGGAGTTGTTGTTCTTTAAATTTTAATAAAATAAAACTCGACTTTTTCAATATAGAGTAAGTGTGCCAAATTTCGGCCAGCTTGCAATTTCGACCACCTTTTTTGTTCCTCGAATTTCCATGAACTTTTAGATTTTACGTAATCTAGAGATTATACAATGCAAAAGAATAACAAAACCTGTAGCTTCGACAAACGAGATGACATGAAAAAGATATTGAAAGAATTCCCGAAGGGCAAGGAACTATGAGAATGAAGGTGGCCGAATTAAGGTACCAAAGCTATGTCTATATTTTTATTCATTTTAAAATGTATTAAGAATGATTTTAGAGTAAATAAAGATGGTAAACTCTTTACAAGGTTCCAAGCAACACTCTTTCAGAAGAAAGAATAAAAAAAATCAATTTGTATTTAAAATATTACAAATCAAACTTGAGACTTTGACGCTTGCCTATGCCGAAATTTGGCACACTTAACATATTTTTCATTACACTTTTAGTAAAATCCTATTAGCGAATTTTAACAAAGATTGACTAATATAATTTTGTTTGCTTCTAACTATTTTTTTGTTATTTAAATTTCAAATTGTCAAGTGGTTAAAAATGTATTTTATTTTTAATTTTGTATTTAAATATTCTACTTTTTCAAGGCAAAAAGAAACAAATGAGCAACAAAAAATAAATTTTGAACAGAAAAAATTATAATACGGTTGCAAAAATTAAATTTAGTTTAAATAATTAATATTGGCTGGTAAAAATATAATTTTTTAATAAAACGGTTTTATTTTGCATAGGGTAAGATGGGGTAATTTGGAATGATGACTATTTTGGAATTTTGAGATTTTCTCGCTGTTTCATATGGTCAAAAAGAAAAAGACAACCTCGAAGAAGTACAAGACTTTACATTCAAGAGTACTTCTTTGTTTTTTTTCCTTTTACTGTCTAAAACTGTTAGGAAGCTCAAAGTTCCCAATTAAACGTGATTCATCCGGGCAAAATCAAGCCATATTAACGAGAAAATTCATATAGAGGAGACTGGGGCAAACCTTGTCAAAACGAATATTTAATTCTCTCACGAGCTCTGAGAAAACTTAAACGTTTTATAATGTGCATATTCTTATCGGAAATTTACTGCTCTACAACATTGCAGAGGACTATTTTCGTCTATCTCGAAAGAAATGTGATTTTCGAATCATTTTCTAATGGCTCCGGCACACCTTTTAGATCAGGAAAATTTCATGAAGTCGAAATTGGAAACCCTTTCTTAATATACCTAGTCTTGTAGAGTTTTCAAAATTCTTTTAATATGCTTACAGCGCTCTTGGTTCCGTCTCTGTGACTACTAAAAGTAAAGTGACACATTCTGAATGAGCTTAAGAGCTTCTATAAATAATTTCAATACAAAATTCTCATTTAAGTCTTTTAAAGGTGAAATGAAAGACTTTTGTGAAAGGCTTGCTTCTATAAGACACCTGTTTAATTGCTTGGATATTGTAAAGTAATTGAACGAGCATAATCATACATTTCTAAACCTGAGAACGAAAAAAATCTTCATTTGAAATATTCAACGAAAATGAGACTAATACCGGTTTCAGATCCTGAAAGCCACAAAAATCTAAATAACAAACATTTTTGTTGTTTTCTCGAAATCTAATGGATAATTTGCCCTTAATATCCAATCCGGAGCAACAATTTCCTCAAAAGTCTTGCCCAATAAGAAATTAGAGGATTTAAGCCATACGGCTAAGCCTTAGGTCTGAAGCCCGTATAAAGAAAGTATTTATTCAACAGGGAAGTAGGGTAGCTTTGAAATTTAGCTTTCCCTTCTTATTTTTAAGTGGATTTTGGATATCAAGATGTACTTTAAGCTTACTAATGGCTTGTAGAGAAAGACCAGTTTCATTTAAACGGGAAAAATGCCCACACTGAGAAAAAAGAGGGTGCGATTAACTTTTTTCCCCCGTAACTTTAACACTTTTTAGGTGTAAAAATATATCAACAATTTTTAATGTTAATTTTACACCTTTTTAAGGGTAAAATTAACATGAAAAGGGTAACTTTAACCCCCAATACACCTAAAAAGGGTAATATTTACACTTATTTAGGATCAATACTGCAGGATAAAAATAACATTTCCAGAATGTTATTTTAATTTTTTCGGATTTCTCTCAGTGCAATTTCAAAGCTGCCCCAATTCAAATTTGCCCCACTTCAATATTCGATTTCATTCACAAATGATTTTCACCGCTTTTAAACAATCTTATTCACCTCATTGGAAACTTAAGAACGGATTTCTTATGCGCTGGACATACTTACGACTTAATCTGAGAGACGGCTTAGCGTAGTTATGACCAAAATAATGATTGGATTACATTTCCATTAGTTTCTGCCTAATCCCTCTTTTGGAATAAGTCGACAAACGGCTGTTAGTGGGAAACTGATGGAAATTTAGTTAAGGGAAACTGGGGCACCACCAAACACGGGGTACCATCAAACACTGCGATTTTTTATCAAATATTCGACTTCTAAGGACAAGACCTATAGGAATTTATAGGCACTATAGGGACGCTTGTCTACTGAAGAAATGTTTGAGATAGTCCAAGTAGTTAAGAAATAAAAATTAGTGTTTGGTGCTACCCCTTGTTTGGTGGTGCCCCAGTTTCCCCTAAATCATTAATTTAATTATAATTACGTTAAGCCGTCTCTGGACTTAAATCTTAAAAGTGTCTAGGACATTATAATCAGAACTGTGTAAAGGATGTGAAGTAATTGCCTATCTCGGGAAGTGAAGCTTATTTGACAAAGCCGTTTATCTAGTCAAGAAATATCCTTAAGGTAATTTTTTTTTTTGGAAAATAGAATCGTTATTGTGTAAGTATCGAATGGTGGTTAGAAAAGCCTACAACAGACATTTGAAATTCCACCAAAAAAAAAGAGAAGAATCGTAAGAAAACGTTGGTAAAATATTGCAGAAGAGGAAGAAATAACTCGTAGGTTAAATTTATGTGATACATAAAATGAACAAAAAGAAAAGTACTATATAATATCGAATCAAAGTCCAACTTTAAATGTAAAGAGATGAAAATTATTAATTGTTGAATTTGTAAATTTATGTAATATTCGTATAGAAGATATCTTTCGCGTGTTACAACAAGATCCTTCCTCAAAATTTTCTCTATATCCATCTCATTGTGTTTTCATCGAACTCTACAAATTGAGGGATTTTTTTTCATTAGCCAAGTGAATCCAAGTCACAAAACACATTTTCCTCCTAATCTTCAGGAAATAAGAAAAAAATAAATATAATTGCAATGTTAGGAAAGAGGAGAGAAACGTAAAAAAATGAACCACCTAAAGTAATTTTTAGTAACCTCTAAAATCATTTAAAAAAAACTCTTTCTGATAGTAAATCTTCATAATTATTGTTAAGAATGAAAGTCTTCCGTTCCATTTTTTCTGAGCTATTTAATAATTGACTTTTTCTGGTGTTTTTAGTTTAGTATTCTACACACGTTCTTTGACTTTCATATCCTTCCTATCCAATTCTGACTCTAAAACGTGACATATTTGCAAGAAATACTACTCAAAATAGGTAAAAAAAAATTCTATTCTATGTATACTACAGACCTCTCTAACAAATTCCCACATAATTATTATTATCAAAGAGAAAAAGAACTCTAACAAAAAAAAGTCCAAATAAATTTCTTTCCTAAATAGAGGATGCGCAAGAAAAACATAAAGAAAAATTGTACTAAATAAAAGAGACAAGATAATAATATTGTGAATGTTTACAATGTTTCCGTTACTTAATGTTTCTTATAGTGAATAAAGAGTATATTTAAAAATTGAAAAAAAAATACTATGAAAGACATTCTACTAATCACTTCTAATGTATTTGTAATATTAAAAAATAACAAAAGAAATATGAAAAATCAGCTTCTAAGGCTATTCACCCTCAATATGTTGACCTATATATTTTTCAAAATGATCCTTCTGCTCTTTCTGCATCAAATGTAGTGTTAATAGTACAAAAAAAACAAAGAAATTAAACATTTTTCATCTTCTTCATTGTATTACATGAAAATCCTATTTTTGTTCTGTTATGGTCATCTTGTGACACAAAAAAAAAACATTAATAAAAGCTTCCAGAATTTTCTTCTATTTAAAAAAAAACTACATAAAATTAGGCTAGAAAAACAAGTGAAAAAGTTAGACATAAAAAAAAGATTTAATTTCCTAAGAGAAATCAATAAGAAATAGCTTGAAATAATTTATTTATATTTAAGTATGAAATAATTATATTTTGTATAAGAAAAGCAAACAAGATATTTTGAAAGAAAGTTGATGAAAATGAGATGAAACCTTTTTTCTAGAACAACATTTCAAAAAAAAATGAAAAATAAAAGTTAAAAGAAAATATTAATGCCTAGTGCAGGAAATTATGGCATTAATCGTAAAATGAGCCTTAAATATGTAGGAAAAGGTCATAAAAAACTTAGTCATATAAACGGAAAATCCTATAATGAAGTTACAATTAAAAGAAGTAATTGTAGAAAAAATATCATTGCATTGAATAATTTAATTTATATTTTTGAAAATCCGAAAAATATTTATCCAAAAAATCTTCAATGTCCCTTTTTAATTTAATCTTCTATCATCTCGAAAGACGTTCTCCTATCAAACTAAATATTAATAATGAACTTTGATGTCAGCTTTTCAGATTTATTATTCTAACTTTTAAGAACATATTTCCAAAATGGTCCAAGACCTTAAAAAAAAAACCAACCAATTTTCTTCAAAATAAAAATACTTTTAAACAAACTCAAGAACAACTTCACCTTTTTACAAAATAAAACAAAAAAAAAACCTAAGAAGAGACCGTAAAACACACCAGAGATAAAAAAAAAGTTGACTGATTTTTAAGAGAAACAAATATTTTACTAATTTGTGAAAAGAATTAAATAAAAAAAAAAGATGCGTCATATGATGAGATGAAAAACTTTGAAGTAAAACAACACGCGCAAATTTTGTTAAAGAATAAGCGTTAATTATTAGATGAAAATAGAAAAAAAAGATTAACAACAAAAAAATATCAATGACAATTTTCAACGGAACCAATTATGTATATTTAATTTTCTTTACATTTTCTATCGAATCTTCGAAGAAATTTAATATTATAAATCGAGAAAAAAAATTGAAGGGAATAGAAATTTGAATTTAATCATTACTGGCGACCAATTTAAAAGATATTAATAGTGGTTTTAATAAACAAAAGAAATAAATGATTTTATATACAGTAAAATATGAACATCAATAGAGAAAGAAGTTTGTTTTTTGACAATTCAAATTTGTTATAAACTGCCACAAAATCAATCATATTTTTTTTTAATTTAATATATTTTGTATTAGGAATAAATTCAACGATGTGCAAGACATTCAAAGTAAAATTTGGGCAACAAATCTGCGAAATTTACTAAAAATTTCAGATAGTGAGACTCAAGAAGCAAAAAACACTGAAAAAAATAAAATATAACAGGATCCAATAATATCTATGACGAAAAACTCGTTAATATTAATATAATTACTTTATAATGAATTGTTATTATAAATGTAATTGAGTAAAAATAGCTGTGTATCGATGAATTTAACGTGGAAGCTAAAAAAAAAGAATAGGAATTTATACAAATAAACAATCCAACAGCATAAATGTTTATTTGATAAAAAAAACAAAGAATTTATTTCAATTTCTGTTAATTTGAATATATTTTTAAATTTGTAATAATTTAATAATGATCAAAGTCTATAACTTTTATCTGTTCAATCAGAAAATCAGTGGTGAGCTGAAAGTAATCTAAGGATTACTCTAAAAAGTATGAAAATTATGATGGAAATGAAAATATTAATATCCTAATATTAAACAGAAATCTTGATTGTTGATGTTTTCCCATAAAAGAAATAAATAAAATAATTAAATACCAAAAAAAACTATCTTTTTTCTCCACGTCTGCAAATTTCTGTGCTTCTCGATATTTTTAAAAAGCTTCCAATAATGATCGAGATGACCCACACTGAGTGAGAGAAATCCGAAAAAGTCAAAATAACATTCCGGAAATGTTAATTTTACTCTGCATTATTGATCCGAAATCGGTGTAAATATTACCCTTTTTAGGTGTATTATGGGTTAAAGTTACCCTTTTTTCATGTTGATTTTACCTTTGAAAGGTGTAAAATTAACATTAAAAAATGTTAACACCCGAAAAGTGTTAAAGTTATAACGAAAAAAGTTAATCGTAGCCTCTTTTTTTCTCAGTGCAGGGATATAACAATGTATCTCAACTTTTCGGAATAGTCGAATTTTTACCTTTTCAATATGTAAGTCTTCATCGTACAATATTTCATGGACGTAGCAGAACTAAACTTAATAAATAAATTTAAAAAAAAGATATTCAGTAAATTGTTGGATGAAAACCGTACATAGAGTTGTTATTCAGAATTCCAATATCTTTAAAATGAATCCACTAAATCGCAATTGGTTTAAAATTGATCAACATATGGCAATTATATTTTTTCCCTCTTACTCTTGAGGTAGGTCTGAAGCCTATCAGCTTCTTATGGCCAAGATCCTATTACAAACAAAATATTTATCGGATTGAAAATGAATAAATATCACTTCCGATTGACGACCTTAAGGCAAGTCAATGTGGGAGTTTGGCCTATTTTGTGCTCTTCAATTTAGTTATCGAAGAACACAAAATTTATTTATTAAGAATTAAGAAAAACTTATTAAGAATTATTAAGAATTTATTTATTCAATTTACGATGAATGAGGAGGTATTGAAAGAGGAATTGGTGAAAGTGCTCCTAAAACTTGGCTGATAACACTATGCAACAAATTGACAACTTTTTTTGGCATACAGATCTCACATGGTACGTTTGATAGAGTCGAGTCCCCTGATAAAGAATCTGTTCTTGGTTTTTCTCCTATACGTCACAATTTTCTTTAATTTTTTTTGTTTTTGCTGTTTTATCTCATGTTATCAATTATTCCTCCGGTTCTAGTGTACAGAACTTAATAAATGGTCATTCATTGGAAAGGTAAGTAGTTGTGCTTCAACTTGAAAATTATGTGATATTTTTTTTAAAAAATCCTTGGGGGCGGAAAAACATAATCAAACTAAAATTTCTCAAAAGTGACCTAAGAAAACAACTTTTGAAAAATCGTAAAAACTAAACTAAACTAAATATTAATGTACTCTCTTCAGCACACAACAGACTCCACTTAGGACTACATTTTTGCCATAGAAGACATCCTGCTCATCGAAAGCTCTAAAGCCCAGCTATAACATACTAAAATTTGAGCCCGATCGATGCCATAGGGGCTGAAATATTGAGAAAACAAAAAAGGGGGGTATTCAAAATGGCGAAAGGAGGGGTGATGGGTGGGGGGTCAATGCACCAAGTTGCAATTTTCACCCGATATATAACCTTTGCCGAAAACCGCAAGTCGATATCTCTTTTAGTTTAGGAGCTATTAAGCTCCAAAGAGCGGCCGGCCGGGAACGTAACTTAGCCCCCCATATATTCGTGATCAGGAAGTGCTGAAACACATTTTGGCAAAGTTTGGGGCCGATCGGACGACATGAAATTTTGTTAGGATTATAGTAGGTGAGATTGTTAAGAATCTCACCTAATATATTGCGGAGTCATATTTATCCAGAAACTTAGGAAAAATTTAGTCATTACGAAGCTTGGGATCGAACGAAGCATAGGCATTCTTCCCTTCCATTAAAGTTGCGATCTCTCAACCCGAAGATGCTACTCCTCGACTCTTAGCTCTTCGCGAACAGCTACGTTCCTCATTCGATTTCGACAAGTAATTTTCTTAACCACCCTGAGGTACCTCTTCTTGGTAGATTGTACTCGCGATCTTACTTTTTCGTCAGTACCGAAATCTCATGACCATAAGTGAGAAGGGTGAGAATAATACCACTAATTTCGACTAATTTTAGTCATCTGAAATATTTTAGATATACCATTTTAACTTCTACAATTACTTTTGATAACGTTTATGAAATAACAACAATAAAACTTATATAACTTTTTTTTTTGTATTAATTACTCTTCGTTCCAAAAGAATATTAGTCTAAACATATCAAAAAAAAACGTGAATCAAGAAGAGTTTACTAAAAATTGTACTCCAACTGCCCGCTTGAAGGTTAATATACATCTGTCTGTCGGTAACAATGTATACTATATTGAATAATAGGAATTGATAAAACAACTTACGGGTATTATCAATTATATCAGAAAATCCGGTAATTCATACTTAAGTTTAGAACGTGTTGATTTATACAATAAAATGAATTAGATATTTTTTTCAATGGTCTCCTTATCTATTTACACTCCCGTATCATTATTAGCAATGTAAATGGTTTAAAAAATCACTTATGAGAACTGTCTTAAGTGCTTCAATATCAATAAATTGCATATATAAAGCTTGGTGAACAGTTTGGCTTGCCAGTTCTTGCCAGATTCTCCAGAGGATTACTCAATTCTAACAATTAAGTGAATATCAGTAAAAAAAAAAGTTATAAAGAACTCAAAATGAAAGTGTGGCTCCTTTTGGTTGTGATTCAGATCATTCAAATCTCTCAAATCCATGGAAAGTCCTTGAACATTCCAGACAAATTGAAGTTAGTTTTTCATAATTCATTTTAAAGAAAGCTTTTTTCATATAAATTTTACTTATTTTTTTTAGTGAAACAAGTGATATCCTTGAATTGAAGCCAATGATTGACGCTCTTTTGCATTCACCAATTTTTTATGCGAAAGATACTGAAGATTCTCTTAAAGTTGATAGTGGTAAGTAAAATATATTAGCGTCAAATCCATGTTCTAACCAAACTCAAATGTCTACAATCAACTGTGAATAAAAATTCTGTAGATTTTGGAGAGAATATTAACTAATAAGGGAAGTCCCTCAGACTTCCCATATACTCTGACTTCGAACATTTCATATTTTTCCTATAGGAAAAATATTCTATTCCTATTCCTTTAATAAATCTGACATAAATTTTGTCAAAAAATGTGTGATTATAGACTAACTGTTAAAATATATTGTCACTAAGTCAAAGAAATATGGGAAAAATATGAAGTATTCGAAGCCAGATTATGTGCGAAGCCTGAAAGATCTCCCTTATTGATTATTCTCAACTATAACATTTCTAAATATTATTAGTAGGAATATTCGCGAATATTTTTAAACTCCGCTAATATTCTTTCAGAACAATTCGTATTCAGAGACTTTAATACTCAAAATTTAATATTTTTAGATAACTCCCAAAGAGATGATCCTACATCATCTACTGAAGCGAGCACTACCGCGGCTTACACACCAACGGAATCCACAACAGATAGTTCTACTCAATCTGGAACAGATAGTTCAACCCAAACTGGAACAGATAGTTCTACTCAATCTGCAACAGAAAGTTCAACGCAAACTGGAACAGATAGTTCTACTCAATCTGGAACAGATAGTTCAACCCAAACTGTAACAGATAGTTCTACTCAATCTGCAACAGAAAGTTCAACGCAAACTGGAACAGATAGTTCTACTCAATCTGGAACAGATAGTTCAACCCAAACTGTAACAGATAGTTCTACTCAATCTGGAACAGATAGTTCTACTCAATCTGGAACAGACAGTTCTACTCAATCTGGAACAGATAGTTCAACCCAAACTGGAACAGATAGTTCAACCCAAACTGGAACAGATAGTTCTACTCAATCTGGAACAGATAGTTCAACCCAAACTGGAACAGATAGTTCTACTCAATCTGCAACAGAAAGTTCAACGCAAACTGGAACAGATAGTTCTACTCAATCTGGAACAGATAGTTCAACCCAAACTGTAACAGATAGTTCTACTCAATCTGCAACAGAAAGTTCAACGCAAACTGGAACAGATAGTTCTACTCAATCTGGAACAGATAGTTCAACCCAAACTGTAACAGATAGTTCTACTCAATCTGGAACAGATAGTTCTACTCAATCTGGAACAGACAGTTCTACTCAATCTGGAACAGATAGTTCAACCCAAACTGGAACAGATAGTTCAACCCAAACTGGAACAGATAGTTCTACTCAATCTGGAACAGATAGTTCAACCCAAACTGCATCACAAACTCCAACGCAAACTGCAACACAAACTGCAACACAAACTTCAACACAAACTCCAACGCAAACTCCAACACAAACTCCAACGCAAACTCCAACACAAACTGCAACACAAACTGCAACAGTAACTGGAACGCAAGAAACAACACCTCAGTCTACCAACCCAACTCCGAATCCTAATAGTGCATCTATGTTATCAGTAAACTTTGTACTTCTTCTAGTTTCTATGTACATCTTTGCGCATTAAAAACAAATTTTGTAACAAAAAAAGCATTAGAATAATATAAATAAATATAAATGAATATACTTAAATTTTTGGTTTTAAATGAATTTCTTCCGTTAAGATCATTGCAATCCTTAAAAATCGCGACGACTCCACACTTTACCATCCCAATCTTTCTTAATAGCCCCGAAATGAATAAACCAAATTTAATTTTTATCATTTTGACCTCAAGACTTTCGACAAAAAAAAACTTGATTTTCTGAGATTTCAAACCTAAAACATAACTCTCGTCATCTTTGATCGATATTGATCACGATAACGATAAAATTAAAAAGCCGATTTTTTAATCTTGTGTCATCGTATATTAGGTGAGATTCTTAATAATCTCACCTACTATAGGAGAATGTAGGCATGGTCCGCACAGAGTGAACCTTCAAACGATACGAATTTTCTCCTTGTTTGCAAAGAGCTGACTTACCATTTATCATCTCGTCTCATGAGCTTAATAATTATCTATCTTATGGCTAAGAACTGATGAACTAATTTTTTGTAAACAAAGAGAAAATTTGCGTTGTTTGAAGGTTCACTTTGTGCGAACCATGCCAACATTCCCCTAATCCTAACAAAATTTCATGTCCTCCGATCGGACCCAAACTTTGTCAGAATATGTTTGGCCACTTCCTGATCAACCATTCCCGTCCGTCCGTCCATATAGCACTTTTCTGTCAGTCCACCCAAATCCTAGATATTTTGGATTAAATACAAAATTTGTATAATTTCACGAAATTGATTCAAAATAACTGAATGGCGTCCTCCAACTTCAGCTCTAAATCGAATTTGCCTACATTCCGAGTTGGCTCACATTAAGAATCTCACCTACATAAGCCGGTTAGGATTATCTGTCCCTTTCGTATATTTCTAAAATCCTAATTTTATTTTTTAATCTTTAAGTACGTTGTTGATCACCCTAAAACCTGCTCATTGACTGATCGAATTCTATCTTTGATTTTCCTTAAAACTGTATTTGCTTTCATCCACTTTCGGTCAATCATTGTAGTCGGGAACAACATTTGAACAGAAGTCTACCTACGGCTGCTGCTATCATGCAAAACCTTAATCTCAAGCAAGAGGATATTTGGGCTTGAAACGTCTTCTCCTTTGTTACTGCTACTTACGATTCCGGATTGTTAGTTCCTTCTGCAAGTAGAATGAGTTTAATAGGAAAAGGTAAGTGTTCAGAATATGAGATTCACGTTGATGAGGAAGAAGTCTATATCAAAACGTAGTAAAAGTAATAAAGGAAAATCAAATATTGCAAGTAAGGATCCTAGATACTTTGTCTAAAATTTATATTCTGTCCGGACATCGAATGCAACCCAAGATATATAAAAAGTGTTCCGGATGTAGAGGTAAGATAAGATAAGATAAGATTGTGCCAGGGGTCAGTTTTCCATTTCGGATATTCCGATGCATCCAGGCCACCAATTGGGCCCCTTATGCTTACCCACTCCTATTCTATCTTATCCCCCGATACTGGTAGCCGCTCTATATCACAGCTCTGTGGGCAATCAGTGCCGCTACTATATCACAGCATCCCTTCTCGGTGTGTGTTTGGGATCAGTGACAGCGAATATTTGTATCGACTGAAGTACCACTTTCATGTCGAAACTCGTTTTCGTACCAGCATCTATTGTTTAGGCGGTTGACTTTTTTTTGCCAATATGCACCATTGACATTACTATTCATTCACTCACTGGACGAATTCAAAGCCGATATGGCATGAGAAATCTTTTTCTGCTGCTGTTCAGCTTTTAACCCGAGACCTCGCAGTCATAGAGCTACTACTTTATCCACCGACCCACCGGAGGCTCTTCGGATGTAGAGGTAACTATCATCAGGAAAGCCCGTTTCAAAAGGTACCGGTGGACTGGTAATCCGGTTGCAAGGATGAAGACGACATATTCAGAAATGTCTTTAGGAGCAGACTCTATGCTTCGAGAATACTAGGAGAATCCAGACTCTAAGATTAATGACAGGAACAGAACGCCAGCAAAGAGGTTCGAAATTGAAGAACAGTAGATAGTAGCGACAGGTCCTGAATCAGACCGAAATAAATAGGTCCGGTTCAGTAAATCTGCCACAAAGTTAAGATTCTTTTGAAACGTGTGTCCTTTCTTACAGTATAACCGGGTTAGGATATTCAGGTTAGCAGACTACGTCAGTCGATTCTACACCACTTCAGAAAGGTGTTCGGAATCAATCACAAAACAGCTTAAGCTAAAATACTGTATTTATTTCAGCTACCTAGTCCTGGATCTGCCCCGAGATCGCTTCCTCTTTACAATAGCTTTCATGACTTTCGTATATTGCATGTCACTGATATCGATCTCTGCAAGGAAAGTACGGTGAAACAGTAAAGGGAAACACACTGAGAAAAAAACAGGGCTGCGATTAACTTTTTTTCCTCATACATTTTACACTTTTTAGGTGTAAAAATATATCAACATTTTTCAATGTTAATTTTACACCTTTTCAAGGGTAAAATTAACATGAAAAAGGGTAACTTTAACCCCTAATGCACCTAAAAATACATAATATTTACCCCGATTTCGGATCAATACTGCAAGGTAAAATAAACATTTCCGGAATGTTATTTTAACTTTTTCGGATTTCTCTCAGTGCAGTTTTGGAGTACTCCGTGGTTTAGTATGCACTAAAAGAACTTCTCGTAGACGAAAGAATACTAATACGTACCCTAGCAATTTCCAAACAAAAAAAAACTATTACCGCATCTAGGACCAATTACAGCCTTCCCTATCCGCCACCTGGGACGCGCCCGATGGATACCTTAACCATATTGTTCCCTACCGTATAATAACGAACACAAATACAATATAGCAAGCTTATGTAATCCTAAATAACTAATTCAGAAACCACAAGATTTAGTAACAGAAATGTAAGTGGTCATTTAAGTAAGATTCAGTTGATAACAGTCTGTTCTATTAATCCCTTAAGAAGAAGGAGCTTTTTTACCGATCAAAATTCAACAATATAAAACCGCGATCAATATAAATGGTGGGAAAATCTGCTGCTGCAATGCACTTGAACTTTTTTACAATTCTTCACTCTAAAGTTTACCATCCAATGGACTGACACCCATCCCAAGGACTGACTTCAGAATGAAGAATTGTAAAAAAGAGTTCAAGTGCATTGCAGCTGCAGATTTTCCCGCCTGTACGTGATTTTTCCTCCATATTCGAAACCTGATGAAGAAAACATCCATCCTCGAAACGTCGTCGTGAAGAATTAAAGAGAAAAAGTCAAGAAAGGTATATTTTTCCGTTCACTATCTGCTTATTTTTGAGCTTAAATAAACATTATTGTAGAGCGTACGGCCAATTCGACAATTGTTAACCCAGTCAACGGCCAAAAGAGCGAATCCTAATCTTTCATTCCCATAATAAATCCAACCACTTATCCCTAGGTTGGTACTCTTGTCGCTCGTGGCAATTAACATCAGTCTTTCAATGACAAAACATCAGTCGCCGTGGTCCATTCACTCCGATGAAATTTAAAAATGGGTGGCACCTTCTGTTCTCTAATTTTCCTTAGAAAATTTTACTTATTATTTAGGTTATTTAAGGAAGCTGCATCTGGGCTTACTTTACACAGCAAATAGCTGGAAATTTGTAAAAAATGTCCTAGGTTCCTAAATCCATCTATTTTGCGTCAGTAAAAATCGTTTCACTTTAAGTCCATTCAAAAAGTTTGAAAATGAAAAAAACGATGGTCGGTAACAGGTTCGAATGATGAAATCATTCTAAGACTGAGTCATTAAAATTGAAAATATCCAACAATTGGTTGTAGGCCATACTTGTAGCGCCTAAGATTTCAAATTATCTCCAATCTCTAAGTTCAATTAAACCAAAGTGAAGGTGATTAAAATTTATACTTAATTGAGTGCTATTTTTCCGATGGAATTAAATGATTATTCGTACTTAAGTGAATGCTGTCCTACTTAAAGTGTTTGATATAGTTTTGTAATAGGTCCAGATAAACTCTTACAAAGCACATGGTCTTTACATGCAATCTTCTATTATGTAATCTCAAACGTTTTTAAACCCAGAACTCCACTGATAATCAAAATCGCATTTTATTCCAATTTAATTAACTCAGGCTTGTAACCTATTTATTTCATGAAAAAATGCAAAATTTCGATAAAAACATCATTGCATTAAGTGGGTACTTGAACTTGTGTTCTTATTGCGTTGTTTCCAATGTAAAATATCCCCTTTCACGCAGGTAAACTTTTATGGTTTCCCTCATGCAATTCGAAATGACTTTTAGTTCTCAGTTCACTTCAAACATTGTCTCTTTATTGGAATTTCAGGAAATAATTGTCAGCCACACGTTTAGACTCTTTCCAACCGATAGCAAATTCTCCAAGCATTATCTCAAATTGTGGAGAGTAAACAGCCTGGATTTCATGTAATGAGTCATTGGCTGAGGCATAAGTCTGGAGAGAGGGAAGAGTTTGCGAAGGGTTTTCTGAAAAATTTTGGAAGCTACTTCAGTTGATCTCTGAGACTATTTCTGAGTGGCCAGCATCACCAGAGTGATCATGGAGAGAGAGCGGATTCCCCTTTTAAGTGCTTACATTGTGGAAGTTGTGCCAAATGGTCATGATATTAGTGTTTCAAGTGATGAAGACGAGTAAGATCGTAGTGCAAAAAAAAATGTATGATTTGAAAAAACTTTCCATAACGCCTATCTCTCTTGAGAATTCGACAGGTTCTCACCCTGGATGAAGTAACCTACTACAGTCATCATCCTGGCTGGTCAATATTCCGGAGATTCCTCTTCATTTCCGTATGGATCATCTTCATTACATTGCTGGTACTCTCATGGTCTTCCGCCATTCTGCACTTCCGTCAATATTGCCCATATCGTCAGGTCAACAGCA